>NC_044554.1:98599639-98932139 GCF_007565055.1 Rhinopithecus roxellana | reverse complement strand
ATTTTTTGTATTTTTAGTAGAAACGGGGTTTCACCATGGGGGCCAGGCTGGTCTCCAACTCCTGACCTCAAGCGATCCACTTGCCTCGCCCTCCCAAAGTGCTGGGATTACAGGCGTGAGCCACCACGCCTGGCTGACCTCACATTTCAAGACACCATGCAGAGCCTGCCATTCCTTGGTTTGTTTGTTTTAGACCATACCTGCTGTAACCTACGACTGTGATTGATGATTTTGCTTCCTCAGGAGGCCCAGCCATGCCTCCTTTCCCTCCTCACCCTCGGCCTCACTTCCGTCACTTTTCCTGGGCTTTAGAGATGCTGGCTCTCACTGGGCTTTTGGCCTCTGCTGAGGAGGCACCACGTGGTCTGTCTGAGGCCTTCCAGGTGTGCAGCTCTGAGTCTGGGGACTGTCGGCAGTTTCAGTTGTTATGTTTTAAAAGGGTAGTTTTTTTTTTGTCAAGATGGACTCTCACTATGTTGCCTAGGCTAGTCTAAACTCCTGGGTTCAAGCGATCCTCCTGCCTCTGCCTCCCAAAGGAAGGAGTACAGGCATGAGTCATCGCGTCTGGCCAATTTTTATCTTTGAAAGGTCAGTTTCCTTTTTTTGTAGAAACGAGGTCTCGCTCTGTCACATGGGCTGAAGTGCAGTGGTGTGATCCTAGCTCATTGCAGCCTGGATCTCCCGGGTTCAAGCGATCCTCCCACCTCAGTCTCCCCAGTAGCTGGGACTACAGGCGTGTGCCACCATGCCCGGCTAATGTTGTATATTTTTTGTAGAGACACGGTCTCCCTCTGTCCCCCAAGCTGGAGTGCAGTGGTGTGATCGGGGCTCACAGCAGCCTGGAATTCCTGGCCTCAGGTGATCCTCTTGCCTCAGCCTTCCAAACCACTGGGATTACAGGCATGAACCATTGTACTCGGCCAGTTTTTCCCTCCCTCCCTCCTCCCTTCCTTCCTTCCTTCCTCTCTCTCTTTCTTTCTTTTTCCTTTCTTTTTTAAACTTTTGTGGCTTGTTTTGTTTTGAGACAGAGTCTCATTTTGTCGCCCAGGCTGGAGTGTAGTGGCGCGATCTTGGCTCACTGCAACCTCCGCCTCCCAGGTTCAAGCGATTCTCCTGCCTCAGCTTCCCGAGTAGCTGGGATTACAGGTGCCTGCCACCACGCCCGGCTACTTTTTGTATTTTTAGTAGAGACAGGGGTTCACCATGTTGGCCAGGCTGATCTCCAACTCCTAGCCTCAAGTGATCCACCAGCCTTGGCCTCCCAAAGTGCTGGGATTACAGGCGTGAGCCACCACACTGGCCTCTTCTGTACTGCTGAGATTTTTTTCTCAGTGCAGTCTTCTTTAGCTAATTGGAACGAAGGAAAATGTGAAACATTTGATCAGTGAGGAGGTTGCCCTCTGGTCTTCAAGGGCCCAGAACATGGGTGAGTCCCGCCGGCAGGAGAGCCCATGGCTACCCTGTCCCCCGAACCTGGCCCAGCCCCTGCTCTGCCTGGCAGGTGGCCCTGGTGGGGCCACGCCTTGCCCTCCCCACACCCAGCACCACCTGTCTGCTGTCCCCACAGGTGGCCATGGTGGAGGTGCAGCTGGAGACGCAGTACCAGTACCCTCGGCCGCTGCTGATTGCCTTCAGTGCCTGCACCACGGTGCTGGTGGCCGTGCACCTGTTCGCCCTCCTCATCAGCACCTGCATCCTGCCCAACGTGGAGGCGGTGAGCAACATCCACAACCTGAACTCCATCAGCGAGTCTCCGCATGAGCGCATGCACCCCTACATCGAGCTGGCCTGGGGCTTCTCCACCGTGCTAGGCATCCTGCTCTTCCTGGCCGAGGTGGTGCTGCTCTGCTGGATCAAATTCCTCCCCGTGGACGCCCGGCGCCAGCCTGGTCCCCCGCCCGGCCCCGGGAGCCACACGGGCTGGCAGGCCGCGCTGGTGTCCACCATCATCATGGTGCCCGTGGGCCTCATCTTCGTGGTCTTCACCATCCACTTCTACCGCTCTCTGGTGCGCCACAAAACGGAGCGCCACAACCGCGAGATCGAGGAGCTCCACAAGCTCAAGGTCCAGCTGGACGGGCATGAGCGCAGCCTGCAGGTCGTGTGAGGGGCTGAGGGCTGGGGCTAGGGGCGGCCCTGCACCCGGGAGCCCGCAGAGGCAGGGATTTGTCAGATGCAGACATTTTGCAAGGCTGCCGGATAGTTCAAGACCAAAGTTTTCCTCTTGTCTTAATACCATAAGGACTGGATGACTTCTTCTGAGATGGAACCATCTGGTTCAACGAGGGACTGTGTTGCTAAGAGCATTGGGGGCAAAACCAGGCTGGTTCCTTGGCCTCAGGGTTTCCTGGGTCGGGGACACAGTGAAGAGGCTACAGCGGGATCTGCCCATCAGTCCTGGGCCAGGAGGGCCTCCAAGTAGCACCCAGTGGGTGCTCAGACCCGGCATGCGTGGCTGGCGGGCCTGGGAGAGCCAGGGCAGGGTTTTGTTTTCAGAGAATGATTGCCCCAGAGACCCGTGATGGGCTTCGTGGATGCCGAGTGGCCCGTGTGACAGTGATGACACGAGGGCTGCGGCATTTGACTGGGTGCAGGTGCACGGCAGGGCTTGGTGCTTCCCTGCCTAGCGCTGGAGGAAGCTGGGTGGCCTGGCTTCAGGGGAAGACAGGAGCCAGGACACACGCCAGCCCAGCAGGTGCGCAGGGTGCTGCAGCCCTCGGCAGTGGTGTCAGTCCCCCGGGGATGTTTCCAACGAGGGGGCGGCCTGGCTGAGCCGGAGGAGACATGTTCACGGCATCTACGAGACACCCCCATGAGGAAGTTGAGTTATTTGAGGGCTGCTGCAAAGTACACTAGGCTCAAATTCTCTTTTCTCAGCCAGAGAGAGAGCCCTGGCCACACGGACTCAGAGGGGCCACCGGGGTGGGGAAAGGACCCTTCCCCCGCCCCCCCGCCCCCAGCCAGCGGCCTCCAGCTGTCAGCCACAGAATGGTCTCTGAGGCTGGCTCAGCCACTCCCCCTGGGCTGTGGCAGCCCGAGGCGGAGGCTCTGTCTCAGGCCCCGGAGCCTGTGCAGCTTTCTGTGGCCCCAGGCAGCAAGCGGACATCCTGGGGGACTTCCTGTCTAGGCAAGGCCATTGGCCTGGCCTGTGGATAGTGGGGCCAGGGGTTGGCCCAGGCCAAATGGGTGCCCTCCTTGTTATGACACCGAGTGACTACAAGGGAGGCAAGACCCCTCCAGGCCTCTCAGCCGACACTGGGTCCCACCACACACGGTGACTGCACTGTGCAGTGCGGGTTCTGGCCTTTTCCCTAAGGGCATCTGGTAGACCCAAAGCCACACTCTTGGGCCGTGCACGCACGCCGCAGCACCAGCTTCCCTGAGCTGCTTGTACAACCAACCACCTTTCCCCTCATCTCCAGCTGTAACCTGGAGAGCCAGCCATGCCTTGTCTTTTGTTCTCATAGTCACTGGGGCCAGGCGTGGTGGCTCATGCCTGTAATCCCAGCACTTTGGGAGGCCAAGGTGGGTGGATCACCTGAGGTCAGGAGTTCAAGATCAGCCTGGCCAACATAGTGAAACCCCACCTCTACTAAAAATACAAAAATTAGGCCGGGCGCGATGGCTAACGCCTGTAATCCCAGCACTTTGGGAGGCCAAGGTGGGCGGATCACTTGAGGTCAGGAGTTCGAGACCAGCCTAGCCAACATGATGAAACCCCGTCTCTATAAAAAAATACAAAAAATTAGCCGGGCGTGGTGGCAGGCGCCTATAGTCCCAGCTACTCGGGAGGCTGAGGCAGGAGAATGGCGTGAACCTGGGAGGCTGAGCTTGCAGTGAGCCGAGATCACGCCACTGCACTCCAGCCTGGGCAACAGAGCGAGACTCCATCTCCAAAAAAAACAAAACAAAACAAAACAAAAATTAACTGGGTGTGGTAGCGGGTCTGTAGTCCCAGCTACTCAGGAGGCTGGCTGAGGCAGGAGAATCGCTTGAACCTAGGAGGCAGAGGTTGCAGTGAGCCGAGATCATGCCATTGCACTACAGCCTGGGCAACAAGAGCGAAACTTCATCTACAAAAAAAAAAAAGTCACTGGGCTTCTTCATGCTCTGATCACATCTCTTGTAAAAGCTTAAGCTCTCTCTGGGGTCCGGGTTGGCTGTGCCGTGGAATTCTGGGTGGCCTGGTTGAGGTCTCTGGAAATGTGGCTGCAGCAGAGAACAGAGACCCTACCACTCAGTTCCCCGTGCTGAGGGGCCCTTGGGGAGTCATGCTGAGGGTCCCCACGAGAAAGTTGTGGCATCCTCAGGGGCCGGAGAAGAGCCCTGTGTCTTCTGAGGGGTTCATCCTTTGTGTCCCCTGCAGACATCTGTCTGGGACCCTTGCCCTCCAGCACGTCTGTACTTTCCTGCAGCCTGTAGAAACACCTCTTATGGGCCGGGCGCGGTGGCTCAAGCCTGTAATCCCAGCACTTTGGGAGGCCGAGACGGGCGGATCACGAGGTCAGGAGATCGAGACCATCCTGGCTAACACGGTGAAACCCCGTCTCTACTAAAAATAAATATAAAAAACTAGCCGGGCGAGGTGGCGGGCGCCTGTAGTCCCAGCTACTCAGGAGGCTGAGGCAGGAGAATGGCGTGAACCCAGGAGGCGGAGCTTGCAGTGAGCTGAGATCCGGCCACTGCACTCCAGCCTGGGCGACAGAGCGAGACTCTGTCTCAAAAAAAAAAAAAAAAAAAGAAACACCTCTTATGGTTTAATAGGTGTTTGCTTTGCTAAAGAATGTCAATGTTGGCCAGGCGAGGTGGCGCACGCCTGTCATCCCAGCACTTTGGAAGGCCGAGGAGGGAGGATCACGTGGGCCTAGGGGTGTGAGACCAGCCTGGGCAACATAGCAAGACCCCATCTCTAAAAAAATTATTTTAAATTAGCCAAGCCGGGTACAATGGCTCATGCCCATAATCTTAGCACTTTGGGAGGCTGAGGTGGGCAGATCACTTGAGATCAGGAGTTTAAGACCAGCCTCGGCAACAACATGGTGAAACCATCTCTAGTAAAAATACAAAAAATTAACTGGGTATGGTGGCGGGTAGCTGTAATCCCAGCTACTTGGCAGGCTGAGGCAAGAGAATTGCTTGAACCCAGGAGGCAGAGGTTGCAGTGAGCCAAGATCGTGCCACTGCACTCCAGCCTGGGTGACAGAGCAAAACTCTGTCTCAAAAAATAATTAATAAATAAAATAAAAATAAATTAGCTGGGTGTGGTGGTTCATGCCTGTAGTTCCAGCTACTTGGGAGGCTGAGGCAGGAGGATTGCTTGAGCTGGGGAAGTAGAGGCTGCAGTGAACTATGATTGCGCTACTGGCCGGGCACGGTGGCTCACGCCTGTAATCTCAGCACTTTGGGAAACCGAGGCGGGTGGATCACTTGAGGTCAGGGGTTCGAGACCAGCCTGGCCAACATGGTGAAACTCTATCCCTACTAACAATACAAAAAATTAGCTGGGCATGGTGGTGCTCACCTGTAGTCCTGGCTACTTGGGAGGCTGAGGCAGGAGAATCACTTGAACCCAGGAGGCAGAGGTTGTGGTGAGCCAAGATCGTGCCACTGTACTCCAGCCTGGGCGACAGAGTGAGACCCTGTCTCTAAAAAAAGAAAGAAAAAGAAAAAAGAAAAGAATGTCAGCATGTCAGTGTCCCTCCAAGGAGTGGCTTTGGGTCAAGACAGGCCTGCTCTTCTAAATGAATGGCTCCTCATGGCTGGGAGAGGCGGCAGCCTCTTACCCTGGCCTGAGTCTTTTGGGAGGGACCCTGCTGGGCCTGCTCCTGCCTCCCACCTTCCTGCACCATCTGTGCCCCTGCCCACGCAGTGCCACACTCCCACGACTGTGGAACGCATCTCCAGTGCCATCTGGGGGCCAGTTACTGTACCTGGTCCCCAGGCAGAGTTCTTGACCTGGCAGCATCCAGGAAAGTATTAAGTGCCCAGTGATGGTGGCACGTCCCACGTCAATCAGAGGGATGGAGCCACATCCAAGTCTAGCCCTCTGATTAGGAGGATGACGGTCTGGGAATTTCCTGTTCTCTTTCTCCTAGAGTTCTTGATTTCCCAGCTCCAGACTTTCTAGTTTCGAGGAATGAGGCAAACCATTGCTGTGGGAATAACAGTGACCATGGGTAGGGCCATGGTGGCTGGGAGAGGAAACCTCAGGGTCACCCCAGAGCCTGTGGGGAGACAGAGGGTGAGCTGCAGAAAAGCCTTGAGGGGCAGCATGGGCGATGGGGAACGCCATTGCAGCCTAGAAATTCAGTTTCTGGAGGTTTAGCCTGTCTTTGAACAGTGTTTAAGAGCAGAGGCCTCCAGGCTGGGCGTGGTGGCTCACATCTGTAATCCCAGCACTTTGGGAGACAGAGGCGGGCGGATCGCCTGAGATCAGGAGTTCAAGACCAGCCTGGCCCACGTGGTGAAACCCCATCTCTACTAAAAATACAAAAATTAGCCGAGCATGGTGACACACCCCTGTAATCCCAGCTACTCGGGAGGCAGAGGCAGGAGAATCACTTGAGCCCAGGAGGCAGAGGATGCAGTGAGCCAAGATCATGCCACTGCACTCCAGCCTGGGTAAAGAGCGAGACTCTGTTTTTTTTTTTTTTTTTTTTTTTTTTTTTTTTTTTAAGACGGAATCTCTCTCTCTCACCCAGGCTGGAGTGCAGTGGCCGGCTCTCGGCTCACTGCAAGCTCTGCCTCCCGGGTTTACGCCATTCTCCTGCTTCAGCCTCTCAAGTAGCTGGGACTACAGGCGCCCACCACCTTGCATGGCTAGTTTTTGTATATTTTTTTAGTAGAGACGGGGTTTCACCGTGTTAGCCAGGATGGTCTCGATCTCCTGACCTCGTGATCCGCCCGTCTCGGCCTCCCAAAGTGCTGGGATTACAGGCTTGAGCCACCGCGCCCGGCCAGAGACTCTGTTTAAAAAAAAAAAAAAAAAAGAAGAAGAAGAACTGGGGCCTCTGCCTCAGTTTGCCCTGGAGCCAGCCGGGGCCCATCCTAATTTGGAGCACAGTCTTCCTGGTGCCTGGACATGCCAAGGCCCCTCCCACGTGGGACACCCTCTCCATTTAGTACCTAACCACCTGTTTCAAAACGCAGGTGTTTCTGGTTTAGAAACTTGGAAGGCAGAATGTGTTTTCGCATCTTCTGGGAGGGTTTGCTGAGGACTGGACCACGTAAGCCTGAGTGGATCCGGACTCAGCTGCAGCCCTTACCTGCCTCATGCTGATGATCTATGCATGCAGCAGACACATCCACTGTCCTGTGTGCGGGTTTTTAAAACAGTTGCCCTGGATGAAACTGAATAAACCAGTGACGATATTCAAAGTCTTTCTGTTCTTGGGGGGACGCTGTGGGCAGAGGGGATAAACTGCAGCCCCTCGCCCTCCCCTGGCATCTGCTGACTGGGGGACCCCCATCATGGCAT
Organism: Rhinopithecus roxellana; assembly: GCF_007565055.1. Taxonomy (NCBI): domain Eukaryota; kingdom Metazoa; phylum Chordata; class Mammalia; order Primates; family Cercopithecidae; genus Rhinopithecus; species Rhinopithecus roxellana. The sequence continues at coordinate 98,924,662 of NC_044554.1, read as the reverse complement.
AAAAACCTTCTCCTGTAGCGCCCTCTGGCCTCCTGTCACTGGTCACTGGCCAGTCTCCTCCCAGGCTGCCCCGGGAAGGGGGCGTGGACATCTCTAGAATGGAAGCAGGGTGCTCAGGTCTGGACACGCCGCCATGGGGCTCCAGCCAGGTAGGACCCCCGAGAGCACAGGGTGCCTCTGCCTGCCGCTTCCCCTCCCAGACAGGTCCCTCTCTTTCCAGAAACAAAGGAAGGGGCAGCCCCAGAGGGTGGTTGAGTGACAACAGAGCCCACCTGGACAGGGTCGGCTTGGAGGTCCCCCCAGTCCCTTCAGGAGAGGAGCCACTGGAGCACTGGTCACCTTGGGACATTCTCCAGCCCCAGGTCACTGTGGGGCAGCAGGAACAGGTGAGTCCTTCCTGTGGGCTGGTGGCACTGCTGAGGAAGCACCGGACAGCTTTTTTTTTTTTTTTTTATTCAGAGTGGCTCTGTCACCCAAGCTGGAATGCGGTGGCATGATCTTGGCTCACTGCAACCTCCTCCCTCTGGGTTCAAGCGATCTTGTGCCTCAGCCTCCCAAGTAGCTGGGATTACAGGCACACACCACCATGCTTGGCTAATTTTTGTACTTTTAGTAGAGACGGGGGTTTCACCATGTTGGTCAGGCTGGTCTCGAACTCCTGACCTTGTGATCTGCCCACCTCGGCCTCCCAAAGTGCTGGGGTTAGAGGTGTGAGCCACTGCGCCTGGCCTGTGTTTTTAAAAATATAGATTTATTTTAGAGACGGTCTGGCTCTATTGCGCAGGCCGGAGCCAAAGTGCAGTGGTGTAATCATAGCTCTCTGCAGGCTCCAGCTTCTGGGCACAAGCCATCCTCCCACCTCAGCCTCCCAAGTAGCTGGGACTACAGGTGCACACACCACCATGCCCAGCTAATGTTTTTTGTAGAGATGGGATCTTGCTATGTTGCTCAGTGTGGTCTTGAACTTCTGGCCTCAAGCGATCCTCCTGCCTTGGCCTCCCAAAGTGCTGGGATTACAGGTGTGAGCCACTATGCCTGGCCTGTTCTGTATTTTGTCGCCCACTGAGGTAGAGGCCCCCTTCTAGGAAATAATTTGTTTTGTTTTGTTTTGTTTTGTTTTTTCGAGACAATCTCTATCGCCCAGGTTGGAGTGCAGTGGCATGATCTCAGCTCGCTGCAACCTCCATTTCCTGGGTTCAAGCAATTCTCCTGCTTCAGCCTCCTGAAAAGCTGGGACTACAGGCGTGCATCACCACCATGCCCAGTTAATTGTTGTTGTTGTTTTTTGAGATGGAGTTTCACTCTTGTTGCCCAGGCTGGAGGGCAGTGGCACGATATCAGCTCACTGCAACCTCTGCCTCCCAGGTTGAAGCGATTCTCCTGCCTCAGCCTCTTGAGTAGCTGGGATTACAGACATGCACCAACACGCCTGGCTTATTTTTGTATTTTTAGTAAAGATGGGTTTTCTCCATGTTGGCCAGGCTGGTCTTGAACTCCCGACCTCAGGTGACTGCCTGCCTCAGCCTCCCAAAGTGGTGGGGTTATAGGTGTGAACCGCCGCACCCAGCCTTTTTTTTTTTTTTTTTTCTTTTTCTTTTTCTTTTTTTTTTTTGGTATTTTTAGTAGAGACTGGGTTTCACCACATTGGCCAGGCTGGTTTCAAACTCCTGGCCTCAAGTGATCTGCTGGCCTCCGCCTCCCAAAGTGCTGGATTACAGGCATGAGCCACTGCACCAGGCCTTGTTATTATTTTTAACTCTGGCACTTCACCTTAGAGGCTGCTAGGAATCAGGTGTGCCAAGCAACTGGCACCACTCCATGGAAAGCGTTTGGGGCAGTGCCTTGGTTCTGCCAACCCTGAGAGGCCAGGCTGCCCCTTGGGCTGGGCAGTGGCCTCAGTACCAAGCCCCGGGCCAGCAAGCCCACCAGCCTCGAGAAAGACTGCACTTCCGGTGGAGGCTGCCGTTTCCTTAAAGGCAAAACATGCCCCACCCCTGTCAAGGGCAGGACACCAGTCACTGGCATGGAAGAGCCCACTCCACACCCAGCAGATCATCGACACAGACTTTTTTTCTTTTTTTTTTTTCCAGATAGAGTCTCACTCTGTTGTCCAGGCTGGAGTGCAATGGTGCGATCTCGGCTCACTGCAACCTCCGCCTCCTGGGCTCAAGTGATTCTCCTGCCTCAGCCTCCTGAGTACCTGGGATTACAGGCACCCACCATCACGCCTGGCTAATTTTTGTATTTTTAGTAGAGACGGGGGTTTTGCCATGTTGGTCAGGCTGGTCTTGAACTCCTGACCTCAAGTGATCCTCCTGCCTCAGCCTCCCAAAGTGCTGGGATTATAGGTGTGAGCCACCTCGCCCGGCCCAAGACTTTTTGCCTCAGATGCTGCAGAGCCCTGGTGGGGCCCAGGAGGGCAAGGCCCAGACAGGAGCCGAAACCCATGTAGAACCTGACAACCTACAGCTCACACCTGTAATCCCAGCACTTTGGGAGGCTGAGGTGGGCAGATCGCTTGAGCCAAGGAGTTCGAGACCAGCCTGGGCAACATCGCGAGACCCTGTCTCTACAAAAATACAAGAATTACCCAGGCTTGGTGGTGTGTGCCTCTAGTCCCAGCTACTGGGGAGGTTGAGGTGGGAGAATCATCTGAGCCCAGGGAGGTCAAGGCTGCAGTGAGCCAAGATTGTGCCACTGCACTCCAGCCTGGGTAACACGAGTGAGACCATGTCTCAACCCCTTTCCCAGCCAGTCTGTGGCCCACCCACCCATGGGTACTGTGGGATAGGGGACAGGCTGGCTCAACACAAATCGAAGCAGGAATAACCCCAGAGAATGGGCCTTGCATGGAGCTTGGCCCCTACCCCTGCCTGTGAGGGAGGACCAGCCTCAGCCTCACCACCTGCCACTCTGAGCAAACAGGCAGCGCTGTTTCCTGAACAGCCTTCAGAAGCAGCTGAGGGATGTCAGCTGAGCCCTTGCTGGGCCTTCTCTGGAGCGGGATGTCTCCGGAAGCCGTCCTTGGAGCCGGCACTTCCCTATTCGGGCGTGTCCCAGTCCCATGCCTCACTGTCCCCTTGCTTGAAGCTCCAAGAGCACGACAGCGGGCGGCCTGGTCTGCTGAGGTGAGCATGCTGACGGATGCGGAAACTGCCACCCCAAACACAGGTAAGCAGACTTTACCCTGCAGGCGGTGGCTCCTGGGGCCCAGCCCTGCAGAAACACATGGGGCAGGCTGGGCGGAGGGGCTCACACCCATTATTCCCAGCGCTTTGGGAGGCTGAGGCAGGCGGATTGCTTTTGAGCCCAGGAGTTTGAGACCAGCCTGGGCAACATAGCAAGACTCTGTCTCTACTGAAAATCAAAACAGAACAAGACAACTAGCTGGGGATGGTGGCACTCGCCTGCAGTTCCAGCTACTGGGGAGGCAAAGGGGGAGGATCACTTGAGCCCAGGAGTTCAAGGCTGCAGTGAGCCATGATTGCGCCACTGCACTCCAGCCTAGGCAACAGAGCAAGACAAGACCCTGCCTCCGCACCCCCACATAACCCACAAAAAAAAAGAAAGGAAAAGGAAACATACGAGGCTATGGGGTAGTGTACGTGGGCCAGGCTGTGGCAGAAGCCTCCCAGCATGGCCTTCTCCAGCCCCATCCTCGTTGGGTAAGGTGTCACTGTGGATCTGTGTGTTGCAGCTTCAAGGACAGACCCAACTCTGGTGTCACCAACTTACCAGGTAATGGAGTTTCCTAAAGTGTGCTCTGCTGGAAGGGCCAGCACGGAGGGGACCTAGGGAGGGAGGTTTCTTGCTCTACAGCGTCCCCAAGCCTCACTAGGCTTCTCCCCACCAAGTCTCTATGTGCATCGTTCTCCAAATGTCCCTCCCCATTGCTGGAGCATCGTGCAGCGGCCAGCCCAGCCTGCCAGGGGCAGAGACCCTGCACTGGTCCCCGGGCTGGCTTATCTGCTCCAGTGCAGGGATCAGCTGGAGCTCTGACCCCACTCACATCTGGATACGCAGTGAGAGGCCCGCTGCGGCCGTGACACTGGGAGGAAGCCGGGAGGAAGCAGGGCTCCATGCTCTTGCTCCAAGTGAGCCGACCAGGGAGCCAAAGTCAAGGTGGCCTGGGAGCCACTTCCACCCACCTGGCCACTGGGCTCTCACAGCCACTTTCAGAAACCCAGCAGCCTCTCCCCTGGGTCTATGCAGGGCTCTTCAGCCCTCCTGGGCTCAGTGGCTGGGACGCTGCTTTACAGAGAGTGCATGGCTCCGCCACCTGACAGCTCCCAGAGGGTTCTGGGGATCACTGTAAAGAGCGGTGCTGGCCCCGAACCTTTCCTATTCCCCTGGATTTAGTTCCCAGTAGGTGGTGGGGAACTGAACATTTTGTCTCATAGTGGTGGGAGAGAGGGCTGGCCACATGGGTCCAGGCCACCCCCTCAGCCTCCATAGCCTGCCTCTCGCCCGGCCACAGGGACAGCAGAGCAGCTCCCCCATCCAGGTCAGCACCCCACACACAGCACCATCACAAAGGAATAGCTTCCTGGTGTCGTGGGAGGTGAGGAGCTTTTTTTTTCCTTTTATTTATTTGAGGGACAGGGTCTTGCTCTGTTGCCGAGTAAGTGCAGTGGTATGATTGTGAGCTCACTGCAGCCTTGACCTGGTGGTAAAGTCATCCTCCTGCCTCAGCCTCTCTTACAGGTGCGCGTCACCACGCCCAGACGCCCAGCGAATGTTTGTATTTTTTGTAGAGATGGGGTCTCACTATGTTGCCCAGGCTGGCCTGAGGCGATCCTCTCACCTCAGTCCCCCAGAGTACTTGGATTACAAGTGTGAGCCACTGCACCTGGCCCGGAGCTCTAATTTTTCCTACATGTTAACAGCATTATGGGGTTGGGAGGAGGCTCTCAGATTTCCCTGCCCTCCTCACATCCTCAATCCCCCGGGGCGTGGGGGTGTCAAGCAGGAGTCAGGCTGAGCCTGACTCTGAAGCTATTACCAGCTCTTTAGTCTAAATTTCAAATCTTCAACCAACTCTGTCCTCTAATCCAACATATTCCCCAAATGAAGGGACTGGACGGTGAGATATCAGGAAACCCCATGAAAATAGATGCATAATAAAGGTGAAAATCATTTAAAATATTCCTTTTTTTTTTTTTTTGAAACACTCTTGCTCTATCGCCCAGGCTGGAGTACAGTGGCGCAATCTTGGCTCACTGCAACCTCCACCTCCCGAGTTCAAGCGATTCTCCCACCTTAGCCTCCCGAGTAGCTGGGACTACAGGTGCGAGTCACCACACCCGGCTAATTTTTGTATTTTTTGTAGAGACGGGTTTGTCACCATGTTGGCCAGGCTGGTCTCGAACTCCTGACCTCAAGCGATCCACCCACCTCAGCCTCCCAAAGTGTTAGGATTACAGGCATGAGCCACCGTGCCCGGCCCCCAATATTTTTTAAGCTCAAATGATCCCATGTCCCCAGGACTGTGACAAATTAAATAACCAAAACAAGAGTGGCCACAGTCCAGGTGGAAGGGGGCTGCCCCGAGGTGCCTTCCCATCAAAACCCGCTCCCAGGCGCGGCTCACACTGCTCACAGCATGTCACCCATCTTCTCTTGAAACCCCGTGAGTTGCGGGAGGCCCTGGCCTGTGCTCCCCGTTTCAATCCCAGGATCAGTCAAGTCTGGAGCCAGGGAGGCGGCTCACACAGGTCTTCCCTGGAAGGAGAGGGCAATTCGCAGCAGTTCCTGGCCCAGCTCTTGCTGCCCCCCTCCGGGGCCAAACTCCGCCGACAGCTCCCGGAAAGTGACGCAGACGCGGCGGGCCTCGATGTGTCTGCGGTGGATGGCGTGCTTCCACTGGTGCCTTGCGGCCCCTGTGAGGACCAGCAGGGAGCGGGCGGGTAAGGGGATGGCCACCTCCACCTCCTGGCATAGCACCGACCGGCTGGGTGCTATCACGCTGTCCACCAAGGCCTCCGGGGCAGCCGACGGAGCCGAGCAGAGGAGCAGGCTCCCGGGTGCCTCCCGACACATGGACAGCACGGTGGGGGACAGGAGGTTGAGGCTGACCAGCCGCTCCCCCCACAGCCAGGCGTCGTCCAGGTGGGGGTCAATGGCAGAGCCGCGCTCGGGGCAGTAGTCCAGGTTGCACTGCTCGACGGGCCGGAAGCCCTCCAGCCCCGGGTAGAGGCCCATCCTCCGCACCACCTCCCGGCTGAAGCTGGGGAGGCCGCAGAAGCCCTCAGTCTTTAGCTTCTGTTTCCGAAAGTTGACTTTGGGGCCATAGTCCTGACGGATGAAGACAAAAGGAACATGAGGTGTCTGACTTTACCAAGATGTCTACCACAGACTAGGTCGGAAGAATTCAATCACAGTGACCAAGGCAAGCAAAAGCCCCCTGGCTTCATGGAGGTGAAGCAGGAGGAGGCAGACTCAAGGAGACAGAAGTGACAGCAAATGGCGGGGTGTGGTGGTGCATGCCTGTAATCCCAGCGCTTTGGAAGGCTGAGGCGGAAGGAGCTCTTGAGGCCAGGAGTTCAAAACCAGTCTGGGCAACAAAGTGAGATCTCCTCTCTATAAGAAATTTAAAAATTAGGCTGGGTATGGTGGCTCACGCCTATCATCCCAACACTTTGGGAGGCCCAGGCAGGTGGATTGTTTGAGCCCAGGAGTTCGAGACCAACCTGGGCAACATAGCAAAACTCCGTCTCTAGTAAAAAATCAAAAATTAGACAGATGTGGTGCCACAGGCCTTAGTCCCAGCTACTTAGGAGGCTGAGGTGAGAGGACTGTTGGAGCTCAGGAGGTTGAGGCTGTGGTGAGTGGAGACTGAGCCACTGTACTCCAGCTTGGGAGACAGAATGAGACACCCTGTCTCAAAATAATAATAATCATAATTAGCTGGGCTTGGTGGCATATGCCTTAGTTTCAGCTACTCAGGAGGCTGAGGTAGGAGGATCAGTAGCTCCTGGGAGGTCAAGGCTGCGGTGAGCCAAGATCGCACCACTGCACTCCAGTCTGGGTGACAGAGTGAGACCCTGTCTCAAAACAAAAAACAAAAAACAAAAAAAAACCACAAAAAACCTGTACACAAATGTTCACAACAGCCAAAAAGTGACAACACCAATGTCCATTGACAGATGAATGAAGAAATGAAATGTACAAACATCCAACAGGATGTCACAAAAGAATGGGGCCGGGCGCGGTGACTCACGCCTGTAATCCCAGCACTTTGGGAGGCCAAGGCGGGCGGATCACGTGAGGTCAGGAGTTCGAGACCAGCCTGGTCAACATGGTGAAACACCGTCTCCACTAACAATACAAGAATTAGCCAGGCGTGGTGGTGGGCACCTGTAGTCCCAGCTACTTGGGAGGCTGAGCCAGAAGAATGGCTTGAACCTGGGAGGCAGAGGTTGCAATGAGCTCAGGTCATGCTACTGTACTCCAGCCTGGGTGGCAGAGCGAGACTCTGTCTCAAAAAAAAAAAAAAAGCTACAATGAAGGCTGAGGGGGCACCCAGGGATGTTGACTGTCCTAGTGGCCATACATGGAGGCTGGGGAGGGAGGAACGGGGGTGAGGGAGTGAGGGGACGTGAGGAGGCGGGGTCACTCCAGCCTCCAGTAGAGTTTGGACACAGGTAGGGAAGGGGTGAGTTGGAGGGAACAGCGGGCCCGGGGAAGGGGAAGCGTATGAGGAGACAGGACACTGATGGTGACAATGGGAGGTGGGGGTGCCTGCAGCTTGGGAGAATGGGGTGCCCGCACCACCACCAAGCCAGCTGCAGAGAGGGGCAGAGAGCCCAGCAGCACATATCACGGGGAGAGGGGTACCCGGGTGCACCTCTGCCCATCGGACACACGACCTGCAGCAAGCCTGGCAGCCCACAGCCCCAGGATCTGGGGAAGTCGCCCACTACTAACCCTGGAGGTTTGTGGGGTATGGCTGCAGAGGAAGGGGAGGGTCCCCAGCAGTAGGGCTGCCCCCTCAGCGCAGCCCAGCCCTCCCCATGGGCTCCGGGCCGGCCTACCTGCTTCCTCCGTCCAGACTGGGAGAGCTTCCAGGGGTCACGGTCCATGAGCCGCACCAACTCGGCTTCTTCCTCCCGGGTCACAAAGTCCTCGATCAGCATCACTCCTGGGAATGGGAAGGCCCAGCCCTCAAAGTCAGATTCCTCTGCACCCACGGCCCAGCCGGTGTCGGAGCAGTAAATGAAACGGTATGTTTTCTGCAAAAGAAACACAGGTCCACAGGCTGGGCAACAGAGCGAGACCCCATCCCTACGAAAAGTTAAAATAGGCCAGACACAGTGGCTCACGCCTGTAATCCCAGTACTTTGGGAGGCTGAGGTGGGTGGATCACCTGAGGTCAGGAGTTCAAGACTAGCCTGGCCAACATGGTGAAACCCCATCTCTAGTAAAAATACAAAAATTAGCCAGGCGTGGTGGCAGGTGCCTGTAATCCCAGCTACTCAGGAGGCTGAGGCTGGAGAATTGCTTAAACCTGGAAGGCAGAGGTTGCAGAGAGCCAAGATGGCACCACTGCACTCCAGCCTGGGCGACAGAGTGAGACTCAAAAAAAAAAAAAAAAAGTTTAAATAAAAGTTAGCCAGGTGTGGCAGAGCTACTCAGGAGGTTGAGCGGGAGGATCATTTGAGCCCAAGAGGTTGAGGCTGCAGCGAGCCATGGTTGTGCTACTGCACTCCGGCCTGGACAACAAAGCAAGACCCTGTCTCAAAAAAAAAAAAAGGAAAGACGCGTCCTGGAGCCATGGCAGCCCCTGGCACTTGTGTGCCCTCAGGAGACCCTCTGATGGCTCATTTCTCCTCTCAGGCCACCGTGGAAGGCAGCTGGAGTCTAGGGGGAGGTGCAGGCAGAGCCTCTGCCCCAGGCTGACCGGGGGACGGCCTGCAGCCCTCTGGAGTTAACATGAATTTGATCGGTTTCCTTTCTCACTTTCCTCCCCTGTAAAAGAGAAGGGTTTGTACAATGCGTTTTTCCTTCTCCATTTTACAAAGGAGGCTCAGCAAAGTTAGGGAACCAGCCCGAGGCTGGACAGCACCTCCTGCACTCCTGTCTCCTCGGCTGCTTCCAGGAGGACCCAAACTGCCTGACTATCTTGAATCTGTGGACCCTCATCTCTTCAGGTCTTTGCTGACGCCACCCTGGTATCCCAGGGGCTGCCGGTGCCTATCACCAGCCTGAGGGTCACCCAGGAGGACAGCCTCCTTCCCTACAGAGCTGAGCATTCAGCTGAGCTCCTCAGTGCCCCAGCCTCCCTCCTCTTCACTCTTGTCCTCAGGGCACTTTTCCAGACCCAGCATCACCCCTCAATCCTCATACCCTGGGCTGTCACTCAACTCCCACCCCATGTCCCTCTCTGCTCTGCCACCATCCCTGAGGCCTGGCGGTACTCTCAGGGCTCCCCCATGCTAAAGAAAGTCTGGAAACCAAGACGGGTGTGGTGGCTCACACCTGTAATCCCAGCACTTTGGGAGGCCAAGGTGGACAGATCACCTGGGGTCAGGAGTTCGAGATCAGCCTGGCCAACATGGTGAAACCCCATCTCTACTAAAAATACAAAAGTTAGCTGGGTGTCATGATGCGTGCCTGTAATCCCAGCTACTCGGGAGGCTGAGGCAGCAGAAACCCTTGAATCCAGGAGGTGGAGATTGCAGTGAGTTGAGGTTGCACCAGTGCACCCCAGCCTGGGTGACACAGCCTGTCTCAAAAAAAAAAAAAAAAGTCTAGAAACCACTCCTGGCCTTGTCTCCTCCCGAGCCACGGCTCCTCCTCCTCCTCTCCTGTCACCTCCATTCGTGTACCTGCAGCCTCCCATCCCCCAACTCTCCCGGGGCCTCCACCTCTCTCAACTGTCTCTTTTCTGCCTTCTGTGCAGCCATCCTTGACCCTGACCCCAAGTCTGCTGCCAGTGACTACTTCTTAAATCTCTCCCTTGGCTTTGGCTACCCCTTCCTGTCCACCTGTCTTCATTAAAAATAGTTAATGGCCAGACGTGGTGGCTCACACCTGTAATCCTAGCCTTTTGGGAGGCCAAGGTGGGAGAATCACTTGAGCCCAGGAGTTTTGAGACTCGCCTCAGCAACACAGACAGATCACATCTCAATAAAGAAATAATAATAATAAGTTCTGGCCAGGTGTGGTAGCTCACACCTATAATATCAGTTCTTTTGGAGGCTGATGCGAATGGATTACTTGAGTACAGGAGTTCGAGATCAGCCTGGCCAACATGACAAAGCCCTGTTTCTACTGAAATACAAAAAAAGTAGCTGGGTGTGGTGGCGCTCCTATAGTTCCAGCTACTCGGGAGGCTGAGGCAGGAGAATCACTTGAGCCGGAAGATGGAGGTTGTAGTGAGCCGAGATCACGCTAGCGGACACCAGCCTAGGCAACCCCATCTTGAAAATAATAATAATACATTTTTTTGTTTGCTTTTTTGAGATGGAGTCTCGCTCTGTCACCAAGACTAGAGTGCAGTGGCACGATCTTGGCTCACTGCAACCTCTGCCTCCTGGGTTCAAGCAATTCTGCCTGAGCCTCCCGAGTAGCTGGGACTACACGCACGTGCCACCACGCCCAGCTAGTTTTTTCTTGTATTTTAGTAGAGATGGGGTTTCACCATGTTGACCAGGATGGTCTTGAACTCCTGACCTTGTGATCCTCCCGCCTCAGCCTCCCAAAGTGCTGCAATTACAGGCCTGAACCACCGAGCCCGGCCAATAATAAATTTTTAAAAAAGAGTTTCGCCAATGATATATTTGCATCCATGGGACTAAACATTTTACATGGATTATCTAGTTTCATCCCTAGGACAGCCCAAAGAGGAAGGTACCATAACTATCATGGGCAGGAGGTGTAGACACGCGGAGGTTCTGGCCAGAGTCACCCAGTGAGGACCTCGGAAGCCACCAGACCTCAGCCCTGGGCTCTGTGGCCTGTCTCCTCTTCCTCTCCCATCTCCAGGCTCCTCACACCCTGGGCTGCCACTCACTGTGGGCCGCTGTCTTTCTCTGTTCTTCCCTCCGGGGACCTCAGCCCCTTCTAATGCTTTACTTCCAGCTCAGACACCTCCTGAGATTGGCACTATCTCCTCCTGCTCCTGGGGCCCTCCCACAGGAAACATTAAAATTGGGAGTCCCCTGTGTGTCGGCTGAGCAGGCTGGACTTGTCCCAAAGGCCATGGAGCGCTCTTGAAGGGTTTTAAAGGAGTGACGAGGTCAAATGTGAATTTTAGAAAGATCTGGAGACGGGGAGGGGCAGCTATGAAGGGGTACAGGCTGGAAAGTCAGTGAGGAACTGCCCCAGTGCTCTGAGATCCTGGACACCTCATTCTCCTTGTTCCATAGCCATCGTGTTGGGAAGGTGTTACCTCCACATGGCCACTGGCGCGGGTCAGACTTTCCACAATTTTTTTTCTTTTCTTTTCTTTTTGTTTGAGGCAGGGTCTTACTCTGCCACTCAGGCTGGAGTGTAGTGGCGCTCACAGCTCGCTGCAGCCTTGCCTTCATGGGCTCAGGCAATCCTCCCACCTCAGCCTCCCACGTAACTGGGACTACAAGCACACGCCACCACACCTAGCTAATTTTTAAATTTTTTGTAGAGGCAAGGTCTTGCTATGTTGTCCAAGCTGGTCTCAAACTCCTGGACTCAGGCGATCCTCCTGCCTCAGCCTCCCAAAGGGCTGGGATTCTAGGCATGAGCCACCGCACCTGGCCCCTTTCACAAATTAAAACTCTTAAGTTCATTCATATTGTTGCACAGCCGTCACCACCATTCAGAACTTTTTCATCTTGCAAAACTGAAACTTTTTCCCCATTAAACAACAGCTCCCCATCTCCCCTTCCTGAGCCCCTGGCAGCAACCCTTCTACTTTCTGTCCCTGTGACTACCCTACATAGCTCACACAACAGGAATCCTACAGTATTTGTCTTCTGTGACTGCTTCCTTAACTTAGCCTCATGTCCTCAAGGTTCATCCATGCTGTAACATATGTCAAAATGTCCTTTTTTTTTTGAGACAGGGTCTCGCTATGTTGCCTAAGCTGTAGTGCAGCAGGGGCGTGATCATAGCTCACTGCAGCCTTGACCTCCCAGACTCAAGCAACCCTCCCATCTCAGCCTTCTGGGTAGCTGGGACCACAGGTGCGTATCACCATGCATGGCTAATTCTGTGTAGAGGTGGGGTTTCACCATGTTGCCCATGCTGGTCTCAAATTCCCAGGCTCAGGTGATCCACCTGCCTTGGTCTCCCAAAGTGCTGGAATTATAGGAATTATAGGCGTGAGCCACTGTGCCTGTCCTGTCCTTCCTTTTTAAGGTGGAATAGTATTCCACTGTGTGTATACACCACGTTTTCTGGATCAATTCATCTGTTTTTTTTTTTTTTTTTTTTTTTTTTTTTTTTGAGGAGTCTTGCCCTGTCACCCGAGCTGGAGTGCAGTGATGCGATCTCGGCTCACTGCAACCTCTGTCTCCTGGGTTTAAGCGATTCTCCTGCCTCAGCCTCCCGTGTAGCTGGGATTACAGATGTGCCTCACTAAACCCGGCAAGTTTTTGTAATTTTAGTAGAGGCAGGGTTTCACCATGTTAGCCAGGCAGGTCTCAAACTCCTGACCTCAGGTGATCTGCCCACCTCAGCCTCCCAAAGTGCTGGGATAACAGGCAACAACCGCGGCGCCCGGCCCAACTCATTTCTTGATAGATACTTGGTTTGCTTCCATCTTTGGGCTGTCGTGAATAATGCTGCTATGAACATTGGTATGCAAATATCTCTTCCAGATCCTGCTGTTAGTTCCTTTGGATATATACCCAGAAGCAGGACTGCGGATCATGGGTAATTCTATGTTTAATTCATGAGGCATGCCATTTGGTTTCCACAGGACCTTGGGCACTTCTACCATGGACGATGGGGCAGTTTCTTCACTGGCTTCCCAGCCTCCACAACTTCATATCTGCCCCTTCCCTTCCCAGGATCTTTCTAAAATTCGCATTTGACTTCACTCCTTTAAAACCCTTCAAGAGTTCTCCATGGCCTTTGGGACAAGTCCAGCCTGCTCAGCTGATGCGCGGGGAACCATCTGTGGTCAGACACCACCTGCCCCCCCGCCGCCCCCACCAACCTCTCCGGCCTCATCTCTCTCACCTGAGCCATCACCACTCCACCTTCCTACCCCACGCAGTTTTCTGGGTTGGAATGCCCTTGCAACCAACCACAATCCTTCCATGATCCTTCCATGCCAGCCCAAAGGCGGTGAGTTCTTTTTTTTATTTATTTTCTTTGTGTGAGACAGGGTCCCGCTCTGTCGCCCAGGCTGAAGTGAGGTGGCTCAATCATAGCTCACTGCAGCCTCCAACTCCTGGGTTGCAGCGATGCTTGAGTTCCTCTTCATTAGTTAACTGGAATTCACTGTCTCCTTGCCCATTGCAGTCCACGGCCTTCAGGCACCGCTGGACTGGTATTCAGCACCCTCGATCGACCCTTTCCGTGTCATCTCGCGAGCCCGTGAAGCTCGCAGCGCCAGACCCGAGAGGCTACGTCGAGGTTTGCAGGCAGATCCCCGCAGAGTCCCCGAGGTTACCTGTGATCGCACCCACCCACGTTCCAGCCCCTTCCCCACTCCCAAGCCCGCTCCTTAAAGCCCTCATCTCCTCACCCTGCATCGCGCCCCCCTTCCCCACTCCCAAGCCCGCTCCTTAAAGCCCTCATCTCCTCACCCCGCATCGCGCCTACCGCAAGGGTCCCTCACATGCTTTGATCACCGCCCGTATCATGGCCAAGCTGGGCCTCAGTTTCCCCAGATGCAGAGCGACGTCTGTGGGCGCGGCCCCTATCCCATCCCTTACCGCTGGGGGCAGTTCCCAGGGCGGGTCGCCGCCGCGCTGCCGCTCGCAGATCAGACAGGTCCGGATGCCCTTGCAACCACATTCCCGAAGGACCTCGGGGGTCTCGGCGGCGGCAGCCGCCATCGCGCCGTCCGGGTGGCCAGTGCGCAGGCGCAGCCTTGGGGGCCGCTGGGAGTTGTAGTCCGCGCGGGGCGGGGGCACGAGGCCTAGGTTCCGCTTCCTTCCGGTCGTTAACGCCCACGGGCTCGCGCGGCGCCACCTCCTGAGCTCCGTTACCGCGGACGCCAGTACCGGGCTCCAGGAGACGCAGGGCGACGCCAGACGCCGGAGCCGCCGACTGGGTCGGCGCGGGCCGCACCTCCTCGCCATGGGCCGCCTCTCGGCGCGGCTGCTGATGCAGCGCGGGCGCCCCAAGAGCGACCGGCTGGGGAAGATCCGGAGCCTGGAGTAAGAGCCGGGCAGGGGGCGATGCTGTGTCCGCGGAGCCGGGCGGTCGGGGGGAAGAGCGGGGACCCTCCCCAAAGGCCTGCCTGTCCCCGTTATCGCCCTCTGGCTTCGGCAGAGTCGCTCCAAATGTCTTCTTGTTGGGAGATCGTGGCCCTACCCGCTCGCCGCTAGCCCCGAGGGGCCTCATCCCCTGAAGGGAGCTCGGAGAGTTAGGGGCACAGCCTGCTGCTACCATTAGAGGGCCTGGGAAGCACAGGGGAGTGCCCGAAGGATCTGGAAGAGCATCCTACAGGGGGCTAGGATGCCCCCCAGTCCTAAAGTAGTTGCAGTTTTTTTTTTTTTTAAGTGGTGGGGAGTCGGGAGTAGTGGCGCGCGCTTCTAGTCCAATCTACTCGAGAGGCTGAGGCGGGAGGATCCCTCAGCCCAGGAGTTGGAGGCAGCAGTGAGCTATGATCGCGCCTAGGCAACTGAGTGACACCCCGTCTCTAAAAATAAAGTAACGGGGAGGTGGGCGGGGCGGTTGCACTTGTGCGAGAAATGTCAGGTGAAAAAGCCTTCTGAGGTAGCTGGGGCAGATTGGTGTGGGGTGCAAAGCCTGCCCGCCCCCTAAGCCTTCTGCCCCCAACTCCAGCCTGTCAGGGTTGGAGCTGCTCTCCGAGCACTTGGACCCCAAGCTCCTGTGCCGCCTGACGCAGCTGCAGGAGCTGGACCTATCTAACAACCAGCTGGAGACGCTGCCGGACAACCTGGGCCTGTCCCATCTGCGTGTCCTCCGCTGCGCCAACAACCAGCTGGGGGATGTCACTGCCTTGTGTCAGTTCCCCAAGCTCGAGGAACTCAGCCTGGAGGGCAACCCTTTCCTGACGGTAAGTAGGGGCCTCCCACCAGCCTCATACTGGGGGCCAGGACTCTGTTGGGCTCAGGCTCAGCATCTCCTGAGCCACTGCCGTTCACTCCCTCTTCCCCAGGTCAATGACAACCTGAAAGTCTCCTTTCTCCTGCCCACACTCCGTAAGGTCAATGGCAAGGATGCATCCTCAACTTACTCTCAGGTGGAGAACCTGAATCGGGAGCTGACCAGCAGGGTAAGGGGATGAGAGGATTATTGTGTGCTTGGGAGCTATAGGGGGCATCAGGAGAGTGATGGAATTGGACATCAGGAGGATGTGAGGAGGGTGACTGATAGGGGCTCTTTGCCCTAACAGCCTCTAGCCTCATGTGCTTTTTTTTTGGAGATGGAGTCTGACTCCCATCACCCAGACTGGAGTGCAGTGGTGCGATCTTGGTTCACTGCAACCTCTGCCTCCCAGGTTCAAGTGATTTTCCTGCCTCAGCCTCCCAAGTAACTAGGATTACAAGCACCTGCCACCACGCCCAGCTAATTTTTTTTTTTTTTTTTTTTTTGAGACGGAGTCTCCCTCTGTGGCCCAGGCTGGAGTGCAGTGGACGGATCTCAGCTCACTGCAAGCTCCGCCTCCCGGGTTTACGCCATTCTCCTGCCTCAGGCTCCCGAGTAGCTGGGACTACAGGCGCCCGCCACCTCGCCTGTCTAGTTTTTTGTATTTTTTAGTAGAGACGGGGTTTCACGGTGTTAGCCAGGATGGTCTCGATCTCCTGACCTCGTGATCCACCCGTCTCGGCCTCCCAAAGTGCTGGGATTACAGGCTTGAGCCACCGCGCCCGGCCCCAGCTAATTTTTTGTATTTTTAGTAGAGACAGGGTTTCACCATGTTGGCCAGGCTGGTCTCAAACTCCTGACCTTAGGTGATCTGCCTGCCTTGGCCTCCCAAGTGCTGGAATTACAGGTGTGAGTCACCGCGCCCGGCCTGACTCTTATAAGTAGCTCTTTCTGGGTTCCTTCTTTTTTAGAGACAGGGTCTCACTCTGCTGCCCATGTTGAAGTGCAGTGGTGTGATCATAGCTCACTGCAGCCTCCAACTCCTGGGCTCAAGCAATCTTTCCGCCTTAGCCTCCTCAATAGCTGGGGCTTTAGGCGCATGTCTGGATCATTTTAAAATTTTTGTAGAGATGGGATCTTGCTATGTTCCCCAAGCTCCAACTCCTGGGCTCAAGCGATGCTTCTTCCTCAGCCTCCCAGTGGCTGGGACTACAGGCGCCTGGGCTGTTTCAGGGTGGGGTGGGGGTGGGGTGTGTGTGTGTGTCTGTTTGTGTGGTTTATGAGGCTGTGATTCCAGGAGGCTTCCAGCAGGTGGCAGGATGGAGGGCTGGGTCCAGAGGAGCTGGGGTGGGCCGGGCCTGGATCTGCTCCGTCTTGCACCAGGTCACAGCTCACTGGGAGAAGTTCATGGCCACACTGGGCCCTGAAGAGGAGGCTGAGAAGGCCCAGGCAGACTTTGTGAAGTCGGCTGTCAGGGATGTCCGCTACGGGCCTGAGTCCCTCAGCGAGTTCACCCAGTGGCGGGTACGTCCCTGTCCCGATGTGCAGGGAATCACTGGCTTTCGTATCCCTAGTTGCCTGGAGGTCCCTGGGTGTGAAGGCCTGAGGGGCTGTGGGAGTGGGGTGAGTCAGGGTGGGCAGCCCTGTTGACTGGAGAGGCCCTTCCCCAACTCTGGAAGCACAGGCTCCCCCGACTCTGCATTGGCAGGGCTGGGGGCGCCTGGGACTGTGCCCAGCTTCCTGATGGCCTGGCCCCACCCAGGTGCGGATGATCTCTGAGGAGCTGGTAGCCTCCAGTAGGACCCAGGTGCACAAGGATGACAGCCCAGAGAAGCCCCCAGAAGCTGGAGCTGCCCACAAGCCCAGGGTGAGTGCAGCTCCTAGGGCTCTGAGGTCAGCCCAGCCCCTCCTGCCTAGAGAAGCTGCAGGAGACCAAGGTGACCTGGGCATGGGCCCAGGAAGCACCCCAGGCCCTGACTCACTCCCTAGACGACCTCGGGCCAGCCTGGGCCTCCTACACCCACAGTGAGGTGGGGTCCAGCCTGTGATGGGCAGGAAGGAAGCCCCTGGCAGATGGGCCCATGGTCACAAGGCCCCCTCCACAGGCCAGACTGGCGACCTTGAAACGGCCAGACGATGTCCCACTCAACCTCTCTCCCAGCAAGCGGGCGTGTGCCTCCCCGTCGGCCCAGGTAGAGGGCGGCCCTGTGGCAGGCTCCGATGGCAGCCAGGTGAGCTGAGGTGGCAAGGAGCAGGTGGCAGATGAGTTGGGGCTGGGCAGCCGTGACCTTCCTCTTCCCACACAGCCTGCCCTGAAGCTGGAGCCCCTGCACTTCCTGCAGTGCCACAGCAAGAACAACAGCCCTCAGGACCTCGAGACCCAGCTGTGGGCCTGTGCCTTCGAGCCCGCCTGGGAGGAGGGTACATGGTGGCGGGCAGGCAGGGCGAGGGCTGCTGGAAATGGGGCTGCCTGGATGGGGGATCAGGAGACAGAGCTTAAAAGGAATCATCAAGTCTGGGAGGAGGAGGCTGCAGGGAGGACTTGGATGGGAAATGTCTCCGCTCATCTGACCTCTCAAAACCGGGCACTCAGGGGCCACATCCCAGACCGTGGCCACGTGCGGCGGGGAGGCCGTGTGCGTGATTGACTGCCAGACAGGCATCGTGCTCCACAAGTACAAGGCACCCGGCGAGGTGAGTGCAGGGCAGGGGTGCCCAACTGACTCCTGAATAGCAGCATGGGGATGGGTGCAGGCTTGGCCCCCTGCCCAGTGGCCTTTTTCTTTCATGCTGGGGCTCCCTCCCCCAGGCCCGGACCTGCCCGTGTGTTCACACCAGTAGCTCTGCCCCAGTGACTGTTTCCTCTAACCCCCGCCCAGGAGTTCTTTTCTGTGGCCTGGACTGCCCTGATGGTGGTCACACAGGCCGGCCACAAGAAGCGCTGGAGTGTGCTGGCAGCTGCAGGCCTGCGGGGCCTGGTCCGGCTACTGCACGTGCGTGCCGGCTTCTGCTGCGGGGTCATTCGGGCCCACAAGAAGGCCATCGCCACCCTGTGCTTCAGCCCCGCCCATGAGACCCACCTCTTCAGTAAGCCCCTCCCCTTCACCCCTGGGACCCCCAAGCACCCCTGTCCTGCTGCCCCAGTGGCCTCTGTGCTCTCTTCCCTGGGATGGCTGGGAGCTCAGGCGCCTGCTGGGCCCCAGGCTGCACTGCTCCCACTCTAGCTGTGGCAGGAAGCCATGGCACTTCAACCCTGGCTTTATCCACAGCCTGCTCTGTGGCCTTGGAGTTTTCCAACAGCTTGGGCCACTCTGTCCCCTGTCAGTGACCTGGGGGGATGCTCCTGCCCCCGGGTGTGGTGCCCCCCGGCAAGGGAGATGGATGAGCCGCAGGAGGTGGCTGCTGGAGCCACCGCATCAGGTTACAGCGAGGAGACAGGGATTGCGGGCCCAGGAGTGCTCTGTCTCCCAGCCTCGGCCCTCCCTCCCTGCCTCGATGACCGTGGGCTCAGCCTGGTATGCAGCCAGCAGGAGGGAGTAAGGCCACCTCAGGGCTACCTCTCCCCTGCCCCACTCCCTCCTCAGCGGCCTCCTATGACAAGCGGATCATCCTCTGGGACATTGGGGTGCCCAACCAGGACTACGAATTCCAGGCCAGGTGACGCTTCGGGCGAGGCTGGGGAGTGGCCAGCTGCTGGGGCAGGGACATCTTGGTCCAGGGCTGACGTTCTGCTCCCTCTCACCCACCGGCAGCCAGCTGCTCACACTGGACACCACCTCCATCCCTCTGCGCCTCTGCCCTGTCGCCTCCTGCCCGGATGCCCGCCTGCTGGCTGGCTGCGAGGGTGGCTGCTGCTGCTGGGATGTACGGCTGGACCAGCCCCAGAAGAGGAGGTGAGGCTGGGCAGGGAGCGCCTTGGAAGCCAGGTCTCTGCACAGGGTGACTGTTGGCCCAGATGGGCTCAGAACAGCCTGGGCACACCCGGCAACCATAAGTGTTGTTTTCAGGGGCCTCTTCACGGAGCTGGCCTGTCCCACCTTCCTGCCAGGCTTGGGAGGAAAGGACTCTGACCCTGCCCTCACCCTGGGTTCCGCTGTGGGACTGGGCCATGATGACCTCCCCTTCACCTGGGGCTTCCGCACCATGCTATACCCGTGATCCAGTCACTCCTGCCACTCAGCAGCAGCGTGACGGTCCTCTGTGCTAGCGCAATGCCTTCATCTGTAAAGCGGGGCCAATGGCTAGTGGAGGGCAGGGGAGGCTGTGTCTGGGCAGGCAGGCAGGCTTTGGAAATGCCACGTTGAGGCTTTGTGGCTCATCTGTCCCGCCTAGAAAACCTCTGAGACAGGGCTTGGCAAGGGGTCCCTGTCCTCTTGGGGCCCCCAACCTACTGGGGAAGACAGACGCTAAGCAAAGGTGGCCTGTCAAAATCCCAGTGTGATGCCAGCTACGAAGGAGAGGGAAAAAGAGTAACGGGCAGGGGGACACTAGCGTGGGGGCCTCAGGGGACTCTGGTGAGGTGACCAGCAGCAGATGGATTTTCTGGGGCTCACACTCTCTTCCCTGGGAGCCCGGCGAGGGAGTCAGCAGACAGAGGGCGGGAAGGTGCTCGCATGGAGGGAACGGTATATGCAAAGGTCAGTGGCAGGGGAGCTAGCTGGTCTGCTTGGCCACGTGGCCACGGCTGGGTGGATTCAGCCCAGAGCGAGGTGGCAAGGGTGCCTGGGCAGGGCATGCTAGGCTTTGTCAGCCACAATAAGCTTTGCATTTCTATTTTTTATTTACTTTTTAGTTGAGATGGAGTCTCCCTCTTGTCACCCAGGCTGGAGTACAGTGGCTCGATCTCGGCTCACTGCAACCTCCGCTGCCAGGGTCCAAGTGATCCTCCTGCCTCAGCCTCCCAAGTAGCTGGGATTACAGGTGCCCGCTACCAGGCCTGACGATTTTTTTTTTTTTTTTGAGACGGAGTTTTGCTCTTGTTGCCCAGGCTGGAGTGCAATGACACAATCTCGGGTCACTGCAACCTCCACCCGCCCGGGTTCAAGCAATTCTGCCTCAGCCACCTGAGTAGCTGGGATTACAGGCGTGAGCCAACATGCCCGGCTAATTTTTGTATTTTAATAGAGATGGGGTTTCGCCACATTGGCCAGGCTGGTCTTGAACTCCTGACCTCAGGTGATCCACCCACCTCAGGTGATCCACCTGACTCAGCCTCCCAAAGTGCCAGGATTGCAGACGTGAGCCATTGCACCTGGCCAATTTTTGTCTTTTTAATAGAGACGGGGTTTCGCCATGTTGGCCAGGCTGGTCTCGAGCTCCTGACCTCAGGTGATCCACCCGCCTCAGCCTCCCAAAGTGCTGGGATTACAGGCGTGAGCCACTGCCCTGGGCCAAGATTTGCATTTTTAGCCTACCTACAACAAAGTGGCCAGGAGGAGCTTGGATACAGCAGCTGCTGTGCTGAACGGAGCAGCAGGGGCCTTGGTGGCAGCGGCGGTAGTTATGGGCTTATCTTTCTCACCAGCAGCCCCTGGGCTGCCTCCTCCCTCCCTGCCCATGTGCCTGGTCCCCATGTCTAAGACACTTCTTCTCATGCCCTCTGCCCAACTGGCTCAGGCCTGGCCCATGGTTAGCTGCTGGGCCACCCTCCTGGCTCCAGGCCAGTCTCCGAGTCAGGTAGCTGCCCGGACACTTCTCCAAGCAGACACTCCCACACGCTCTCAGCTCTGAAACATTCAGCAGCCATTTCCGTCTTTAGAGTCAGAGCAGATGCCCCCAACAGCCCCCTGGGCCATGGCCTGGAAACACCTGCCCTACTTGGCTCCCAGGAGGGCCCCTGCTCATCTTACACTCGGCTCACTTCAGAGCCTGTTCAGACCACCTGGCCTAGTCCTGTCCTGGAAGAGCCACCCCCTCATGCCTCTGGGTCACTACTGTGACTTGGGACACTCAGGTGCTGGCTCCCCCTTCCAGGGCAAACTGAACCTTCCTGGGGCCAAGCATGTATCTCTTTGGTGGCATCTTCTGTGTAGCCTTCCCACAGGGCAGGGTCCCCAGCAGGTGCCCTGCAGATTCCCCGGGTGAGCGGGCAGCTCTCTATCTGCAAGGAATGGACAACCAGCATCTCCTGCTGCCCCACAGGGTGTGTGAAGTGGAATTCGTCTTCTCTGAGGGCTCCGAGGCATCTGGACGGAGAGTGGATGGGCTGGCATTTGTGAATGAGGACGTCGTGGGTAAGTGAGCCCAGCTCGCGGGACAGCCTGGCCTCTGGGCACACAGATGGGCCACTTGTCCCCAGGCTGGGCTTCTGATGATCTCTAGTAGGAGGAGGTATCCGGGAGGGGCCACCCTGCACAGCTCTCCCTTCTCCCCCACAGCCTCCAAGGGGAGCGGCCTGGGTACCATCTGCCTGTGGAGCTGGAGGCAGACGTGGGGGGGCCGGGGCAGCCAGTCCACGGTGGCAGTGGTGGTCCTGGCACGGCTGCAGTGGTCACCCACCGAGTTGGCCTACTTCTCGCTCAGCGCCTGCCCTGGTGAGCCTGCCTGCCTGCCCGCCCACCCCATCCCCTCAGGGCCTCCGGGAGCTCTGCCCCGACTCAGGCTCCACCTCTGTCCTGACAGATAAGGGGATCGTGCTCTGTGGGGATGAGGAGGGCAACGTGTGGCTCTACGATGTCAGCAACATCCTGAAGCAGCCACCCCTGCTGCCGGCAGCCCCGCAGGCCCCCACGCAGGTACTGCCCGGCTCATCCTGCCCAGGCTTGGGCTGGCAAGGCATCAGGGACCCTGCCTTTGGTCAGCAGGAGCCCAGCCCAGCCCTCCTCTCTCCCCCCACCAGATCCTGAAGTGGCCCCAGCCCTGGGCCCTTGGCCAGGCGGTGACCAAGACCATGGTGAACACGGTGGTGGCCAATGCTTCCTTCACCTACCTCACCGCCCTGACGGACTCCAACATCGTAGCCATCTGGGGGAGGCTGTAGCCTCACGCCATCGCAAAGGACCAGGGACACAGCTAACTTATTCAGTTTTGGGCCGATGGGGTGGGGGGTCTTTCAGTGAATATTTTTATTAAACTCTCTACTGTGGACAAGAAGCCTGTGGAAAGGTGTTTCGAGTTATGCAGGAAAAAGTGTTCCTGCTTTGATTGACAGGCAGGCCCAGGAGCTGAGGCTTCTAGAGCAGAGACTCATGGGAGCTCATGGGTTTGCACACTTCCCTCCGGCTCAGCACTGCCTCCCCAGCAGACCCTGGCCTCCGGAGCTTTGGTCCAGAATGAATTCATCCCTGCCAACCGGAGGCCCCTGAAACAGGTCATCTGCCTGCATCAAGCCTGACAATCCACTTGCTTATGAAGTCACCGCTGCTCAAGTCCACATCCAAGTCTCTTCCACCATCCTTTATTAGGAATATAAAACCTAATCTATGTACAGGATATGTCGGTGTCAGGGTGAGGGGTGGTCACAAGGTGGGCCATGGCTGGGACTGGCCGCTCTCCTCGGCGTAGTGCCTGGAGCAAAGAGTCAGGCGCAGGTAGGAACTGGGCTCACAGGCTGAGCAGAGCCCCCTCTGGCCCCTACTCAATTCCTTCCTGCTTGTCTTTAATGGCCACCTGGGAGAGAGGAAGAAGGCGGAGACTGGGTTGGAACGGCTGGGGCAAGGACGCTGGGGAAACAAGCCCAGCATCCCCTGGCCAGGCCCTTCCTGGAGGGCAGCCATGGGTCACACTCCCCAGGACAGTGGAGCAACCGAAGAGCCCTCCCAGCTGGCCCAGTCCAGCCGTTCTCTATGGCAGCCCAGGCGGGAGTCAGGGGCCACAGGCTTCCTGGGGAGCGATGACTCAAGACACTGAAATCCCCCAAGCTGTGGCTCTTTCCCCTCTCAACTGTTATAGACTCCCAGGCGCCCTGCTGGGAACAGGCATGGGCCACCCTGGGATGAGCTGCCTCCCAGACAGGCCTGGAAGGACCAGGCCTTGCCAACCACAGACAAGGGACGTAGAAGAGCACCCCCAAAGGACAGCAGCTCCCCACCCCGATCCAACTCACAGCACACGAGGGGACCCTGCCGTGCTACGGAAGTCCCATGGGGCAGGCAAGCTGCAGGCCTGGACTCCACAACCTCTCAGTCCACACGTCCTGGAGCCTGTGGTGGAAGTCCCTGCCCTTCCATTACCACTGCCTCTCCCCGAGGACCTCCGAAGAAACAGGCCAGGGCTGTCCCAGGCATGGGCACATGGGCCGGTGTCCAGCCCACGCCGCCCGCCCCTCCAGGCCCCGCCCTCACCCGGAAGCGCTCCTCCAGCAGGGACAACTCGCTGATGAGGTCGGTGATGGCGTTGGTGAAGGCTTCCTGGGGGCTGTAGTCCGGCGTGGTCTGCACTCGGATGATGATCTTGTGCTCCAAGGGGTGGGGAACTTTGTAGCCAGCAAATAGCACCTGCGGGTCCTTTAGGAGTTGTCTGCGGTCCAGGGACAGACAGTGTGAAGGTTTAGCCTCATGCCCTCGGGGCTCAGGCCCAAGCTGGGTAGCAGCCAGCTCAGAGCAGAACAGACTTTCTAGCCAAAAATCTCCGCCAGCCCCGCCCCCCCCGCAATTTTTTCCCCAAAAGTATTCAAGGAAAGTAACGCTTTTAGGAAGATACCTCATGTGGGAACACCCTAACCGCGCCACACACACACACACAACACCCTGCATCCATGATGCTGAAGGACACACAGACGGTCCCCCACACCCCCCACATCCATGAGGCTGAAGGACCCAAGCTGGAAACGGATTCCAGCAACCTCTTCCCACAGGGAACCGCGGTGCTGGCAGAGAGATCTCCCAGGCAGCGAATGTCCAGCCAGTGTTCAGTGACTCAGACCCAAAATGCCCAAAAAGAGCATCCACACAGCAAATAAAGGCAGCAAGGAGAGGAGGGCCCAGGCTCTGAGCAGTGAGTGGAATGGAAATGCAACTCTGTCCTCCGAGCAGCACAGCTGCTGGCGGCTGGCCACGCACACTGGGCCCTGTGCCATGGGGCTGCGTCGCGTACTGTGCCCTGGGCACGCTGGGGTCTCCTCTAGAGCAGCTCAGAGTGGTGTGAGCACCACGAGGGGGACCCATGCATAGGTGGCAACACTGGGCTCAAGAGCAGGGGAGCAGCAGGCCCCAGGAGAGTTTGGGTGCCCCACTGGCTGGGCTCCGGGCAAGAGTCCTCCATCTCTGTGCCCGACCACACCAGGAGACTGGGCAGACCCCACTCACAGACAGGGAAAGGCCTAGCTTCCCTGGTGGCACCAGAGGGAAGAGCCAAGTCTACAGTAAAATGACAAGTCCCTGGGCCAGAGTGGCCGTCACATCCCTGACCAACCACCTGGCTAGGACCTCACTGGTGTAAACGAACATCCACCAACCAATGCAGGGCGCCCATCGGGGCACTGGAGAGCCACAGAACTCTCCTACTTCTTTCTCTTGTTACACAGAAGTAAGTTCTCTGCCACATACATCTTAAGAGTCCCAAGTGGCACCGAGGTCACAGACAGGTGGCATGAAGGGAGCTAATCTTGACTGCTTTTCAATACCCCTTAGCATGAACAACACACAGGCCTACTGTGCTGGAACCTGCTGCTCGTTCATTTACAGAATGTGCACTTAACAGTGAATGTAAGGCCGGGTGCAGCAGCTCACATCTGTAATCCCAGCACTTTGGGAAGCCGGCAGGGGGATCACCTAAGGTCAGGAGTTCAAGACCAGCTTGGCCAACATGGTGAAGCCCCATCTCTACTAAAAATACAAAAATTAGCCAGGCATGGTGGGGGGCATCTGTCATCCCAGCTACTGGAGAGGCTGAGGCAGAAGAATCACTTGAACCTGGGAGGCGGAGGTTGCAGTGAGCCAAGATTGCACCATTGCACTCCAGCCTGGGCGACAAGAGCAAAAACTCCGTCTCAGGGAAAAAAAAAAAAAAGTGAATGTAAATGCACATGTTCATCTGCAGAATAAGCCACTACAGGAGCGGAGCGTGGCTTATGTGAAGACATGGAGGCCATTTTGATAAAAAGGTACCAAGATTATAAAATGCCCACAGCAAGCCCCCAGAAGGACCTCCTGTAGCTCAGAGAGACTGAGAAAGATCTTGGAACTTGTGCTTTGCCCAGAGGGGCCCATTAAACACAGCCCATGAGAGCCTGTGATGGGAAACTTACGATTTAATGATGTTTCCCAGTGTGTGGTCTTCTTTGTTGATGGTGAATAAACAGGCATTGGGTACCTTGGTGTCCTTGTTAATGGTGATCCTAGGAAGACACAGAGGCCACAGATGAGGGGCAGGGGCTCCCCTCCTCCCACCCTGAGTCTAAATCCTGCCTCCTCCCGGCCAGGTGCGGTGGCTCATGCCTGTAATCCCAACACTTTGGGAGGCTGAGGTGGACAGATGACCTGAGGTCAGAAGTTCAAGACCAGCCTGCCCAACATGGCGAAACCCTGTCTGTACTAAAAATACAAAAAAAAAAAAAAAAAAAAAATTAGCTGAGTGTGGTGGTCCATGCCTGTAGTCCTGGCTACTTGGGAAGACTGAGGCAGGAAAATAACTTGAACCTGGGAGGTGGAGTTGCAGTGAACCGAGATCACGGCACTGCACTCCAGCCTGGGCAACAGAGGGACTCTGTATCAAAAATATAAAAAAAAGGCTGGGCGTGGTGGCTCACGCCTGTAATCTCAGCACTTTGGGAGGCTGAGACGGGCGGATCACGAGGTCAGGAGATCAAGACCATCCTGGCTAACACGGTGAAACCCCATCTCTACTAAAAATACAAAAAATTAGCCAGGAGTGGTGGCTGGTGCCTGTAATCCCAGCTACTCCGGAGGTTGAGGCAGGAGAATGGCATGAGCCCAGGAGGCGGAGCTTGCAGTGAGCTGAGATCGTGCCACTGTACTCCAGCCTGGACAACAGTGAGACTCTGTCGGAAAAAAAAAAAAAAAAATATATATATATATATATATATATAGGAAAACAAGCTCTGCCTCCTCCCAAAGACCTTTCTCAATCTCTTCATCCCATAAAGACTTCGCCAACCCGGTCCCCTACTTCCTGCTACCCCAGGTCTATGGAACCTTGACCTTTTCTGAATTCCTCCTCTTTTTATTTATTTATTTATTTTTATTTTGTAGAGATGGGGTTTTGCTTTGTTGTCCTGGCTGGTCTTGAACTCCTCGCCTCAACTGATCCCTCCTGCTGCCCAGGCTGGAGTGCAGTGGTGTGATCCTAGCTCACTGCAGCCTCCAACTCCTCGGCTAGTGATCCTCCCGTCTTAGCCTCCTGAGTAGCTGAGACCACAGATGCACGTCATCATGCCTGGCCTGTTCCTTTTTTCCAAGGTGGTTTCTCCACGTTGATACCACACACATTTTAGG
Organism: Rhinopithecus roxellana; assembly: GCF_007565055.1. Taxonomy (NCBI): domain Eukaryota; kingdom Metazoa; phylum Chordata; class Mammalia; order Primates; family Cercopithecidae; genus Rhinopithecus; species Rhinopithecus roxellana. The sequence goes on along the minus strand of NC_044554.1, from coordinate 98,898,059 downwards.
GTGCATAATTCTTTCCTGTGGGGTGCTGTCTTGTGGACATTGTAGGACATCAGCAGCATCCCTGACCTCTGTCCAGTAGATTCTAGTCATAACCCCTTTGACAACCAATAATGTTCCCAGTTATTGCCAAATGTCCCTTGTGGGGCCAAATGGTCCCCAGTTGAGAGTCTGCTCTAAAGGAGGCTGAAGTGGCTGACAAGGGCCAGACCAAGACCTCCGCACACCAACCTGGGAACAGTAAGAGCCAATGGTTATGAGGTCTTCCAGGTGCTGAGCTTTGGACCAAGAGCTTTACACAAATTACTTCATCCAATTATTTTTATTTTGAGACAGGATTGCGCTCTGTCACCCAGGTTGCAGTGCAGTGATGCGATCACAGCTCGCTGCAGCCTGAAACTCCTGTGCTCAAGCAATCCTCCCACCTGAGCCTCCCAAAGTGCTGGGATTAAAAGTGTGAGCCAGCGCACCCGGCCAGATCCCCTTTTTTGTTTGTTTTTTGAAATGGAGTTTCACTCTTGTTGCCCAGGCTGGAGTGCAATGGTATGATCTCCGCTCACCTCAACCTCCGCTTCCCACGTTCAAGTGATTCTCCTGCCTCAGCCTCCCGAGTAGCTGGGATTACAGCCACGCGCCACCACGCCCGGCTAATTTTGTATTTCTAGTAGAGTAGAAGTTTCTCCATATTGGTCAGGCTGGTCATGAACTCCCGACCTCAGGTGATCCGCCCGCATCGGGCTCCCAAAGTGCTGGGATTACAGGCGTGAGCCACCGCACCCGGCCTGAATCCCATGTTTAAGTACAGTAATAAACTCATTTTCCACATGAGGAAACGGCCTCCAACAGATCAAGTCACAGATACAGAGTAGCTAAGTGGGGGACGCAGGGGCTGAGCCCAAGCTCTCTCCCCTGGACTCCTTCAACCCGCAGGCAGCGAGGAGCCACTGCGGCTTTTACACAGGCCGCTGACAGATCGGAGGGGATGGGGGATGGAGGATGGCAGTGGCGGGCGAGAGACAAGAGAGGAGGCTGCCAGATCCCAGAGGAAAAGAGCTATGGAGAACCAGACACTCTAGGTTCGAATACAACCCCGCCACTTCCTGCGTGTCCGGGGGAACTTGTTCCTCCGAGACTCAGTCTCCTCATCTGCAAAATGTACACACTCGTCACTGCCTCGCAGCCTTAAAACAGGCCGAGCGGACGATCAAGCAAAACCTGTTTACCTCCCGGGGCAAGAGATGGGCAGGAGACACCCTAGAATGCGACAGTCGCAAGCCCGCGCACCTCGGCCCGCCGCAGCCAGCGTCACTTACTTCTTCTCGCCCTCGAAGAGCAAGAACGACTCGAAGGCTGGAGGGGCGTTCATGCTCCCGCCACCGTCGCGTCCAGACCCCAAGTATCCGCCGCCGCCTCCTCCAGAGCCCTAATAAGAGGCCTCTTCCGGATTACTCCAGCGAGGCAAATCCGCGTAAGGATCGGCTTATCGCCCCCTGTCGGGCTGGAGGATCTTGCGCAGGCGCGAGAAAAGCTTGAGGGAGGCCCGTGCCTCTGCGCATGCGTCAGTCGGGAGGCCCCACCCACTCACTCACACACACACACACCACCGCCTCCCCTCGGCGTGGCTTTCCCCCGTGGGCGCTCTTCGGCGCTTGCTCAGAGCGTTAGGAGGGCTGTTCTGCCCCCACAGAGACGTCCTAGTCCTGGCTGAGCGGGAACCCCAAGCTGTACCTTTCTCCGCTCCCCATATCCCTTGATCTCTCTTTAGAAACTTGCACCCCTTTAGAGTGCGCAGCAGTAAGCCCCTGAATAGAGAGAAGACAGCTAAGGGGTAGTGGACAGCTGCGGCTGGTAACCGTAGTGGGAGCAGAAGATCTCGTGGCCAGAGGCAGATCTATGATAAGCCTTCTGCGCAGGCTGCCTACATCGACTGCTGCAGGACCCCTGCCTTGGGGGTGCCACCGGCTTGTTAGCTGGGAGGAACAATTGGGTGACGGATGCAGAAGGAGGCAGGTGTATACAGAAGTGAGAGGGGAGCCCGGAGGGTTACGTGTATCTTTTTATATATTATTATTATTATTATTTAGAGACGGTGTCTCCCTCTGTCGCCCAGGCTGGAGTGCAGTGGCGCCATCATGCAGCCTCCAACTCCTGGGCTCCAGAGATCCTCCTACCTCAGCCTCCCGAGTAGTTAGGACTGCAGGCATGTGCCATCACACCCAGCAATTTTTTTTTTTTTTAGGGGAGACATGGGGGGTCTTCCTATGTTGCCCAGGCTGGTCTTCAACATGGTGAAACCCCGTCTCTACTAAAAATATAAAAATTAGCTGGGCGTGCATGCCTGTAATCCCAGCTACTTGGGAGGCTGAGGCAGGAGAATCGCTTGAACCCGGGAGGTGGAGGTTGCAGTGAGCCAAGATTGCACCACTGCACTCCAGCCTGGGCGACAGAGCGAGACTCTGTCTCAAAAAGAAAAGAAAACTTTATTAACCAGTTTTGAATCTAACATTACAATCTTATTCTAGCATTCTTCTCTTAAAATGCTTACGGGCCAGGCACCAGTGGCTCACATCTGTAGTCCCAGCACTTAGGGAGGCTGAGGAGGGAGGATTGCTTGAGCCCAGGAGTTTGAAACTAGCCTGGGCAATATAGCAAAATCTTGTCTCTACTAAAAATTAAAAAAATCAGCTGGGCATAGTAGTGTGTGCCTGTAGTTCCATTTACTTGGGAGGCTGAAGCAACAGGATTGCTTGAGCCTAGGAGAAAGAGGCTGCACTGAGCTATGATTGCACCACCGCACTCCAGTCTGGGTGGCAGAACGAGACCCTGTCTCAAAAACAAAACAAAACAAAGAAATGCTTACAAATACATGAAATACATGTACCCAGCTTCTCAAAATGATCCATGAATCAGAGTTCCCACTCTTTCTCTGATTTGGTGCGTAATAGATCTTTGATACGTGTTCATGCTATATATGAGTCATCTTTTTGACATATTTGAAAATTATACTTTGACAAGGCTTTGTCCAGAGGTGGTTGCTGCATACCTGTTCAGATTTCCTAACAGGTTGAGAGAAACAGGTACTAGGTGAGCTGGGTCTGCTTAAGCCTTCCCAGGGTGCCTGCCCTGTGGTGAACACCGGCCCCCTGGGCTGCAGATACTTGCCTGGGGGTCCAATCAGATCCTTAAGACATCTGGAACTGAGCGTGGTGGCTCACGCCTGTAATCCCAGCACTTTGTGAGGATGAGGTGGGCATATCACTTGAGTTCAGGAGTTCAAAACCAGCCTGGCCAACATGGGGAAACCCCGTCTCTACTAAAAATACAAAAATTAGTCAGGTGTGGTGGTGGGCGCCTGTAATTCCAGCTGCTCAGGAGGCTGAGGTGGGAGAATCACTTGAACTTGGAAGGCAGAGGTTGCAGTGAGCCGAGAATGTGCCACTATCCTCCAACCTGGGTAACAGAGGGAGACTCTGTCTCAAAAAAAAGAAAAAAGAAAAAAAAAGGGGGTCCCAGTGCAGTGGCTTACACCTGTAATCTCAGCACTTTGGGAGGCTGAGGCAGAAGGATCATCTGAGGTCAGGAGTTTGAAACAAGCATGGCCAACATGATGAAACCCCATCTCTACTGAAAAAAAAGACAAAATATTAGCTGGGAGTGGTGGCGTGTGCCTGTAATCCCAGCTACTCAGGAGGCTGAGGCAGGAGGATCGCCTCAACTCGGGAGGTGGAGGTTGCAGTGAGTTGAGATCACACCACTGCACTCCAGCCTGGGCAACAGAGCGAGACTCCATCTCAAATAACAAACAAACAAACAACAACAACAACAACAAAACCATCTGGGAACCTGCCCCAGGCCCCAGTTGAATGCCAGGCCTTGAAGTTTCTGGGAGGCGTGAAGTCTCTGGGAGTCTCACGGGGCAGATGGGAGGTAAACCCTCTCCTGTTCCTCTCGCTTTTCCAGGTGGCCCCCAGAAACAATGTGGCATCCTGGGCTATGGGCAGCTCTGCTCAGGGCCTGCGAGGAGGACGGGGGGGCAGGGCCAGGCACGCACTGATGTTAACTTCCCTTCCAGCTGCAGTGGTCAGGATCTGGGGAGGGGAGGAGAGGCGTGGTGGATGCTGCCAGAGGGTGGTTGTGTGTGTGCACTCAAGATCCAGGTTTCCACTTGTAGCCCTAGTAAGTCCACGCCTCTTTCCCTATCACTGCCTGCATTTAGGCTCAGGAGACCCTGGAGGCCATACTTCCTGGACAGTAGGTCCTTGAAACCCAATGAGATCCAACAGGTATGAGGATTTTTGTGTACCCCTCAGGAAGTAGCCAGAGAACCACGTGCTGGTGATTTAGGGTGGGGTGGGGGCTGCATCAGGCTCAGCCGTCCCTGGACCCAGGCCTTGGGCCAGGAAAGGAGGGGAGGGACCCAATCCAGCAAAAAGGCTTAGGAGGCCCATAGGATGGCATACCACAGGAGGCTATGAAGCTCTAAGGGGTCAGTCTGGTGGGCTGCTTAAGGGGGAAATGGTATCCACCAAGGCCACAGCCAGGAGAAAACATTGATATGGCCCCAAAAGCCATAGGGAAGAGGGAGAGGGCAGGCCACTTGAATCTAAATCTCCCCTTGACCTTTTTTTTTTTTTTTTTGAGACAGGGTCTCTCTGTTGCCTAGGCTGGAGTGCAGCATAACGATCTCGGCTCACTGCAACCTCCACCTCCCGGGTTCAAGCAGTTCTCCTGCCTCAGCCTCCCGAGTAGCTGTGATTACAGGCAGCTGCCACCACGCCCAGCTAATTGTTGTATTTTTAGTAGAGATAGGGTTTCACCATGTTGGCCAGGCTGGTCTTGAACTCTTGACCTCAGGTGATCCACCCACCTTGGCCTCCCAAAGTACTGGGATTACAGGCGTGAGCCACCGTGCCCGGCCCTCTTTACCTTTCAACAGTTCCTGGAAGAGCCAAGGTATACAGGCTGCCCCACTGGCCCTGCCCCAGAACCTAGCTGGGCAGCCAGGTCAGGGGTCATGTCTGAACCCTGGGACTTTGGGGGCTGTCCTAGGATAAGGACAAAGAGGGGAGGCTCAGAGTTTGCTTGGATGAGCTTTGAGAATGTGTTCGTGGCTGGGTGCGGTGGTCTTGTAATCCCAGCACTCTGGGAGGCTGAAATGGGAGGATGGCTTGAGCCCAGGAGTTTGGAGACCAAGCTGGACAACATGGTGAGACCCTGTCTCTACCAAAAGTACAAAAATGGGCATGATGGTGCACACTTGTAGTCCCAGCTACTCAGAAGGCTGAGGCAGGAGGATCACTTGAACTCAGGAACTGGGAGGCTGCAGTGAGCTATGATCACTCCACTGCACTCCAGCCTGGACAACACAGTGAGACTCTGTCTCAAAAAAAAAAAAAAATGTTCTGGAAGACTGAAGACTCTGTCTCTCTTTTTTTTTTTTTTTTTTTTTTTTTTTGAGATGGAGACTCACTCTGTCACCTAGGCTGGAGTGCAGTGGCGTGATCTCGGATCACTGCAACCTCCGCCTCCCAGGTTCAATCTGATTCTCCCAAGTAGTAGGGATTACAATGCGCACCACCGCACCCAGCTAATTTCTGTGTTTTCAGTAGAGACTGGGCTTTCACCATGTTGGCCATGGTTTGCCAGACTGGTCTCGAACTCCTGAACTCAGGTGATCCGTCCGCCTCAGCCTCCCAAAGTGCTGGGATTACAGGTATCCTCAGTCTTGTTAATTACACTGGGGTTTGCTGTGTACGGTGAGATCAGGATGAGGGTGGTGAGGTGGTGACCAGGGGGACCCATGCTTCTGCTCAGGCGGTTGGCAGAAGCCAGCAGGGCTTGGGGTTTCCCTGTTTGAAGCTCTCCAAGTTGAGAGTGCAGAGGAGTGTGACATACGTGTGAAAATGCAAACCTGGCCCTCCCTGGCTGGAGGCTGGCTGTGGGTGAGTCTCTGGTAAGACCAGGACACGTATACTTTTTAAGCTTTTTTATTCTTGAAAAGTTAAAAGGTACACAAAACTAGACTATGCAGGTTAATGAGCCCCCACCTACTCCACATCTCTCTTCCGTAATTATCAGCTCGTGGCTACCTCTACGTCTCCCCTCTACCTCTTGTCTCATCTCTACCTCTCCCCCGAACCCTGCCTCTGGATCATTTTGCAGCAAATCCCAAATGCCCGTATCATTTATCCTAAATATTCCATAAATATTCCACTATGTAGCTCTGAAAGATAAGGACTCCTACAACACAACTGCAGTATCTTTTTTGTTTGTTTGTTTTTGTAAAGACGGGGGTTTCACCATGTTGCCCAGGCTTGTCTCGAATTCCTGAGCTCAAGCGATTCTCCCACCTCAGCCTCCCAAGTAGCTGGGATTACAGGCATGTGCCACCGTGCCCAGCCAAGTGCAGTATCTTATCACACCTTTACAAAATTAATAATTCTAATCATCCTATAGTTGATCAATGTTCAGATATCCAATTGCCTCATAAAAAGGTCATTTCTTTTTTTTTTTTTTTTTTTTTTTTTTTTGAGACGGAGTCTCGCTCTGTCACCCAGGCTGGAGTGCAGTGGCCGGATCTCAGCTCACTGCAAGCTCCGCCTCCCGGGTTTACGCCATTCTCCTGCCTCAGCCTCCCGAGTAGCTGGGACTACAAGCGCCCGCCACCTCGCCCGGCTGGTTTTTTTAAATATTTTTTAGTAGAGACGGGGTTTCACTGGGTTAGCCAGGATGGTCTCGATCTCCTGACCTTGTGATCCGCCCGTCTCGGCCTCCCAAAGTGCTGGGATTACAGGCTTGAGCCACCGCGCCTGGCAAAAAGGTCATTTCTTAACATTTTGTTTTGTTGCAATTGGTTGCTGTAAGTCACCTAAGTATCTTAAGTCTCTCTTTTATACTTTTTATTGTAGTAAAATAGGTATAATATAAAATTTACCATTTTAACCATTTTAAGTGTTTAACTCAGTGGTGTTAATTACATTTACAATGTGTAGCCATCACCACTATTTAGTTCAAAAATCTCAAGTCTCCTTTATTTTCCTTTTTTTCTTTTTTAATTAATTTTAGGGACTAGGTTTTGCTATGTTGCCCAGTCTGGCCTCAAGGTGATCCTTCTGCCTTGGCCTCCTGAGTAGCTGGGACTACAGGTGTGCACCGTCACACCCAGCTTCGCTTTTAATTATAAAGTCCTGGCCATGCACAGTGGCTTGCAACTGTAATCTCAGCACTTTGGGAGGTCAAGGAGGTCAGACCACCTGAGGTCAGGAGTTCAAGACCAGTCTGGCCAACATGGAGAAACCCCATCTCTACTAAAAATACAAGAATTAGCCGGGCGTGATGGCGGGCGCCTGTAATCCCAGCTACTTGGGAGGCTGAGGCAGGAGAATCGTTTGAACCCGGGAGGCAGAGGTTGCAGTGAGCCAAGATTGAGCCACTGCACTCCAGCCTGGGCGACAGAGTGAGACTGTCTCAAAAAAAAAAAAAAAAAAAAAAGAAAGAAAAAGAAAAAAAATCTATAAAGTTCCCCTTCATCTGAAAATCGAATGTGATTTATTTTATTTATTTATTTTTTTTGAGATGGAGTCTTGCTCTGTCCCCCAGGCTGGAGTGCAGTGGCCGGATCTCAGCTCACTGCAAGCTCCGCCTCCCGGGTTTACGCCATTCTCCTGCCTCAGCCTCCCAAGTAGCTGGCTGCCACCTCGCCCGGCTAGTTTTTGTATTTTTTAGTAGAGATGGGGTTTCACCATGTTAGCCAGGATGGTCTCGATCTCCTGACCTCGTGATTCGCCCGTCTCGGCCTCCCAAAGTGCTGGGATTACAGGCTTGAGCCACCGCGCCCGGCCGAATGTGATTTTAAACAACCTATTTGAGGTCTGAGGTGGATGTCTAAGTTCCAAGCCCACTCCTCCCTTCTGAGGGTCCCAGTTTCCTGATCTCTTCTTCCCTTTCCTTCCTGGTAGCTTAAACAAGATACAGATAACAGGGTAAAGGTGAGGAATGAATGAATGAATGAATGGATGCAGGCAGATGTGAAAACAGCACCCTCCTGGAGGCTGGGACCACCTGGAGGCGCCCTGTGTCTGAGCTGCTGTTGTGAGGAGCCTGGAGCCGATGGGCACTGGGAAGGAGGCAGCTTTCGAGTAGGGGGCAGCCGGGGGAGGAAGGAGGTTGGCTGAGCCAGGTCTGGGGGCCTCAGGGACTTCTGTGTCCTCATAAGGCACAAAGGCCCTGCTCACCCTGCCCCGGGGCGGCCCACAGTAGCAGCGGCTGGTGGTCCCTGTAGCAGGTCAGCCCCAAGAGCGGGCACAACGTGTGGCTTGGGTACCACAGGGCCGGAAGAGAGGGACAGGGGCCCTGCTCCTGTCACCTGCTGCTTCTGCCACCCCAGGACCAAGTCATCAGTGTGAGCCGGTGGCCAGACATCACTGCCCCACAGGGCTCCTCTTGGGCTGGAGGCAGGGCTTAGTGGGTAGCCCTATGGGAGGGGGAGCTGGTGGGGGACCACAGGGAATGACCAAAGACAGGCAGGCCAGATCCCAGGACACCAGGGGCTCTAAGTCCCCAAGAGTGTGGACCAGGCCACAGTCAAGTTTTGCTGACCGTCGGACCAGCCCGGAGCCTCTATGATGAAGGCATCAGAGAAACCCCATGGGGCCAGGAAGGGGCTGGGGCAAGGGTGGGCCTTTGGGATCTGGGGTCAGAGTGGGGAAGGAGGTGACTGCGTGGCAAGGCAGGAGCTGAAGGTCTTCTGGAGAAGGAGGGTCCAGGCCTTGTCCCCACCCTGATCCAGGTCACTGTGGACGCAGCTGGGAGCTAAGCCTGGCAGCCCATGTGACACAAAGGTTGGGGGGACGGGAGCCTCCACAGGGCCAATACTGCCAGCCACACAGCTAACGGGCTTGGGGTAAGGGCTACGTGAAGAGGAATGGGGTCTCTGAGCCCCGCCTCTGTGCTGTCCTCAGAGACACCCTAGAGAAGTGACTTGCTTGGGGGCTGCTTTGAGGAGAGAACATCTGGTTGGACACACTAGGCTCTGTGGCCTGTGGGGCATGGAAGAGGGGACCCAGGGACATGGTGGGGACAGCAACTGGGAAGGGAAAGGAGTCCCTGACCCCAGATGAGTAGGGGGAAGAAAGAGGGGGGAACAGGGATGCCCAGGCCCATGCTGTCAGCCCTACCCTTGGCACATCCACCGACGGCCTCCGAGGTTCCCCCGAGCCTACTTTCTCCCCAGACCCCCATCACAAGACCCCACAGCCTGGACAGTAACAGCAGGTTTACTGTTGGCAACAGCACAGCCCTGTGCCACCCAAGGGTAGCGGGTGGGGTGGCAGCCGGGTCTCCTGGGGCCCCGTTCTCCCTCCCATTCTCTAGGTCCCTGGAGGCCAGACCCCTGGGTGTGGTCCGCCCTAGCGGTGGTTCTGGCTGGGTCTGTCCTAGGCTGGAGAGGAGGGTCCCTGGAGAGGCAGTGATGGCTGCAGCGGCTGTAGGGAGCCAGGGACACTTCAGGCCGGCCATGACAGGCCCAGGCCTACTCAGCTCTGCACTTCTGGGGATCCCCTTATTCCTGACTCCCCCTCTCCCCCACTTGGAAGAGACCTAGGCCCTGCACCCTAATGAGGAGGACAGGGGTGAGGGGTGCAGAGAGTCCGGTGGGGGGTCCGAGCGCTTGGCAGGGGACTCAGCAACGGGAGCGCAGGGCGGGCCTCACGTCTGCAGCTCCAGGAGGCAGTTGGGCTCTGAGGGCGGGGAGCCGGCCGGGCTGGAGCTATGGGCCTCCCGGAGGTCCTGCAGCACGCAGAGCAGCTGGGCCAGTGAGTCCTTGGGAGCTGCGGGCAGAGGCAACCGTGAGGCCCCTGGGAGTGAGCCTGAGGACCCCACCCGTGCATCCCTGGAGGGGGTTCTGGCCACGAGCAAGTCCCAGGTGGGCAGGACCTACCTTCGCCAGGACTCGCGGGCACCGTGCCTGCCTCTGCGCCCCTGCTCAGCTCCCGGTGCCTCTCCCTGTGGGGGAGGTCAGAGTGAGGGCCAGCATCCTCCACCTGCCCTGCCAGAGCTTCTGGTGTCCTTGTGGGAAGGCTGGGGGTGACCCAGCATGGGCCTCCTGGGCTAGAGGTGGCTTGGGGGTGATGGCAGGGCTGACTCTTTCAGTCTATGAAGAGGAAACACGGGCCCAGCCTCGGCCCCAGGCCACCTTGCACCTTCTCCCTCCCTGTGTCTCCTACTCCTCCCCACACCACTGTGGGATGACCAGAATGCCCTTTGGATTTTTTTTTTGTTTTGATTTGTTTTGTTTGAGATGGAGTCTTGCTCTGTGGTCCAGGCTGGAGTGCAGTGGCGCAATCTGAGCTCACTGCAACTTCCACCTCCTGGGTTCAAGCAATTCTCCTGCCTCAGCCTCCCGAGTAGCTGGGATTACAGGAACCCTCCACCACGCCCAGTTAATTTTTGTATTTTTAGTAGAGACGAGATTTGGCCATGCTGGCCAGGCTGGTTTCAAACTCCTGATTTCAAACGATCCACCTGCCTCCATCTCCCAAAGAGCCGGGATAACAGGCATGAGCCACCGCACCCCCCCTTTGTGGGTTTTGAGGGCAGAGATAAACCCCGGAAGAGTCGATGAGGAATGGGGAGGACCACACCCTTCCTCCTCGCAGGGTGTAGGGGTGTGAGAGATGAACGAGCTCCGGTTCCAGCTGGCTCAGGGGAAGCTGAGCGTGTGGGAAGCACTGGATCACCTTGAAGTATCCCAGTACCGGCCGCATCTCCAGAGACCCTGATTGAATGGGGCCTTGGCATCCTGTTTTTTAAAGCTGATCTCTAAAAGCATCCTGTTTTTTCTAAGCTTCTGCCAGGGCTGAGAACCACTGGATGCAGCAAGATGGTCAAGGATTCAGGGAGCTGGCCGAGGCTGTGCCTGTGCTACAAGGGCCTGGGGGAACAGCTGGCCAGGTTGCAAGCGGGGCTCAACACACAACATGAAGCAGGCATAGCCCTGACCCTTGGGGCCTCCGTCCTAACCTGAGTTGGCCTCGTGCTGCAGAGAGGTACTCCTGGTGCCCTCCCCAGATGTGGCCAATTAGCAGAGAGGTGACCAGCCACCATGGAGCAGCCCCAAGCCTGGCACGTTCCCCGGGCTGCACAGGCTCTCCTGGGTGGGACTCACCACAGCATGGCCTCCACGCCCAGCAGGTGCCGGTAGATGAGCTGGGCCTCAAGGTCATGGTCAAGAGGGTCATTCCACTCCTGCAGGGTCACCCGTGACCGGGTCTTATCGCAGCCCTGACCTGGGGGCACAGAGAGGGCAAAGTCACAAGCAGACACTTGGGACTACCATGTCCAACTTTCTGGTTGCATAGATGGAGAAACGGAGGCCTGGAGGGGAGAGAGATGCACTTGGGGGTCCCTGGTGAGGGCAGGGCTGGGAGCACAGCCTGGTAAGTCTGACCCAGGCCCTGCCTCGGCTCCGTACCCTCGGGGCAGCAGCTTCTCCTGGGGTCAGCCTCTGCACCACGGGATGCGTGACTGCGGAGCATGGATGTCATCAGGCTATGACTGGGGGAGCCGGGTAACTTTTTTTTTTTTTTTTTTTTGAGACAAGTCTCGCTCTGTCACCCAGGCTGGAGTGCAGTGGCACAATCTGGACTCACTGCAAGCTCCGCCTCCTGGGTTCACGTCATTCTCCTGCCTCAGCCTCCTGAGTAGCTGGGACTACAGGCGCCGGCCACCACGCCTAATTTTTTTGTATTTTTAGTAGAGACGGGGTTTCACCGTGTTAGCCAGGATGGTCTCAATCTCCTGACCTCGTGATCTGCCCGCCTCGGCCTCCCAAAGTGCTGGGATTACAGGCGTGAGCCACCGCGCCTGGCCAGGGAGCTGGGTAACTTTCTGGAAAGCTGCCTGCCTGGAAGGGAGCAGGCTGAAATGTTAACGTCATGGTGAGGTGGGCCACAGGGCGTTCATGCCTTACAGTGAGCTGGTCCTGCAGCTTGCCGTCTTTATGACCTTGCCAAGTCATCTGCCTTCCCTAAGCCTCAGCTTCTCCTCCACACAGTGGAATAACAGGCCCAGTCTCTTGGGCCACAGTGGGTCCCACATTGCCAATGAGAGTATCGTTATGATGGTTCTAGGCAGAGGCTGCAAGTCGTATCAGCCAGCCAGCAATGCCTTTGCAAAGAGTCACCAAGAGGCCGGGCACAGTGGCTCACCCCTGTAATCCCAGCACTTTGGGAGGCTAAGGCAGGAAGAGAGCTTGAGGCCAGGAGTTCAAGACCAGACTGGGCAACACAGTGAGACCCTGACTCTATAAAAAAATAAAATAAAAAATTAGCTGGGTGTGGTGGCATGTGCCTGTAGTCCCAGCTGTGCAGGAGGCTGAGGCAGGAGGATTGCTTGAGCCCAGGAGGTCAAGGCTGGAGTGAGCTATGATTGTGCCACTGCACTCCAGCCTGGGTGACAGAGTGAGAGAACCTACTCAAAACAAAAACAGTAACAAAAAAGTCACCCATCCCTATACATGACTTGACCATAAATCCAGGGCTGGGCTAGAGTGGCTGGGTCAGCTTTCAATGGCCTCTGCCACACTGGGCTCTGGGGACCAACGTTTGGCCTGGCCCGAAGGCCAGGGGACTCCAAGTGCTGAGTCTACTCTGTAAAGTAAGCGTGGATAACAGGGAGAAGGCCTCAAAAGTTCTAGAACTGTGCTGTTCTACAAGGTGGCAGCTAGCCACATGAAGCTATTTGAGTTAATTAAAATTAAAACAACTTTGTTTGTTTTTTGCAATGGAGTCTTGCTCTGTCGCCGGGCTGCAGTGCAGTGGCACCATCTTGGCTCACTGCAACCTCTGCCTCCCGGGTTCAAACAATTCTCCTGCCTCAGCCTCCTGAGTAGCTGGGACTACAGGCCTACGCTGCTACACTTGGCTTGCTTATTTATTTGTTTGTTTGTTTGTATTTTAGTAGAGACGGGGTTTCACCATGTTGCCTAGGCTCATCTCGAACTCCTGAGCTCAGGCAATCTGCCCGCCTTGGCCTCCCAAAGTGTTAGGATTATAGGCATGAGCCACCACCACACCTGGCCAAAACAACATTTTTAAAAATGTAAAACTCAGGCCAGATGTGGTGGCTCCCTCCTACAATCCCAGCAGTTTGGGAAGCCGAGGCAGGAGGATTGCTTGAGCCTGGGAATTCAAGACCAGCCTGGACAACATAGCAAGACCTCACCTCTAAAAAAATTTTTTTAAAAAGAGCCAGGTGTGGTGACGCATGCCTGTAGTTCCAATCTACTCAGAGGCTGAGGTAGGAGGATTGCTTGAGCCCAGGAGTTGGAGACTGCAGTGAGCTATGATCATGCCACTGCACTCCAGCCTGGGCAACAGAGCAAGACCCTGTTTTACAAAATTAAACAAAAAAAACCCCTCAGCTCCTCAAGCCACATTTCAAGTACTCAAGAGCCACTGGTACAAAGGCCGGGCGCGGTGGCTCACGCCTGTAATCGCAGCACTTTGGGAGGCCGAGGCGGGCAGATCACGAGGTCGGGAGATCAAGACCATCCTGGCTAACATGGTGAAAGCCCGTCTCTACTAAAAATACAAAAAAAATTAGCTGGGCATGGTGGTGGGTGCCTGTAGTCCCAGCTACTCGGGAGGCTGAGGCAGGGGAATGGCGTGAACCCGGAAGGCGGAGCTTGCAGTGAGCCAAGATCGCGCCACTGCACTCCAGCCTGGGCGACAGAGCGAGACTCTGTCCCAAAAAATAAATAAATAAATAAATAAAGCCACAGGTGCTAGAAGCTAGAGTACTACAGAGTATGGAGTCCTTCTAGAAGCTCCTCTCTGCCATCCCTCTAGTGCCCAAGGCTCAGGGTCCCCTCCCACTCACAGCTCTGGATTGAGACTGCCAGCATGGGGGTGTGCAAACCCAGGGCTCTCTGGCTCTTATTAGCAGGGGGTTCCTCAAGTGTGTTCCTCAGAACACCGGTTCTGTAAGAAGCTCGTTGGGGAAGAGAAGAGTTCCCTGTCAAATGAGTTTGGGAAGTGGTGGGTTAAACAGCGTTAGAAATGGAATTCTAGGCTGGGCGCGGTGGCTCACGCCTGTAATCCCAGCACTTTGGGAGGCCGAGGCAGGCGGATCACGAGGTCAGGAGTTGGAGACCAGCCTGACCAACATGGTAACACCCCATCTCTACTAAAAATACAAAAATTAGCTGAGTGCAGTGGCTTGTACCCGTGGTACTTGGGAGGCTGAGACAGGAGAATCACTTGAACCTAGGAGGCGGAGGTTGCAGTGAGTCAAGATCTCACCACTGCACTCCAGCCTGGATGATAGAGCTAGACGCAGTATCAAACAACAACAACAACAAGAAAAACAAGAACAGCTTGACCAACATGGTGAAACCCCATCTCTAGTAAAAATACAAAAAAATTAGCTAGGCTTGGCGGCGAGTGGCTGTAATCCCAGCTACTGGGGAAGATGAGGCAGGAGAATTGCTTGACCCTGAGAGGTGGAGGTTGCAGTGAGCTGAGATTGTGCCATTGCACTCTAGTCTGGGCGGCAGAGTGAGAGTCGGTCTGAAAAAAAAAAAAAAGAAGAAGAAGAAGAAAAAGAAATGGGATTCTAACGTGTTTTCGGGCCTCCTTAGAGTCGTCAGCGAATTCACTCATATGCATCACACGTAACGCGTGGCATTTCCCAAACCACCTGGTCCATGGGACCTTTTCTGCCCAGAGCACCTGGAGGGGCCACCATTCCTTGGGTTAGGTCCCTGCAGGTGCACAGCAGGGCTCAGGGCTCTGTCGTTCAGCTAGAGGCCCGATCTCGCAGTGGATGGATGCAGAGTCTGGTGTCCAGGCCTCCTCTCCCACCTGTCTTCTCTTTTTGGTGGCAGCAGCTCCACTTGTCCCCACGGAAGATGCCAGGGTGGTAGGAGCCCAGCAGGCCGGTGTTGTTGATGCTCACCTTCCGCAGCGCAGACAGCCACTGGTTCAGCTCGTTCACACACTGCGGGGGAGGGGGAGGGGGAGGCCTATTCAGACGTCACCTCCTCCAGGAAGCCCTCCTAATGCCAGATGCCATGTTCCCCACCACCCCAACCCAGCAGCTTTGAGTGAATTAGGAGAGGCTGCCCTTCCTCCAGGGTAACGTGGCCCATGCCTGGGCGCATGGCCTGGAGAGCAGGTGCAGTGGCTCACTCCTACAATCCCAGCACTTTGGGAGGCCGAGGTGGGAGGTTCGCTTGAACCCAGGAATTCAAGACCAGCCTGGGCAACACAGCAAGACTTCATGTTCTCCTCTCCCACCTGTCTTTTCTCTTTGGTGGCAGCAGCTCCACTTGTCCCCGCAAAAGGCACCGGGATGGTAGGAGCCCAGGAGGCTGGTGTGGGCTGGACTTCAGCTGCCATTGGCCCCTTGGCCTCACTCATAGGTATTCCAGAACCCGCCAACTATATTTGGTGGCCCTGATATCAGTACTTTTCCCTGTGGCTCTGGACCCTGACCCAAAAGGGAACCCCTAGAGGAAAGGGCACAGAGGGGGGAGGTCTGTGACTTCCTCTAGGACAGTCACACCTGCCCCTCCAGCTGCAGGCTTCTTACTTCTCCCACGTGTTCCTGCCCTAGATATGCATCTGGGTCACCCTCCTACAAGGTCCCTGCTTGAATGCCACCTATCAGAGGTCCTCCCTGACCACTCTTTATAGGGTAGACTGCTCCTGCTATACCCCACTCTGTTCCCTCCCTTGCTCCCTTAGTCCCTTCTGGTTCCCTTCAAGTCACTATCACAATTTGACTTTTTTTTTTTTTTTTTTTTTTTTTTTTTTTTTTAAGACGGAGTCTTGCTTTGTCGCCCAGGCTGGAGTGCAGTGGCCGGATCTCAGCTCACTGCAAACTCCGCCTCCTGGGTTCACGCCATTCTCCTGCCTCAGCCTCCGGAGTAGCTGGGACTACAAGCGCCCGCCACCTCTCCCGGCTAGTTTTTTGTAGTTTTTTTAGTAGAGATGGGGTTTCACCGTGTTAGCCAGGATGGTCTCGATCTCCTGACCTCATGATCCGCCCGTCTCGGCCTCCCAAAGTGCTGGGATTACAGGCTTGAGCCACCGCGCCCGGCCTGACTTTTTTTTTTTAAGAGACAGGGTCTCACTCTGTCACCCAGGCTGGAGTGCAGTGGTGTGATCACAGCTCACTGCAGCCTCCAACTCACTGCAGCCTCCAACTCCTGGGCTCAGGCAATCCTCCTGCCTCAGCCTCCCAAGTAGCTGTGATTACAGGTGCATGCCACCATGCCTGGCTAATTTTTTATTTTTTGTAGAGATGGGGTTTTGCTACATTGGCTAGGCTATTCTCAAACTCCTGGCCTCCAGTCATCCTCCCACCTTGGCTTCCAAAAGTGCTGGGACTACAGGCACGAGTCACTGTGCCTGGCCCGACATTTGAGACATGTATTTATTGGCCCATCTTCTCCCTGGGATATCAGGTCCATGAGAGCAGGACTCTGCCTCATCTGCCATGGTATCCCCTTACCTAGAATCATGGCTGGAACCTAGGAGGTGCTCAGTAAGTATTTTTTAAATAAATGAATGAATGAGTTAATGAAGGAACAGATGAGCAGGTTACTTGAGAACATGCATCCAGAGCCACACGGAGCATAACATTTGATTATTACGCATTGATACAGACACAGAGACACACAGGTGCCCGCTCAGACTTTCTTTTTTAGAGACAGGGTCTTGCTCTGTTGCCCTGGCTAGAGCACTGGGATTATCGGCATGAACCAGCGTGCCTGGCCCCGATCTCAGTTATCTGGAAATAGTTTCCAACAAACGGGTGCAACGTGCAAATTTCACATCACAGGGATGCACCTGTCTGTACACTGGCCCATACACAGACCTACATACATGGATGCCCAGGGAAAGACATGGGCCATGGCCTCCTGGGGGCTCAGACCCCTGGACAACACACACCCATCTGTCCCCGACACCTCCCAGATCAGACAAACCCTGCGATGCTTGATGTAGCTGGTAGGGGGGCGAGAGGCTCAATCAACTCTTTTCTCATCCAGTCCACTCAGGCCACTCCCATAGCACCTAGGCCACTCCCACAGAGCTCAAGCCATTCCCACAGCACCCAGGCCCCTCCCATAGAGCTCAAGCCATTCCCCCAGCACCCAGGCCACTCCCACAGGGCTCATGCCACTCCCACAGTAACCAGGCCTCTCCCAGAGCACCCAAGCCACTTCCACAGTGCTCAGGCCGCTCCCACAGCACCTGCTCCCCTCCCCGCACCTTGCACTGCAGGTAGGCAGTCTGGGGCCTGCCGACATCATCCGTGTAGATGACCTGCATGACGTGCGAGCTGCCAAAGCTCTTTTCCTCCACCTTTTCCGCTGCCCGGATGTTGGCTAGCTTGATGAGGGCGCTTTTCTGGGGCAGGCAGGGAGGAGGAGGTTTAGGGACCCAGCCAGGGCCATTCCATTAACCATCTCTGGGCCTCAGCCTCCCCTTCTGCAGCACCAGGGGTAGGTGTGGGAGACCCAGAGTGACCTCAGCCAGGGCAGAGCACAGACTGATGGTGACCAAGTGCCCAGCAACTGGGAGGGGAGGACCTGGCCTCTCAAGGGAGCACTCCCAGAAAGCCTGGGAGGTGTAAGCTTTGGGGTAGTGTCTGGACAGCCAGTATTCCCTGGGCTACAAAGTCAATCCAGCCACGGTCAAGGCTGTGTGACTTTGCATTTATTAATTTTCCAACTTGCTTTTATAGTCCCAGGCTCTAATAGTCATATCCTGGCTGGGCGCGGTTGCTCACGCCTGTAATCCCTGCACTTTGGGAGGCCAAGGCAGCTCTGAGGCTGGGAGTTCGAGACCAGCCTGATAAACATGGAGAAACCCCGTCTCTACTAAAAATACAAAATTATCTGGCTGCGGTGGCTCATGCCTGTAATCCCAGTTACTCGGGAGGTTGAGGCAGGAGAATCGCTTGAACCCAGGAGGCGGAGGTTGCGGTGAGCCAAGATCGCACCATTGCGCTCTGGCCTGGACAACAACAGTGAAACTCCACCTCAGAAAAAAAAAAAAAAAAAAAAGGGACCAGAATTAAATAATGCCCATGTAGCCAAATCTTTCAGCTCTGGCAAGGAAAATGCATAATAATCATCTGAGTGCTTTGGGAGGCTGGGGTGGGAGGATTGCTTGAGGCCAGGAGTTTCAGACCAGCCTGGGCAGCATAGCAAGACCCCGTCTGTGCAAAAAAAAAAAAAAAAAAAGTTAAAGAAAATTAGCCGGGCTTGGTGGCACATGCCTGTAGTTCCAGCTACTTGGGAGGCTGAGGCAGGAAGATTGTTTGAGCCCAGGAGTTGGAGACTGCAGTCAGCTACGATCCCACCACTGCACTACAGCCTGGGTGACAGAGAAAGACCCTATCTCAAAAACTAGTTATCATCATCTGAGGAATCTCCGGTTGGAAGGGGCAGGCCCCTCATCTGGTGGGACCCCTGAGCTGGTTCTTTGAGAACAAGGTGAGTGATGAGCTCCTTCACCTACCCCAAGCCCACTCGCACCTGCCCAGGGCTAGGCTGGGTACTCCTGGCCAACCATCCCCATAGCCTGCATGACTGGGGGCAGGTGTACAGCAAGGGGTCACCAGGTCCATGGAAGAATTATGTCCTCAGCCCTTCCTGGAAGAAGAGAGCTTGCAGGAGAGGTGACCCATGACTCAGAGAGGGCTGTACAAGATGATCTTTGAGATCCCTTCCCACACCAAGCTTCCGTGCTTCTATATTCCTGCCTCTTCCAGGAAGCCTCTCCTGGTTGCCCTAGCCACCGCCTCACCTAGCAGCCCAGGTGATGTACTATCTTTAATAATACCATTTGCCTAAATAGTACTACCTGCCAGGCCCTGGGTCAAGACCCTTAGGGAGATCATCTCATCTAATCCTCAACAACCTGGTAAGGTCGAATCATCTTCGTCCATTTTTTTTTTTTTTTTGAGACAGAGTCTTGCTCTGTTGCCCAGGCTGGAGTGCAGCGGCACAATCTTGGCTCACTGCAACCTCTGCCTCCTGGGTTCAAGGGATTCCTGTGCCTCAGCCTCCCGAGTAGCTGGGACTACAGCCATCACCACGCCTGGCTAATTTTTGTATTTTTAGTAGAGACGGGGTTTCTCCATGTTGGCCAGGCTGGTCTCGAACTCCTGACCTCAAGTGACCCACCCGCCTTGGTCTCCCGAAGTCCTGGGATTACAGGTGTGAGCCACCATGTCCGGCCCTCCTAGGTTCTGACAAGCAGTACAGATGCCACACACCTGGCTTTCTTCTCTGACCCCGGAGGACCTCAGGTGGGCTCCAAGGAAGGGGACAGGTGCCTCTAAGGTGCCATAACCTCTCAGAGCCTCACTTGCCGGCCTCCCTCCTTACCCACCTTGGAGCTGGGCGTCTTGGCGAAGCTGAGGGCCTCGGTGGTGAGGAAGAAGTAGAGCTTCTTGAAGGAGGAGGACATGAGGGGGCCCTTGCCCTTGGTCCTGTGGATGAAGAGTGGCCCCTCCTTCACAGGTGGCGCCTGCAAACTCAGCGTCCGCTGCAGGTCCAGCTCTGCCAGGCCAGGGAGGGAGGGGGGAATCGAGAGCCCAGTGAATGAGGGCGGGCCCGGGGGGGCGGAGCAGTGAGCGGGGCCATGGGGCTCAAGGGCTGAGCAAGTGTGAACAGCCGGCAGTGGACGTGGTCATGGGGCTCAAAGGTGCAGCAAACATCAACAGCAGGTGGTGAGCGGGGTGACGGGTGGACTGAGGTAGGCAGGGCATGGGCTTGGAGGCGGGACACGCGTCAATAGCAGGTGGCTATTGACCAATATGGAGCTCAAGGGTGGAGCAAATGTCAACAGGCACAGATGGTGGGTGAGGCCATGGGTCTAGGGGTGGGGCAAACGTCAACAGCAGGCAGTGAGCAGGGTCACAGGAAGCACAAACAGTGGTGGGTGGGTCTATGGTCTGGGAGCCTGGCAAATGTCAACAGCAGGCGGTGGGTGGGGCCACGAGAGGCAGAAACAGCGGTGGGTGGGGCCGTGGGGCTCAAGGGCGGATCAAACGTCAGCAGTAGGCTGTGAGCGGGTCTGTGCAGGGCTGCGCTCACCATCCTTCTCCTCGATGTCCACGAGCTTGGTGATGAAGTCCTTCAGCTGCGCCACGCCCTGGCGCACGGTGGGCTGCAGCGGCTCCATCCAAGCCTCCTTGGCCCTGGAAGCCGGCGTGTCCATGTTGCCCACGTTCTGGACTGCCTGGAGGTGACAGCAGGAAGGACCAGGCTCCGCTGGGTCAGAGGCCTAACCACTGCACCCCCTCCCACCCCCCAAATCTTTGCTACTCAGCTTTAGAGATGGAGGCAGAGGCGACAGAGGCCATGCCCACAGGCCCCCTCCAGCCCCACGAGGGATCAGGGAGGAGTGGATCATGGAGTTTGATGCCTTTTTATAACTGGGACCACTTGGACCTTCCTCTGCAGGTTTAACAGACGCTGCTGCACTGGGTACCCCACCCCGGTGCCGGGCAGATAGGTGCAGCCTGAGAGTAAGCAGACCCAGGTTGGAAGGTCCCAGGATTCACCAGCGACAGGCTGGGCGGCCTTGGCCACCTCCGACCCCTCACAGGCCTGTTCCCTTATCCATGAGATGGAGCTGGAACAAGGTGGCCACAGGAAGGCTTTGCAAACCGTGAAGTGCAGTGCCCACGTGGGCGTGCCACTGGCCTCCCCGGAGCCGGTAGGGAACACACTGCAATCCAGGCCAGGGCCCCGGTGGGACACCCAGCTGTGCATCCCGCTCGTGGCCGCAAGGCCCGCACCTTGGCCAGCAGGAGCAGGGTGCGGCTGGTGCGGGCGTCCGCGTGGCGCTCCCGCAGGTGGAAGAGCTTGGGAGACATGATGGCGGGAGAGAAGAAGCGCAGGCACAGGAAGCTGGTGACGGCGATGAACGGTACATTCTGCAGGGATGCGGGAGAGCGCGGGCTGGGGTGCCCCAGGCCTGGGCTCCCGGCAGCCCCCTCCCCTTAGGCTCTGTCCCTGACCCTCCCCGGGACACCGCCTCCCTCATCCTCCCCAGCGCTCCCTGGTTCCTCACCGCTCTTCGCCCGCAGCCCCAGCCCAGTCCAACCTGGCCCAGACTAACCCGGCCCAGTCTAGCCCCACGGGTGGAGGGCGCACCTCGTGCTGGGCGCCGGGGAAGCGCTCGCGCACGCGCCGAAAGAGCTGGCGGAAGGTGGCGCGCACTACGGCGGGGCACGCGCGAACCGAGCGGCTGAGCGCGCTCAGCAGCGCCCCCAGGTGGGCGCGCAGCGTCTGCGCGCTCTGCTCTAACACCTCGGCCTCTGTCTGAGGGCGGTGCAGCCCCGAGCACCTGCGTGGAACGGGGCGGGGCGGTAGAGGGGGTCGCGGTCAGCGCCAGGGCCACGACAGGAACAGTGGCTCTTGCAGCAGCCAGGACACGGACACAGGGGACAATACATGGGTTTGCAGAGCCACAAGCACACGTGCAGACGGGGCCTGATTCCACGTCGCTGCACCCCGCACCCCCCCGGGGTTACCCCCGGCCTCACCCTACATCCTTAACTTCCACTTTGCTGGGGTCCAGCTCCACATACTTCTTCTCTTCAAACACCTTGTTGATGATGGGGCCCAGGACGCCGTGCAGGTACTGCATCCCAGCCACCTGGGGACCACCACAAGTCACATTGATCCTGTCTCCCCCAATCCCACTCCAGCTGCCCACCCTCTCCCGGCAGCGGCTCCTGCACCATCTTCCTGCCGCATCCGCCTAGGAGGGGGCCAGGTACACATACAGGGCAAACTGCTTATCCGTGAATGAATGAGGGAGTGAATGAATGAATGACTAGAATTCTTAGCCCTTGTAATCCCAGCATTTTGGGAGGCCAAGGCAGGAGGATCACTTGAGGCCAGGAGTTTGAGACCAGCCTGGGCAACATAGTGAGACTGTCTCTAACTTAAATTTTAAGCACACACATACACACATACACATTCTTTTTTTGGTGGGGGGGGCGGCGGGGAACAGAGTCTCGCTCTGTGACCCAGGCTGGAGTACAGTGGCGTGAGCTCACTACGACCTCTACCTCCTGGTTCAAGGGATTCTCCTGTCTCAGCCTCCCCAGTAGCTGGGATTACAGGTGCCCGCCACCATGCCAGGCTAATTTTTGTATTTTTAGTAGAGATGGGGTTTCGCCATGTTGGCCAGGCTGGTCTCAACCTCCTGACCTCAAGTGATCTGCCCGCCTCAGCCTCCCAAAGAGCTGGGATTACAGGCGTGAGCCACCACGCCCAGCCACATTCTTAACCTTAAAGGGCTCTGAATGCGGAGATAGAACACTGGAGTTGAAGTCTCAGCCCCCTCTGTCGCTCTCTCTGAAGCTCGGTGTTGTCGTTTGTAAGATAACAATATAGCATGCAACTCACCTTCAGAAAAGACTCCATGGACTTTGAGGCCAGAGAGTTGCTCCGGAACAGGGTGTTGGTTTCACCTACAAACAGAGGCCCCAATGGGTAGGGGGCTAGGACAAAGCTTTTGGGGGAGGAGGAGGACAGAGGACCTTGGTGGCTGGGGCATCTAAGCTGGCCCCTCAATAAAGGGCCTCCTCGCCACCTCCCAGCCCACTGTCCCACCTCTGCCCTTGGCTCTGTCCCTTGCTGCCCTCCTGTCTGACCCCATCTGCCTCCTACAGGAGGAGCCCACCCCGGCCCAACCACCTCCCAGTGTTCTGGGCCCAGCTCCCTCCCAGGCCTCACTGGTGCGACTCAGCTCCAGCTGGAAGAGCAGGTCCAGGAAGTCCTTGGCCAGCCCCTGCCCCAGGAAGAGCTTGAGCAGGTTCGTGGCCACGTCCTGGCGACACTCGGTGCTGGTTGTCTCCTCAATGAGTGAGATCAGCTGCCCTGGGCCCTGCAGGGAGAGGCACGGGGGATCCCAAACCCTTTCCTCTGAGGACCTCAGAGCCCCCCAGGGAAAGAGGACATTTTCCCAAGGGGTGGCTGGGGATGGGGCCCTGGGTACTGGCCAGCTCCTCACCTCCCCAGACCTCAGTTTTCTGCTCTGCAGAATGGGTTTAGGAGGACAGGGGCACAGGCCTACCACTGGACTCTCCCACCCTGCCCGGAGCCCCCTCACCTGCATGCCCAGCTTCACCTCGTGGCACAGCAGCTGCACCAGCGGCTGGTAGCAGCTGGAAGGCAGCACCATCTCGTCCCGCAGCCGCACCTCCAGCTGCAAGGAGCCCAGGTTGCCCCTGGAATGGGCAGCCTGTGACCTCTCCACCAGGGACCCAGGCCACCCTGGGCCACAGCCCTCCCATGGCCTCCATTTTTTTTCCTTTGGGCCCAGCCTCCCATCTCTCTGCTTATGCCCTCCATCCGGATACCCTGCACAACTCTGCCTCCCAGGTTCTGCCCGGCCTATTTATTTTCTCTTTTTGGAAAGCCGTTCCTGCCTCTGCACTCAAGGCACCTCTGTCTGTCTTCAAGGTCTGGCTCCTGCCACCTCCAAGCTTGGGTATGTGGAGCTCCCAGCCTTGAATCTATAAACTCCCAGATAATGGCACCATCATGTGTACAGTTTACAGCAGAAGCAAATCCCCAACCCTCATAACAACCTAATAGGGAAACTGAGACCCGAGCCTGCAACTTGCCACATTAGATCGAGCTTCCAAGCTTCCCTGTTCTGACAGGGAAGGTCAGAACAGAGGACGGTATGGACCAAGGCATGACATCCTCTAAGGCTCCCACTGCCTCTGCTCAGCACGAGCCTCATGCACAGAAGCAGTGTTAAAATGGGCCCCTGGGCCTGGCGCAGTGGCTCATGCCTATAACCCCAGCACTTTGGGAGGCCAAGGGAGGCAGATCACTTGAGGTCAGGAGTTTGAGACCAGCCTGGCGGACATGGCAAAACCCCATCTCTACTAAAAAAAAAATACAAAAATTAGCCAGGCATAGTGGCAGGTGCCTGTAATCCCAGCTACCCAGGAGACTGAGGCAGGTGAATTGCTTCAACCCAGGAAGCAGAGGTTGCAGTGAGCCAGGATCACGCCACTGCACTCCAGCCTGACTCTGTCTCAAAAAAAAAAAAAAAAAAAAAAAAGAAAGAAAGAAAGAAAAAAAAGAAGATGGGAAGATGGGCCTTGGCTGGTTCTATGGAAACGCCTCATGCTAGACACACAGCTGTCCACCTGCCCCTACCCTGTCAAGGATGGGAATGGGGGGAAGGGGGTCTGGGGCCTTCTACAGAGACACAAAGCGGAACCATCAAGGGCTGTGGGGCCACAGCAAACAAGCCAGAGGGCTCCCTAGACAGGCTGCCAGATTGAGCAGAATGATCCAAGACACTCAGTTAAATGTGAATATTTTATTTACTTATTAACTATTTTTTAGAGATGGGGTCTTGCTATGTTGCCCAGGCTGGTCTTGAACTCCTGGGCTCAAGTGATCCTCCTTCCTTGGCCTCCCAAAGTGCTATTACAGGCAGGAGCCATCGTGCCTGGCCTAAATTTGAATATTTTTAGTATAAGTATGTCTCAAATAGTGCATGGTCATTCTTTTTTTTTTTTTTCCGAGATGGAGTCTTGCTCTGTCACTCAGGCTGGACTGCAGTGGCATGATCTCGGCTCACTGCAACCTCCACCTTCCAGGTTCAAGCAATTCTCCATCCTCAGCCTTCTGAGTAGCTGGGATTAGAGGTGCCCGCCACCACATCCAGGTAATTTTTGTATTTTTAGTAGAGAGGGGATTTCACCATGTTGGCCAGGCTAGTCTCGAACTCCTGACCTTGTGATCCGCCTGCCTCAGCCACCCAAAGTGCTGGGATTACAGGCATGAGCCACTGCGCCCGGCCAGTTTCTTGAAATGGAGTTTCCTTCTTGTCACCCAGGCTGGAGTGCAGTGGTGGGATCTCAGCTCACTGCAAGCTCCGTCTCCTGGGTTCAAGCAATTCTCCTGCCTCAGCCTCCCAAGTAGCTTGGATTACAGGTGCCCTCCACCTTGCAAGGCTAATTTTTTGTATTTTTAGTAGAGACGGTGTTTCACTATGTTGGCCAGGCTGGTCTCGAACTCCTGACCTCAGGTGATCCACCCACGTCAACCTCCCAAAGTGTTGGGATTACAGGTGTGAGCCACCATGCCCAGCAGTTATTCTTTTCTTTTTCTTTTTTTTCCAGTTATTCTTATACTAAAAAAGTATTCACAGCTGGGCGCAGGTCAGGAGTTCAACATCAAGCCTGGCCATCGTGGTGAGACCCCATCACTATTAAAACTACAAAAAATGAGCCAGGTGAGGTGGTCCTATCTGGGACGTTGAGGTGGGAGGATTGCTTACACCCAGGAGGTGGAGGCTACGGTGAGCTATGATCACTACTGCACTGGTGGTACAGGCGCATGCCTGTAATCCCACTTACTGGGGAGGCTGAGGCACGAGAATTGCTTGAACCTGGGAGGCGGAGGTTGCAGTGAGCCAAGATCATGCCACTGCACTCCAGCCTGGGTGACAGAGTGCGATTCTGTCTTTAAATAAAAAAAAGTATTCACTGTTTATCCAAAATTAAGTTATAACTGGGTGTTCTGTGTTTTTTTTTTTTTTTTTTTTTTTTTTTTAAGAGAGTCTAGCTCTGTTGCCTAGGTTAGAGTGCAATGGCACAATCTCGGCTTACTGTAACCTCCGCCTCCAGGGTTCAAGCGATTCTCCCTGTCTCAGCCTCCCAAGTAGCTAGGATTACAGGCGCCCGCCACCACGCCTAGCTAATTTTTGTATTTTTAGTAGAGACGGGGTTTCACCATGTTGGCCAGGCTGGTCTCAAACTCCTGACCTCAGGTGATCCACTCGCCTTGGCCTCCCAAAGTGCTAGGATTACAGGCGTGAGCCACTGTGCCTGGCCTAATTTTTTATTTCTTTGTAGAGACAGAGTTTCACTATGTTGGCCAGGCTGGTCTCAAACTCCTGGCCTCAAGTGATCCTCCCATCTCAGCCTCCCAAAAAGCTGGGATTACAGGTATGAGCCACCGCTCCTGGCCAAGGGTGTCCCGTCTTTTATCTGGCAACCCTATTCCTTGAGAATCTTTCAGAGGGAGTTGGAGCTATGGCTCAGGGACACTGACCCTGGAGACTTGAACGCTGGTCTGAGGTCTGTGGGGAAATTTTCAAAGGGGAAGTGTCTGAGCACTTGTTTTAGAAACTTCCAGAAGACAGAAAGCAGGAGACCTGTATAACCTGTGAGCTAAGAAGACAGAGCTGGCCAGGTGCAGTGACTCATGCCTGTAATCCTAGCACGTTGGGAGGCTGAGGTGGGTGGATCACCTGAGGTCAGGAATTCGAGACCAGCTTGGCCAACATGGTGAAACCCCGTCTCTACTAAAAATACAAAAAACTAGCCGGAAGAGGTGGCGGGTGCCTATAGTCCCAGCTACACGGGAGGCTGAGGCAGGAGAATGGCGTAAACCCGGGAGGCGGAGCTTGCAGTGAGCTGAGATCCGGCCACTGCACTCCAGCCTGGGTGACAGAGCCAGACTCCATCTCAAAAAAAAAGAAAAAAAAAAAAAAATACAAAAATTAGCTGGGGGTGGTGGTGCACAGCTATAATCCCAGTTAATCCGGATGCTGAGGCAGGATAATCACCGGAACCCGGGAGGTGGAGGTTGCAGTAAGCCAAGATTATGTCACTGCACTCCAGCCTGGGCAACAGAGCAAGACTCCATCTCAAAAAAAAAAAAAGAGACAGAGCTGAGCTGAGTGGGGGACTGTGGGGAGAAAAAAGGGGGGGGGGGGTGGGAGGTGGAGCCCAGCCTGGATGAGAAGGATGCTGGCCTGGTGGGCAGGGGCTGAGGGGGCCCTGGAGCTGTGTCTCCTGACCTCTCACCCCTGAGCAGACCCCTGCCCTGCCTGCCTGTAGCCAATTCCCAAATCTCAGCCCCCACCCCACCCCTTGAGGCCAGCTGCCCAGCCCCACGCACTTACTCATCATGCCGCCGGCTCTTGGTCTGGTCAGGCTGCAGCCGGAACCAGCCCTCCTCCGGCTGGGCCACCTGTAGTCTCTGGATGTCGATCACCACCTGGGGACATAGCGGCAGTCTTCCTGGAGCTGGGAGGCTTAGGTCTCCTCCTTGCCAACTACTATTCTTAGTGGGGAGGGGCCCCTTCCAAGGGTCCCTGAGTGCCAGTGGCGGTGGGGGGGAGTTGCTGGTTCTGGCAGACAGTAGGGGGTAGTCCCAGGCTTCCTGAGTGTCCCTCTCTGGGGAAGCTGGAGGGAGGTCCCTGAGGGTGGGATGGCTGCAATGGAGCCAGGTGCTGGAGGACAGTAGGTGCAGCCTGGAGGAAGTGGTGGGGGGTGGTGCTCACTTTGCCCAGGAAGTCGTTTCGGCTGACAAGGTCCCAGTCCCAGGTCTCCACGCACAGCACCTCCGTGGCCCCCTCCTCCAGCTCAAACTCAAACGTCTCATTCCAGCGTGGATAGCACGACTTCTTCACGATCTGCCCAGAAGAGGGTGGGAGGGGGTTAGGCTGATGCCACTGGACTCCCCAGGATGGGCAAAAGGCAGAGCTGCCCCAGACACCTCCCCTGGGTTCCCCACAGCCTCCTCGCCTTGGAGGCTCTGCCACAGCAGAGGTTAAGACGTCCTGTCCAAGCTCCCACCCATTTATCAGATGGGGAGAATTGAGGCCCAGGGTGGGGAAGAGACGTATCCAAGGCCACACAGCAAAACAGTACTACTCTGCTGGTGGGAATGTGAACTAGTACAACCGCTATGGAAAAGAGTGGAGATTCCTTAACTAACTAAAAGTAGAACTACCATTTGATTCAGCAATCCCACTATTGGGTATCTACCCACAGGAGAAGTCATTACACAAAGAAGATACTTGCACACACATGTTTTTTGTTTGTTTGTTTTGTTTTGTTTTGTTTTTGAGACAGAGTCTCGCTCTGTCCCCCAGGCTGGAGTGCAGTGGTGCGATCTCAGCTCACTGCAATCTCCGCCTTCCAGGTTCAAGTGATTCTCCTGCCTCAGCCTCCCAAGTAGCTGGGATTTCAGGGGCCCACCACCACGCCCGGCTAATTTTTGTATTTTTAGTAGAGACGGGGTTTTACCATGTTGGCCAGGCTGGTCTCGAACTCCTGGCCTCAAGCAATCTGCCAGCCTTGGCCTCCCAAAGTGCTGGGATTACAGGCGTGAGCCACTGCACCTGGCCAAGATACTTGCACACGCATGTTTATAGCAGCACAATTCGCAATTGCGAAAATGTGAAACCAGCCCAAATGTCCATCAATCAACAAGTGGATAAAGAAACTGTTGTATGTATATATAAGATGGAATACTACTCAGCTATAAAAAAGGAATGAATTAATGGCATTCACAGCAACCTGGATTGGATTAGAGGCTATTATTCTAAGTGTAGTAACTCAGGAAAGGGAAACCAAACATCGTATGTTCTCACTCCTATGTGGGAGCTAAGCTATGAGGATGCAAAGGTATAAGAATGACACATGGACTTTGGCGACTCTTTGCGGGGAAGGGTGGGAAGGGGGTGAGGGATAAAAGACTACAAATTGGGTGCAGTGTATACTGCTCGGTGATGGGTGCACCAAAATCTCACAAATCTCCACTAAAGAACTTATGTAACCAAACACCACCTGTTCCCCAATAACCTATGGAAATAAAATATGTTTAAAAATACACACACACAGGGCTGGGCGTGGTGGCTCATGCCCAGCACTTTGGGAAGCCGAGGCAGGAGGATCACTTGAGGCCAGGAGTTCGAGACCAGCCTCGCCAACATGGTGACACCCCACCTCTACTAAAAATACAAGAAATTAGCCTGATGTGATGGCGTGTGCCTGTAATCCCAGCTACTCTGGTGGCTAAGGCAGGAGAATCTCTTGAACCGGGAAGGCAGAGCCTGCTGTGAACGGAGATGTAGCCACTGTCCATCCAGCCTGGGTGACAGGGTGGAACTTGGCCTCAAAAAAACCCCACAAAACACAAAACAAAAACAGTAGCGACTACACAGAGAAACCAGACCTTGGTGCCTTCCTGCCCAGGACTGGGCCCCCCCAACCCTGGACTTTTCCTGGGGGTGGGGAAGGCAGCATGGATGTTCCCAGATAAACCCCACTCCAGCTGTCTCAATCCCCTCCTTACCCCCAAGCATGGCCAGGAGTGAGTGGAGTTGGCCCCAGAGAGGCTGGGACCTATTACGTCCCCTCAGAGAGGTGGCCCCCTTCCCTAGGCCTCCTCTGTAAGACTGTGGCCCCCAATCTGTCCCCCCAGGGGACGGTGAGCAGATGGTGAGATGAGCAACAGGGGCACAGCTGGCAGGTCCCCTGAGCCTCCTGCCCCTTCCCTGCCCTCTGGCCTCCTCACCGAGGTCTCCTGTGTCCGGCCCTTGTAGCGCACTCGGACGAAGGGATCAGATGCGCCATTGCGGTCCTTTGGAGCCAGATCCCTGGTGGGGGTGGAGAAGACTGGATCATCTACTTGTCCCTGAGCCCCCCTTCCCCCACTTGTCACCGTCATTATGTAACCACAGCGGCCAAAAGGCCTGAGCACATTCCGTCCCTGGCAAGCTGATTGTGGACAGTGCGCCTCTGGCCTTTCTGGGCCCTGCTCCCATAGCCATCTCCCCAGGGCCGCCCATGTGGCCAAGAATCCCCCAAGGCGGAGGCCATGGGTCCTTCCCACCAGGCAGCTGCAGGCCAGTGGGTGCACCTTGCTCTGGGGGCGGCAGGGGGGTGGTGTGAGTGCTGCCAGGGAACGGCTGGGGCCATGTTCCCGGCCCTCAGTTCCCAGGGCTGCCCTGAGCCTCGTTTTCCTCATCAGGAAAATGGAAAAGTGAATCGCTACTGGGCTCAGGTTTAGGGAGAGAGTGTGCTTCTGGAAGGTCTGCCCCAGTAATGTCGCCCTACTTGGTGGAGGGCTGAGGTGCAGCCTTGATGGGCGGCCCTTCCTTTTCTCCATGGATGGGTCTTTACACAGCCGTAGTCTAGTCACGGTACCCCCAGCCTTTTTTTTTCTTTTCTTTTTTTTTTTGAGACAGAGTCTTGCTCTGTCGCCCAGGCTGGAGTGCAGGGGCGCAATCTCGGCTCACTGCAACCTCCGCCTCCCAGGTTCAAGTGATTCTCCTACCTCTGCCTCCTGAGTAGCTGGGATTACAGGTGCCTACCACCATGCCTAGCTAATTTTTGTATTTTTTTTTTTTTTTTGAGACGGAGTCTCGCTCTGTCGTCCGGGCTGGAGTGCAGTGGCCGGATCTCAGCTCACTGCAAGCTCCGCCTCCCGCATTTACGCCATTCTCCTGCCTCAGCCTCCCCAGTAGCTGGGACTACAGGCACCCGCCACCTTGCCCGGCTAGCTTTTTGTATTTTTTAGTAGAGATGGGGTTTCACCGTATTAGCCAGGATGGTCTCGATCTCCTGACCTCGTGATCCGCCCGTCTCGGCCTCCCAAAGTGCGGGGATTACAGGCTTAAGCCACTGTGTCCGGCCTAATTTTTGTATTTTTAGTAGAGACAGGGTTTCATCAGGTTGGCCAGGCTGCTCTCCAATTCTTGACCTCAGGTGATCCACCCAACTTGGCCTCCCAAAGTGCTGGGATTACAGGTGTGAGCCACTATGCCCGCCCCTCCCTCCCTTCCTCCCTTCCTTCCTTCCCTCCCTCCCTCCCTCCTTCTTTCCTTCTTTCTTTCCTTCTTTCCCTTCCTTCCTTTTCTTTCATTCTTTCGTTCTTTCGTTCCTTCTTTCTTTCTACAGGGTCTTGCTCTGTTGATCAGGCTGGAGTACAGTGATGCAATCATAGCTCACTGCAGCCTCCACCTCCTGAGCTCAAGCAATCCTCCCACGTCAGCCTCCCAAGTAGCTGGGACTATAGATATGCCCCACCACACCTGGCTAATTTTTTAATTTTTTTGTAGAGACAGGGTCTTGCTGTTGCCCAGGCTGGTCTTGAACTCCTGGCCTCAAGAGATCCTCCCGCCTCTGCTTCCCAAAGCACTGGGATTACCGGCATGAGCCACTGCACCCTGCCAGTATTCCCTACTTAGAACTCTCTGTGGAAGAACACCAAAGCCCACTCGTCTTTGATATTTTAAGCCTCTCATGCCTGCCTTTCTTTCCCCCTCAAAACTGTCTAATAAAACCCCATGGTTGAGGTTGGGTGCAGTGGCTTGTTCCTGTAATCCCAGCACTTTGGGAAGCTGAGGCAGGCGGATCACGTGAGGTCAGGAGTTCGAGACCAGCCTGGCCAATATGGTGAAATCCCATCTCTACTAAAAATACAAAAGAATGGGCTGGGCGTGGTGGCATGCACCTGTAGTCCCAGCTACTTAGGAGGCTGAGGCAGGAGAATCACTTGAACCCAGGACGGCGAAGGTTTCAGTGAGCCAAGAAAATGCCACTGCACTCCAGCCTGGGCCACAGAGCCAGATTGTCTCCAAAAAAAGAAAAAAAAAACAGCCCGGACACGGTGGCTCATGCCTGTAATCCCAGCATTTTGGGAGGCCAAGGTAGGCAGATCACCTGAGGTCAGGAGTTTGAGAACAGTCTAGCCAACATGGTGAAATCCCGTCTCTACTAAAAACACAAAAAAATTAGCCGGGTGTGGTGATGCACGCCTGTAATCCCAGCTACTAGGGAGGCTGAGGCAGGAGAATTGCTTGAACCCAAAAGGCAGAGGTTGCAGTGAGTTGAAATGGGGCCACTGCACTCCAGCCTGGATGACAGAGGGAGACTGTCTCAAAAACAAAAAACTAAACAAAAAAAGCCCCAAGGTCTTATTGAAATACTGAGAATCTCCCCAGAAAAAAATGAGGAGGAAATGTTCTTTCTTCCTCTGCAGCAAATGGACCTTCTTAGGCTGACTTGGGATTCCAGCAAGAGTCTCATTGCTGAGGACAACGGGGGACAAGTCCCCTCACTCTGAGAGAGGCCTGGACATTCCTCTCCTTTGCTAGGACTCACTAGGAGAAGGCCAACCACTGTGGCCCCGGAGGATGGGAGAGAGGAGATTCCTAGAGAGAGAGGAGGGCCAGGGAGACATGCTTCCGTGCCTCCCATCTCCGTGGGTGACGAGGGGTGCCTGGGAGAAGAGGTCCCGAGGTCCCAGAGCCTGGCCACGTGTGTGGGCGGGTGCACAGGTTGTGCATGCCTGTCCTCCAGACAGCCTGGTGCCAGGCAAGGATAAGGATGGAGGAAGCGGATGAGTTGGGGTGGGGCGGGGCAGGAGGGGGAAATAATGGCGGAGGCCAGAGAGTGAGTGAGTGTGGGGGCGTGGCTGAGACTCCCAAGGCCAGCCATTCTCCATCCATTTCTATTTTCCCAGGACAGAAAATAACTCCTGGGAAGCCAGAGTGAGCAACATGGGCATCATCCGACCCACACCCCTCCTCTGCCCAAGGGAAGTCTTCCTTAGACAGGCTGACCCCTCAAGGGTGGGGGGAACACTGGCTCCATAGGGGCTGCTTGGCTGGGGGCCACCCTCCTGCCCCACAGGCAGGGAGTGACTCGGGGAGGTGGGTTTGGAGCCGGAAGGGAAGGCACTTCTCACAGACAGAGTGTG
Organism: Rhinopithecus roxellana; assembly: GCF_007565055.1. Classification (NCBI taxonomy): domain Eukaryota; kingdom Metazoa; phylum Chordata; class Mammalia; order Primates; family Cercopithecidae; genus Rhinopithecus; species Rhinopithecus roxellana. The sequence continues at coordinate 98,865,496 of NC_044554.1, read as the reverse complement.
ACTCAGGCCCAGGCCCAGACGTGAGTGCAGCCTGCAGCTAAAAATACCCTGTGGGTTGGCGGGGTGGCCCTGTCACAGGTGACTCAGGCCCATGGAACCATCCAAACCACTGTCTCTCCTTGGGGGAACCCTCAATTTACCCATTGGGAGATTTTCAGCAAATCTTTTCACCCCCCAACCCCACAAAGGACCCATTGACCCACACACACACTCCCACCAGGCCAAGTTCACACTGGGGTTAAACATAGGGAAGCCGGCCTTAGCACTGGGGCACTGAGGCTGTATGATCAGAGTTTGGGGTCCCCTCACCCGTACCCCCTACTCCACCCTTCTGTGATGGCTCCAGTTCCTCCATGAGAACATTAGACTCTCCCTTAAGGGACATATTACCTTGAATGGAAATCACCAAAGAAACATCTTCAAGTCCAGAAAAGCTCCCCGAATTCTCTCTTTTTCTTTTTCTCTTTTTGAGATGGAGTCTCACTTGTTGCCCAGGTTGGAGTGCAGTGGTGCCATCTCGGCTCACTGCAACCTCCACCTCCTGAGTTCAAGACTCCTGCCTCAGCTCCTGAGTAGCTGGGATTACAGGCGCCCGCCACCACGCCTGGTTAATTTTTTTTTTTTTTTGAGACAGAGTCTCGCTCTGTCGCCCAGGCTGGAGTGCAGTGGCACAGTCTTGGCTCACTGCAAGCTCCGCCTCATGGGTTCACGCCATTCTCCTGCCTCAGCCTCCCGAGTAGCTGGGACTACAAGGTGCCCGCCACCACGCCCCGCTAATTTTTTTTTTTTTTGTATTTTTAGTAGAGACGGGGTTTTACCGTGTTAGCCAGGATGGTCTCAATCTCCTGACCTCGTGATCCGCCTGCCTCGGCCTCCCAAAGTGTTAGGATTACAGGCGTGAGCCACCGTGCCTGACCAATTTTTGTATTTTTAGTAGAGAAAGGGTATCATCATGCTGGTCGGGCTGGTCTTGAACTCCTGGTGATCCACCTACCTCAGCCTCCCAAAGTGCTGCGATTATAGGTGTGAGACACCGTGCCTGGCAAGACTCTCTTGAGAGCAGGCTTTGACTGGAGGTGGCCAGCTCTGGGACCAGGAGGTAGGGTGGGGCGAGGGGAGGCTCAGCTTCCTCATTGGGTTTCTCTAGTTGCAGGAGACCCACTGTCCTCCCCCAGGCCCCTGAGTCTCACCTGGCCTCCAGCACAGAGCAGCGAAGTCGGCAGGCCCGGGCCCCTGGCCGCACTTCCAGCCGCAGGTGGATCTCGCCCTGCACCTCCTCATCAGGGTCTACCTCCGTCAGGTGGGTCCACCCGCTGAAACCTGTGGGGTCAGCTCAGCCAGGGACCCGGCCCTGAACCCCCACACCCTCCACCCTCAGCCCCACCAGGCACCTTGAGGCACCTCTATAATCTCCTGGGAATCCTCTAGGCACCCGTGAAGCAGGGGCTGGTATCCCCAATGACAGATGGGGAAACTGAGGCTTAGCAGGTGAACAGCAGCAGTCGGAAGAACTGGGGTTAGAATCTAAGTCAGTGACCTGGGGCCTGTGCCCTCACTATTGTGTCATTTTGTTGTTTTTAGAGACAGGGTCTCACTCTGTGAGGCAGGTGTGGTGGCACATGCCTGTAATCCCAGCTACTCAGGAGGCTGAGGCAGGAGAATTGCTTGAACACAGATCGTGCCATTGCACTCCAGCCTGGGCGACAGAGCAAGACCCCATCTCAAAAAAAAAAAAAAAGAAAAGAAAGATGGAGTCTTGCTATGTTGCTCAGGCTGGTCTCAAACTCCTGACCTCAAGCAATCCTCCCACCTCAGCCTCCCAAGGTGCTGGGATTATAAGCGTGGGCCGCTATACCCAGCCAGATTCCCCATCTTAAAACAGGAAGAGAGTGGCCCTCCCCTAGGGCTGCTGGGAGGAGGGTCTGAGGCCCGGATGGGGAAGCTACAAGGCACCCTGAGGAATAGCCTCACTGGGGCCGCTAGACCCCAGAGACGCTGGCTAAGGCTGCAGGTGGGAAAGGCCTTTGGCCTGGCAGGGGCCAAGAAGCCCCATGAGTCTGCAGAACCTGCCTCCGCCCTGCCCCCTTCCCTGGCCCAGCCTCACAGACAGGAGCAGGTGTGTGCAGGGGGAGGCCAGTGAGCGGGACAAAGGCTCTGATGGCAGAGTCCATAGCATCCAAGAACTGCTTTGAACCCTCAGAGAGCCCAGAGAAGGCAAGAGCTGCCCAAGGTCACACACAGTGAGGCTGGCACAGGGCTGACCCCTCAAAATCCTGTCTGGGCAGAGCATGTGGCTTACACCTGCAATCCTAGCACTTGGGGAGGCCAAGGCGGGAGGATCCGTCAAAGCCAGGAGTTCAAGACCAGCCTGGGCAACAGAGTGAGACGCCCATCTCCATTTTTTTTTTTTTTGAGACAGAGTCTTTCTCTGTTGCCCAGGCTGGAGTGCAATGGCGCAATCTTGGCTTGCTGCAACCTCTGCCTCCCAGGTTCAAGAGATGTTCCTGTCTCAGTCTCCCTAGCATTACAGGTGAGCGCTACCCTGCCCAGGTTATTTTTATATTTTTAGTAGAGACAGTGTTTCACCATGTTGACCAGGCTGGTCTTGAACTCCTAACCTCAAGTGAATTGCCACTGGGATTACAGGTGTGAGCCACCGTGCCCGGCCCCCATCTCTATGTTTCTTTCGGAGATGGAGTCTCGCTCTGTCATCCAGGTTGGAGTGCAATGGGGTGATCCTGACTCACTGCAGCCTCCGCCTCCCAGGTTCAAGCGATTCTCCTGCCTCAGCTTTCCGAGTAGCTGGGATTACAGGCGCCCACCACCACATCCAGCTAATTTTTTGTATTTTTAGTAGAGACAGGGTTATACCATGTTGGCCAGGCTGGTCTTAAACTCCTGACCTCAGGTGATCCGCCTGCCTCGGCCTCCCAAAGTGCTGGGATTACAGGTGTGAGCCACTGAGCCTGGCCTCAATTTTTTTTTTTAACTATATAAAAATTTTAAAAACAATAACACCAAACAATGTCTGCATCCCAGAAATAATTCAAAGGGATCTCCAGCCTGGACTGGCTCCAGGCCAACCCTTCAGACTCAGGACACAGTGGTACTAGGGTCCAGGTGGAGGCGACCCCATGGGCTACAGAAGGAGCTGGCTCCATTGGGAGAAGGGGTCCCTACGCTTCAGCAATGGAGTGTAAGGAGGCCCCTTCTTCTGCCAGCAGAGGCCTCAGATTCTACCTGTAGCAGCCCCTCTTTGCCCTAGGGAAGAGGCAGTAACAACCAGGCTTGGGGACATGCTGAGGAACAGAGGCCAGGAGTACAGAACGTGGCCCCGGCTTTTGGGGAGAGCAGAAATGGCTTTCCCTGAGCTGGAGACCAGATGGAGCCTAGAGCGGAGGTCTCCGAGTGGGAGGGAGGCCAGGGCCTGGGCAGACCAGTGCGGGAGGGAAAGGGAGAACTTACCCTTAGGGTGAGAGGCCAGGGTGTCCCTTGTAAGGCAGACTTTTCCGATAACGTCGTCCCGGCTAGAGGAGGGAGATGGAGTCAGAGCTGGGCAGGGCTTCAGGACCTGCCCTCTGGGACTTCCCACCAAGTTCAGGACCCCTGGGGGGGAGCAGGGTGGTGGACACTGTCATCATTTCCAGAGTAACCCAACAGAGCTGGACCTGTGGCCCTTCCGTAGGCTGTGGGCTCTGGACCTTCTAGGGGGATGTGATAGGTTTCTATCACATGCCCGCACATGCCAAGCTCACGCTCTCTGGGTGCCCATTTCATAGCTCACACCTGCACGCACACGTGTAGTCCATGCACACCTGCACCCCCCATGCCTGCACACACACGCGTTTGATGTGGTGCGTGCACCATGGAGCCACACATGTGCACACCCACACGCTTAAGCCTTTCGTCCTCCCAAGGCCCCAGGCTCCACTTCCCTCCAGGCTGCAAAGAGGATGCCAAAAAGGAGACCCAGGAGTCCTGGCAGTGAAATGGGCCAGGGAGCAATCAGATGGCCAGGTCTGGGTCCCAGCTGGAGAGGGGGGTGCTCACCTGAGGGCATCCTCATCCATGACGTAGAAAGCCACAGCATGGAAGGTGGGCGGCAGGTGCACTTGGTACTCTTCACCCCAGAAGGGGCACAGGGTCTTCCACACGGTGGCTGTCCTGCAGGAGAGAACCCTCAGCAGGCGCCCAGGCCACCCCTAGGCCCTGGACTGGGACCTTCCTTGTATCTCTTCCTACCGCTATAACTACTGGCTCTGCTGCTGACGTGTTTTCCCTGTGCCAGACCCTACTGTCCACCACCAGTCACTACCCCCGACCTTCCTCTCTGCCCTGGATGGGGCACAGGGCCTGCATCTCTCTGGCTGTTATTTATTTTATTTATCTTTTTTTTTTTTTTGAGACAGAGTCTCGCTCTGTCGCCCATGCTAGAGTGCAGTGGCATGATCTCGGCTCACTGCAACCTCCGCCTCCCAGGTTCAAGCAATTCTGCCTGCCTCAGCCTCCTGAGTAGCTGGGATTACGGACACCTGCCACCTTGCCCAGCTATTTTTGCCATTTAAGTAGAGACGGGGGTTTCACCCTGTTGGCCTGGTTGCTCTCGAACTCCTGACCTCAGGTGATCCGCCTGCCTCGGCCTTCCAAAGTGCTTGGATGACAGGTGTGAGCCACCGTGCCCAGCCTCTCCAGCTGTTTTACATTTGGGGAAACTGAGATCACAGTTGGCAGGCGTTGGCCTCAGGTCACAGGATAGCTGCCTCAGGGCGACTGCTGAGCCTGGCCTCCCATCCTCACCCAGCTCTGGTCAACCCCCTGTGGATCAGAGCCTTCAACTCATGGGACTCAGCGGGCTAGCGGGTGGGGAGATGCTGAAGCCCCCAAGGACCCGGATGAAAGTTCAGGGGACCACCTCATGCCAACCACTTCTCAGACAGGTAATCTGACCTCGGGGGCCTGTTTCCCTTCTGTATCAAGAACAGCAATGCCATCACACCCCTCTACCTCTTGCTGTCTGTGGTTTGCAGACCCTTGAGAAAGGCTGGGAGCCTGCTTGCAGGTAGGAAAGGACTGGGAGTCTGGTGGCCTTGGCTACGAGTAGGCCACGGGCACTCAGGTGGGCAGAAGAGCAGGGCAGGTCTGGCCATGAACTTGGAAGCAGGAGCCTGATTGAAGGAAGGGAGAGGACAGCAAAGACCCTGCCCAGAGATCATGGGGACCATGGAGGAAGGGACATCTGGAGGAAGTGGCTCTTTGGGGTGCAGACTGCGGGTGCCCAGCCTCGAGGGATAATCACTGTGGGACTCTCAGGGGACAGGACCCAAGTTAGAGCCAGGACCAGGGAGGGGAAGGGAGCTCTCGGGAGGCCAAGCTTAGGCTCCAGTGTGGCTCTGCCACTTACTAGGCTTGTGACCTTGGGCAGGGTAGTCTCCCTGAGCCTCAGTTTCCTAGTCTGTAAATGGGGTCTAATGATATCGTATCTCACTAATTGCAAGAACTAAACGGGCTAGAAAAGGGCTGGCTCCATAAATGAGAGCGGTTGTTACAAATCGTCAGCATCTGTCTCTCCCGGAGGTTGTGGTGACTGCAAAGATGAACAGAGTCCGGCGAGAGGCCCTTGGCCAGGCCAGTTCCTGGAAGGTCTTTCTTACCTCCTAGCTTGGGTGTCAGGGTGAGGTGGGGAATCCCAGGCAGGGGACCAGGTGCACCAAGCCCCCTCCCATCTCCGTACAAAATTCACAACAAAATTCACACCCCTTTGCGGGGAGAGCGCGGGTCCGTGAGGGGCTGAGCGCCCCTGGGTCCTGGGGGTGGGGGCGGTACCTGAGGATGGGCTCATTGTCCACCTTCACGATGCAGTAGGGGTCGCTGCTGCCGGTGCTGCAAGACAGAAGGGCAGAGGCAGGGCTGGAGGGCAGGGGCGGGGCGGGGCCTCGCGGCACGCTCCTCCCTCCTCCCCGGCCCCTCGGGAGGAGTGCGGGGAAGAGAGCCGAGGCTGAGTCTTCGCATCCTGGTTAGGAGACCGCAGGCTCCTCGGGCCAAACACGGGTCCCAGCCCTCAGCCTGGGAGCGGATGGTGAGGGAAGGGCAGGAACCCGCGCCAGGGCTCCCCTTTCGCGGGCAGGGGTAGGAGTAGATGGAGGGAGAGTTGTGGGGGAGGGAGAAGGAGAGGGAAGAGACAGGGATGGGTAGAGAGAGAAAGGAGAAGAAAGGAGGGGGAAGGAGGGGGGGAGGGACTGGGAAAGGGGCAGAGAGAGGGGCAGAGAGGGAAGGGGACGGACAGGGAGGTGAGAAAGAGGGAAGAGGAGACAGAGGGAGGGGACTGAGAGGGAGGAGAAGAGAGAGGGACGTGGGGGGGGGGTAAGAGGGAAGGCGGGTGATAGGGAGGGGGAGAAAGGGAGGAGAGTAAGAGGGAGGGAGTTAAGAGGGAGGGGGAGACTGAGTTAGGGGGTGAGAGGGAGGGGGAGAGAGGGAGGAAAGTGAGAGGGAGGGGGAGACTGAGTAGGGGTGAGAGAGGGGGAGAGGGGGGAGAGAAGGGGGGAGAGAGGGAGGGGGAGAGAGGGGAGAGAGTAAGAGGGAGGGGGTGAGGGAGGGAGGGGGAGAGAGGGAGGAGAGTAAGAGGAAGGAGAGTAAGAGGGAGGGGGAGACTGAGTGAGGGGGTGACTGAGGGGGTGAGAGGGAGGGGGAGAGAGGGAGGAGAGGAAGAGGGAGGAGAGGAAGAGGGAGGGAGTTAAGAGGGAGGGAGTTAAGAGGGATGGGGAGACTGAGGGAGGGGGTGAGAGGGAGGGGGAGAGGGGAGAGACAGGGAGGGGAGGGAGAGGGACAGAGGGAGGGGGTACTGGAAACCTGCTGTTCCTCCCGCAGGGGATAGAATGTTCCTCCTTTCTATGCCCTCCTACCCCATCCCTGCCTCCCCCCAAAACAGCTCCAAGCAACAGCTCCAGGCAAGCTCCTGGGACCCCTACCCTCCACACCAAAGTCTAGCCCCTTATCTCCCTGGAGCCTTTGCTCCTGCTGTCCCTTCTGCCCAGTCTGCCTTCAGCCCTGCCAGAGCCCTCCCTTGCCCCAGGGTGAGACGGGGAGGAAGGCCTCCCTGGACTCACACTCCTTGCCCACTCCATCCAGCCTGGTAGTGATCAGCTGCCTCCCACCTGCTCTGAGCTACCTGGGGGCGGGGAGCATGCCTGTGTCCCTAGGGCCCCCACAGGGCTTGGCACAAGACAGGCAGCCCGTGAGTGTTTGCCGAATGAACGGACAAATGAATGAACTGATGGTGAATGAACGAATAACAGCTATCTGGGGAAAGAGGGATGGGGGAATGCAAACCTGTGCTCAGTTCCAAGGGTCTCAGGTGTTGGGGGCCTCCTGGAGCTGGGAGAGACCTGCAGCCAGGCCTAAGGCTGGTACTGGGTAAAGTGGGGGAGTGAGGGCTGTCTCTAGAGCTGTTTCTCCACTGAGTGTCCATAAAAAGGAAGTGTGTTTCTATGGTGGAGGGTGGGGAGTTCCAACCTCTGCTTCCCTTCTCAAAAGGGGCTCTTCCGGCAGAGGAAGGCACTTGGGGCAAACAGCTCCAGAAGCTCCTGGACACAGACAGGAAATGTCTACCAAGACTCAGTTTTCTACCTATAAAGTGGGAAGTGTAACCCCGGCTCACAAGGGAGCTTCCCTGGGTCCTGAGATGATATGAGAAGGTCTTGGAGGTGCTCAGTACATTTTAGCACTGCCTGCAACTGTGCCTGTAACCTCCCCCTGCCATCATTCGAGAGTCCCCTCCTCCTGGCTGGGCATGGTGGCTCACACCTGTCCTAGCACTTTGGGAGGCCGAGGCAGGCAGATCACGTGAGGCCAGGAGTTCGAGACCAGCCTGGCCAACATGATGAAACCTCGTCTCTACTAAAAATACAAAAATTAGCCGAGTGTGGTGGTGTGCACCTGTAATCCCAGCTACTGGGGAGGCTGAGGCAGGAGAATCCCTTGAACTCCAGAGAAGGAGGTTGCAGTGAGCCAAGATCACACCGCTGCACTCCAGCCTGGGCAACAGAGCAAGACTCTGTCTCAAAAATAAAATAAATAAAATAAAATAAATAAAATAAAATAAAATAAAATAAAACAGCCCCCTCCAGGGAGCCCCCTGTGAATACCCCAGCTTGTGTCCCATCAACCCAAAGCCAGGGGACTCCAGGTGCTAAGCAAGCAGGCCCCTGGGCACCCCAGGTGCTGGGCTGGGCTGCAGGACCCAGGAGCCATATAAGGAGCTCAGAGGACGCAGGGAGAGGTCAGTGCTGGCTGAGGCAACAGGGGATCTCCCTGGGCTGTCCCCCACTACTGGGCTGCTACTGCTTCCAAAGGCCTGGAAGCAGGACCCGAACCCCAGTGTGCAAGGACTGTGAAGAGCTGGGTGGCTGCATCAGAGGGCGGGGGCAAGAGGATGGTATTGAGAGCAGGCCGAGGCCAGATTTAAGGACCTGGACCCAACCATGGTCCCCAGTGGGTTGCTAGAACCCATGTCCAGTTCCTTCTTCGCTAGTGAGGCCCCTAGGCTGCCCACCTCTCTCATTTATCCTTCCCCAAGCCAGTTGCCACTGGCCTTGTCTGGCTACTTTCAGGTCCTCTATATTTAGGGCCTTGGCAGTTTCTAGGCTGTGGAAGGAGGAGGATCAGGGAAAACCCCAAAATAGCCTTGGGCCAGTCCCCAAGGCCACTTGGTGTGGGAGGCAGTGGGTCACTGGTCATCGTGATACTTGGCTCATGCCTAGGTACACAGGGATGGGAGACAGTGGGAAGAGGCAGGGCAGGAACAGGCAGGCTCTGAAAGCTAGCAGTGATGGGGAATGCAGCTGTGCTCTGTGCCCTTTAGAGGAACAAAAACCCATGAGTAGAAGTGGCAGGAAGGCAGCTGACAGCTGTGTGAGGACAGTTCCCTCCTTGGAACTGAGTCAAGATGAGCCAGTATGAGAGGTGGTGAGCTCCCTGTCCTCAGAAGTATGCAAGCCCTGGCTGGAGAGGATGCCACTCAGAAGATAGGCAGGGCACTGGTGAGGCACAGGGAAACTCCAGTACTCAGTGAGGGCCTCCCATGATCTCCAAACCCCTGCCCAACTCTGCAGCCAAATGCTTTGCATAGGATTTCCGAGGCTCAGTCTCACCGAGCCCAGCCGCAAGCTTGCAGCCGTGGGCAGGCTAGGATTCTCAGCCTGTCAGCAGTAGACAAAGGCAATCTGAATCCGGATTTCTCTACCTACCCTCTGTATCAACTTGGCAAATGACTTTCACTTCCTGAGCCTCAGTTTCCCAATGTACAAACTGAGGACGTCTCCCTTATAAAGCTAAGATGAGGACTAAGTAGGGGAAGTCCTCAACACCTCTTATTCTCCCCTACTATGGACCTGGTGCCAGGATTAATGAGTCACCATCCCTGCCCTCCCAGTCCCTGCCACACCAGGGGCTTCCTCCTGCCACCCAAAGTGCTGGGAGGCGAGACCAGGAGCCAGGAACTCTGCCCAAGGCCACCAGAGAATGCCCTGGAAAGGAGAAGTTTGAGAGGGGTCCTGAAGGATGAATGGGAGTTTTCTGGAGGAGTGAATCGGAGTGCTTGAAGACAGAAGTCCCCACACATGGGCGAAGGCAGAGATGTGAAGGGTAGTAACCCAAATGTGAGGGACTGTTTATGGGATGGTTAAAGAGGTGGCTGACAGGTCAGAGTTGTGTATGCCAGCCACAGGGGAAGATAGGGGGGTTGCAAGGGAGATGTGAGTAGGGCAGGCAGGGGGACACGGTGAGGAGCGAGATTCCGAGGCACCCCTCCACTGTAGATGGAGCCCCTTTGCTCAGAGGCAAAGCACTGGGCAGGGAACCAGGCACTGGGCTCCCAGGTAGGCATACCCCAAGAGTTCCGCTGCCCTGGGCTGGAGAGAGCCTGGAGCCAGGCACTAGGGCCAGCTGCTGTGGGGATGAGGAGGGAGGCGACAGACGGAGGGGCTGCTCCTCCCAGCCGTCACCAGCCAGAAGAGGCCAAGATGACCTAGTTCCTAGTGCCAGTGGTGGCAGGGGGTGGAGGGTGCTTAAAGGCTGGGCCTGGAGGCTGAGACCCTTTTCGGAGCTCCTCTGCCTTCCCAGCCCACAGACCTCACTGGCAGCTCCCACTCCATCTCCCTCCAAGCCTCGAAGCACAGAAACCCACCTAGGGCTGCCCACCGCCCTCCCTTCCCCATTGTCATGGTAACTGCTGAGCTGGGCCTCATCAGACCCAGGGGGCCTGGAACTGGCACTGCTCTCAGTGGTGGCGCGCTGAGCGTGATGGGAAGCTCACAGGGGCCACCATACATATGTGTGAGCAGAGTGCCTGCCTCACACCCCGCCCCACCCCCTCGCCCACGCTGACCACTTCTCTGCATCCAGGAGCCCAGGGCGCCCCGACGAGGAACCCCAGGGGTGGGGAACTGCAGCCCCGCAGACTTTGGACTCTGTTTCCTCCAGGCTCCCCTTCTCCGCCCCACCCTCCTCCTCCAAGCAGCCAGTGCCCCTCGACCTTTGAGCTTTCCCCCTCTTCCTCTAGAGGGATTTCAACCCCTAGTTTAAAGAGGGGAAACTGAGGCTTGAGGAGCAGGGAGCTGCCTAAACCCTGCACATGAGGAAGGTGGTGGCAAGACCAAGATGGGGGGCCAGGGGTCAGGCAGCTCAGCCCTGGGACCTACTGAGAAGAGTGGGACGAGGGGCCCCTGAAACCTCCTCAAATCGAGCCAGGGACCAGGGGAATCCCCAGATATCAGTGCCTGTTAGAAGCCCTAGACTCAAGACCCTGCTCTGCCTGCCACTTGGAGCCAGCATTTCACGTCTCTGATCCTCAGTTTTCTCATCTGTAAAATGGAACGGTGAGAACCGCCCTTCTGGGTGGTTGCGAGGATTAACGGGATGGCTCAGGTGTAAAGCCCAAGGCACAAGAGACAGTTACTACCCTCCTTCCCTCCCCCACAGTCCTGCACCTGTCCTGTCCTTCTGACCTGTTCTCACTTTTCATGCCAGTCCCTCCTACCCAAGTGCACAGCAGGAAGCCCGGGGACAGCCCCTGGGCCCCAGCATGTGCTTCAGGTGCACACTCAGGGGCATTAAGGGCTCTGGAACTACTGATCAAGACCCTTCCTTTGCAGGGGGACACCCCACCCCTCCAACCACACACCAGGGGCAGATCACCAAGACGTCTCCCCTGGCACGTCACCCAGCTCCAGCTCCTGTCCTATCAAAGCCCCTTCCCCTCGTGAGCAGCGGATCGCTGACAAATTCTCACCCCCTCCCTAGTTCCCAGTCCCCCAGCCCTCGGTGACACTTTTCCCGTCCCCCCTTGGTTGTCACCCCGTCTGGTGCTCACAGCAAATGTCACTGTCCCCATTTTCCCCGCCGATGCCCCACCGCGGCCGCACTCCCGCACCCTCTCCGCTGCTCTACTTGTGGGTGGACCCCGGAAAGGTCAGGCGTCCTGGGGGGCAGTGCCCTCCCCGGAAAGTTGGGGCTCCCACCCCTGGCCGCGCTCACATGTCCTTGGCCGGCAGGTTCTTCCCCTCCACTATACGGATGTACAGCGAGCTGCGCTTGGCCATCGCGGGGTCCCGGCTCGGGGGGAGCCAGACACCGGGGTCCGGGGTGGCGGGCGACGGGCGCTGGACTGGGCTCCGCGGGGGGCGGGCCGGGGAGGGAGGCGGGGGCGGGGCGGCGGGGGCGGGGCTTCGCTGCCACTCCGCTCACCCCACCCCCGCCCCACGTGTGGGTACACTGCTCCCGGGCCGGCCAATCCGCGACCGGGATTCCCCGGAGCGGGGCGGGGCCTGCCGGGGCCGCGGCGCTCATTGGCCGTCTGGGGTGTGAGGGGCGGGGCCTGTGCGGAGGCGCTGACGCTCGCCGGGCTGCGGGCACTGCCCGCGTGGTGGCTCTAGCGGGGCGCCCCTGGAGGCGCGGGTGGGGAATCCGGGCCACGTGGTCTGGGCCGCGGGTGCGTGTGGGCGGCGGGTGTGGTCCGAGCGCGAGTACCGAGGAACGCCGAGCACCGGGGGATGGGGGGGTGACTCTTGACTGTAAGCTGGGGACACGCGGGCCTTGGGTGGGGAGCGCGTGCAAGGGGGGGACACGTTCCCACCGCGCCGGGACCACCGGAGTCTGGCGGGTGGAAGGCCCTGCGTGGATGTGAGTTGAATGAATGAGCGTTCTGATGAATGTAACAAACAGCAAACAGGAGTGTTTATATCACAGCCACCTGGACCCAGAAGGAGACAGAGAAAGCCCGGGCAGCTCAGAGGTTTTGGAAACTGGCATTTGCGTTTGAGAGACCTGTTCTTGTTTTGATTTTTTGTGCACCTGCTTGGGAGAAGCTGCTTTCTCAATTGTCACCTGATTTACTCCTCCAGCGTCCCCGCAGTGGGAACCTGGATGAGGTTCACAGTGGGAAGATTTCCTGTTGGAGGTCAGGAGGTCACACAGGTAGCACCCGGGCCAGGCTTGGCCTCCCAAGTACTCCCTAATGGCAGGTCTTTCCATTGGGGCGAGATCCTTCTCACAGATTTTGTCCAGAGCGGAGTTTCTGGAATTATCCATCTTCATGGTTCAGTCCTGGGCCCCTGCACAGCAGAGACTGGCCCTGGCGAGCTGGCTCTCCTAAGGGCATTGTCGCAAGCATGACCACAGAGTTGGGTTGGGACCCAGCTTCACCACTCACTCCCTTACTGGGTGACCCTGGGCAGCTTCCTGAGCTTCTGTGAGCTGGTTCAGTTTCATCGACTGCAAAGAGGTAGGTGGTGGGAGCAGAAACACCTGCCCTACCAAAGTACACAGGAGATAATGTGTGTGTTGGGGGGAGGGGGGGGTTGTCTCGCACAGATTCTAGTTTCTGTTACGTCGTTTTCCTATTTTGTTATTTGTATGGTACATGCACACGTTATCAAATTGAAGAGGTATTAGCCAAATGTGCTGGCTCAGGCTTGTAATCCCAGCACTTTGGGAGGCTGAGGTGGGCAGATCACCTGAGGTCAGGAGTTGGAGACCAGCCTGGCCAACACGGCCAAACCCTATCTCAACTAAAAATACAAAAATCAGCTGGGCATGGTGGTGGGTGCCTGTAATCCCAGTGACTCGGGAGGCTGAGGCAGGAGAATCGCTTGAACCTGAGAGAGGGAGGTTGCAATGAGCTGAGATCGAGCCACTGTACTCCAGCCTGAGTAAAGGAGTGAGACTCTGTCTCAAAAAATAAAGTACACAGGATATATTTGTGTGTGTTGGGGGGGTGTCTTAATACAGATTCTAGTTTCTGTTATATTGTTTTCCTATTTTATTATTTGTATGGTACAGGCACATTTGATCAAATTCAAAAAATAGAGTTTGCAATGATTACAATGAAAAGTAAATCTGTAGCCAGGGTGCGGTGGCTCACACCCATAATCCCAGCCAGCACGTTGGGAGGCTGAGGCGGGTGGATTACCTGAGGTCAGGAGTTCGAGACCAGCCTGACCAACATAGTGAAACCCCGTCTCTACTAAAAATACAAAAAAAGTAGCTGGACGTGGTAGCGGGCACCTGTGATCCCAGCTACCAGGGAGGCTGAGGCAGGAGAATCGCTTGAACCTGGGAGGTGAAGGTTGTGGTGAGCCGAGATCGTGCCATTATACTCCAGCCTGGGCAACAAGAGCGAAACTCTGTCTCAAAAAAAAAAAAAAAAGAAAAGAAAAGTAAGTCTCTCAAGTCTCACCCAGCCACACAGATTCTCCCCCACAGACATCTAGTGTTCTTAGTTCCTTGTGAGTCATTTTGGCGGCTGAGGGAGAATGTCATTTATTTATTTATTTATTTATTTATTTATTTATTTATTTATTGAGATGGAGTCTCACTCTCTTGTCCGGGCTGGAGTGCAGTGGTGCGATCTTTAGCTCACTGCAACCTCTGCCTCCCCTGTTCAAGTGATTCTCTTGCCTCAGCCTCCTGAGTAGCTGGGATTACAGGCACCCACCACCATACCATCTTTTTTTTTTTTTTTGAGATGGAGTTTTTGCTCTTGTTACCCAGGGTGGAGTGCAATGGCGCAATCTGAGCTCACCGCAACCTCCCCCTCCCAGATTCAAGCAATTCTTCTGCCTCAGCTTCCCCAGTAGCTGGGATTACAGGCATGTGCCACCACGCCCGGCTAATTTTGTATTTTTAGTAGAGGTGGGATTTCTCCACATTGGTCAGGCTGGCCTGGAACTCCTGACCTCAGGTGATCCGCCCACCTCAGTATCCCAAAGTGCTGGGATTACAAGCTTGAGCCACGGCGCCCGGCACACCCAACTAATTTTTGTATTTTTAGTAGAGACAGGGTTTCACCATGTCAGCCAGGCTGGTCTTGAACTCCTGACCTCACATAATCCACCCACCTCAGCCTCCCAAAATGCTGGGATTACAGGTGTGAGCCACTGTGCCTGGCCAAAAATGTGTCTTTTAAAAGATTAAAAAAAAAAAATTTGAGAGACTGAAGTGGGCAAATCGCCTGAGATCAGGAGTTTGAGACCAACCTGGCCAACATGCTGAAACCCCATCTCTATTAAAAATACAAAAATTAGCTGACCGTGGTGGCACATGCCTGTAGTCCCAGCTACTCAGGAGGCTGAGGCAGGAGAATCGCTTGTACCTGGGAGGCAGAGGTTGCAGTGAGCCAAGATCGCGCCACTGCAAGACCCTGTCTCAAAAAAACAAACAAACAAAAAAAAAGACCAGGCGCAGTGGCTTATGCGTGTAATCCCAGCACTTTGGAAGGCCGAGACGGGCGGATCACAAGGTCAGGAGATTGAGACCATCCTGGTTAACACGGTGAAACCCTGTCTCTACTAAAAATACAAAAAATTAGCTGGGCATGGTGGCATGTGCCTGTAGTCCCAGCTACTCGGGAGGCTGAGGCAGGAGAATCACTTGAACACAGGAGGCAGAGGTTACAGTGAGCCAAGATCGTGCCACTGCACTCCAGCCTGTGCAACAGAGCTAGACCCTGTCTCAAAAAAAAAAAAAAAAAAAAAAAAAAGAGGGAGAGAGAAACCAAGCAAGCAAGCATGCTGGTGCTCATTCTCTCTGCCATTGGGCAAATATACCATCTCTCTTCAACAGGTCTGGGTTCCCTGTTAGTGGACAGGCCGATTGTTGCCATCATTTGCTTTTACCTGACAACTGCATGGCTCATACATTTTGCATGGGAGCAAATGCAGTTGATAATAAATTCCTAGAAATGGAATCTCCAGGCCAGAAGACATGTGCATGCAGAAAGTCCATTGGATTTGCCACGTTTCCCAAGGTGGTGGCTCTTTGCGAGTACAGGGCCACCAACATTCAGGAGAATGTCAGCTCTCCTGGTACTGGTAGCCCACCCGTTATCGGTCTTATAATCCCTTTCCTTTCCTCTCCTTTTTCCTTTTCTTTCCTTTTTCCTTTTCTTTCCTTTCCTTTTTCCTTTCCTTTCCTTTTTCCTTTCCTTTCCTTTTCCTTTCCTTTCCTTTCCTTTCCTTTCCTTTCCTTTCCTTTCCTTTCCTTTCCTTTCCTTTCCTTTCCTTTCCTTTCCTTTCCTTTCCTTTCCTTTCCTTTTCCTTTTCCTTTCCTTTTCCTTTCCTAGATGGAGTCTCACTCTTGTTGCCCAGGATGGAGTGCAGTGGCGCCATCTCAACTCACTGCAACCTCTGCCTCCTGGGTTCAAGCAATTCTCCCACCTCAGCCTCCCAAGTAGCTGGGATTACAGGCACCTGCCATCATGCTCAGCAAGTGTTTGTATTTTTGTAGAGACAGGGTTTCACCATGTTGGCCAGGCTGGTCTTGAACTCCTGACTTCAGGTGATCCACCTGCCTCGGCCTTCCAAAGTGCTGGGATTACAGGCTTGAATCACCACACCTGGCCTTTTTTGTTTTTTTTTCTTCTTTTTTTAGAGAGATACAGTCTTGCTCTGTGGACCCTGCTGGAGTGCAGTGGTAGGATCGTGGCTCACTGTAGCCTTGGCCTCCTGGGCGCAAGTGATCCTTCCACCTCAGCCTCTGGAGTAGCTGGGACCGTGGCATACACCACCATGCACCATTAACTTCTTATTTTTTTGTACAGATGGCGTCTCACTATGTTGCCTAGGCTAGTCTTGAACTCCTGGCCTCAAGCAATCCTCCTGCCCAGCCTCTCAAGTAGCTTTGACTGTAGGCACAAGCCAACATGTACGGCTAATTAAAAATTTTTTTGTAGAGATGAGGTCTTACTATGTTGCCCAGGCTGGTCTCAACCTCCTTGCCTCAGGCAATCCTCCTGCCTCAGCCTCTCAAGTAACTTTGACTATAGGCACAAGCCAACATGTACGCTAATTTTTAAAATTTTTTTTGTAGAGATGAGGTCTTGCTATGTTGCCCAGGCTGGTCTCGAAACTCCTGGCCTCAAGCAATCCTCCCACCTCAGCCTTCCAAGAGAGGCCCTTGGGACCTAAACCATAGCTGGTCTCCCTAGAACAGTGCAGTCAGCTCATCCCTCCCTCTCCCAGAGCCTTCAACCACCTCTGCCAAGAGTTCTAGACCCCACAATGACCTGGTCACCAGCCCTTCTAGATTGTAGCTGCACAAAACAGATGTAAACAAACAAAATTCTCCCTTCTCCAGAGCAGTAGACCCTTGATGCCACACACTTAGCTTTGTTGTGTCATGCTTTTCCAGTTTCTGGTTCCAAGCAGCAAGAACCAGCTCCAACTAAACAAAAAAGGGTTCGTTAGATGGATATCTAGTATGTCACAAACTCTCCCAAGAACCAGGCACAAAGGCCCCACATCACATTGTATGCGTGGCTTGGTGCAGACACCCCCATCGCTGGCCCTGGCACCAGACCCCTCATCTCACACCAACACGGGACGCCCTGTGCTGCTGCTGCAACTGTTATACTCCAAATCCCTCTTCACGACAAGGCTGGGAGAGCCAGCGACAGATTGTTCGCATCTGTGCTGAGAGCTGGGAGAAGGAGGAGGTCCCCTGGACAGAGAGAAAGGGGGTTCTTGTGCTTGGGAGCCCAAAGAGTTGGCTAGATTCACCACAGTATCTTAAATTTCTCCATGTCAGTTTGAGACCAGCCTGGGCATCACAGCAAGACCACGTCTCTACAAAAAAATTAACCGGGCATCATCGTGGTGCTCGCCTGCAGTCCCAGTGACTTGGGAGGCTGAGGCAGGAGGACTGCTTGAGCCCAGGAGGTTGAGGCTGCAGGGAGCTATGATTGCGCCACTCCAGCCTCAGCAACAAAGTGAGAACATGTCTCTTAAAAAAATAAATACGCCAGGCACGGTGGCTCACGCCTGTAATCCCAGCACGTTGGGAGGCTGAGGCAGGCGGATCACGAGGTCAGGAGATCGAGACCATCCTGGCTAACACAGTGAAACCCCATCTCTACTAAATATACAAAAAATTAGCCGGGCATGGTGGCGGGCGCCTGTAGTCCCAGTTACTCGGGAGACTGAGGCAGGAGCATGGTGTGAACCCGGGAGGCGGAGCTTGCAGTGAGCTGAGATCGCGCCACTGCACTCCAGACTGGGTGACAGAGTGAGACTCCATCTCAAAAAAAGAAAAAGAAAAAGGAAAAGAAATAAATACGTAGGCCTGGCCTAGTGGCTCATGCCTGTAATCCCAGCACTTTGGGAAGCTGAGGTGGGCGGATTGCCTGAGCCCAGGAGTTCAAAACTAGCCTGAGGAACATTGTGAAACCCCATCTCCACATAAAAATACAAACAACAAAACAAAACAAACAAATAAAAACGGAGCCACGAGTGGTGACATGAGCCTGTAGTCCCAGCTAGTTAGGAGGCTGAGGTGGGAGGATCACCTGAGCCCAGGAGGTGGAGGCTGTGTTGGGCTGTGATTGCGCCACTGCACTCCAGCCTGGGTGATAGAGCGAGACCTTATCTCTTTTTTTTTTTTTTTTTTTTTGAGACGGAGTCTGACTCTGTCCCCCAGGCTGGAGTGTGGTGGCCGGATCTTAGCTCACTGCAAGCTCCGCCTCCTGGGTTCCAGTTATTCTCCTGCCTCAGCCTCCCGAGTAGCTGGGACTACAGGCGCCCGCCACCTCGCCTGGCTAGTTTTTTGTATTTTTTAGTAGAGACGGGGTTTCACCGGGTTAGCCGGGATGGTCTCAATCTCCTGACCTCATGATCCACCCGTCTTGGCCTCCCAAAGTGCTGGGATTTATTTTTTTTTTTATTTTTTTATTTTTTTGAGACTGGAGTCTCGCTCTGTCGCCCGGGCTAGAGTGCAGTGGCCGGATCTCAGCTCACTGCAAGCTCCGCCTCCCGGGTTTACGCCATTCTCCTGCCTCAGCCTCCCGAGTAGCTGGGACTACAGGCGCCCGCCACCTCGCCCGTCTAGTTTTTTGTATTTTTTAGTAGAGACGGGGTTTCACAGTGTTAGCCAGGATGGTCTCGATCTCCTGACCTCGTGATCCACCCGTCTCGGCCTCCCAAAGTGCTGGGATTACAGGCTTGAGCCACCGCGCCGGGCAAGACCTTATCTCAAAAAAACAAAAAGAAAAAAAGAAAGAACAAACAAAAATAAACAAACAATGCCAGGCACAGCTGCTCACGCCTATAATCCCAGAATTTTGGGTGGCCGAGGCAGCCAGATTACTTGAGGTCAGGAGTTCAAGACCAGCTTGGCCAACATGGTAAAACCCTGTCTGTACTAAAAATGCAAAAAGTTAACTGGGCATGGTGGTGCTTGCTATAATCCCAGCTACTCAGGAGGCTGAGGCACGAGAATTGCTTGAACCCAGGACATGAAGGTTGCAGTGAATTGAGATTGCACCACTGTGCTCTAGCCTGGGTGACAAAGGGAGACCTTGTCTCAAAAATAAATAAACATTTAAAAATAAATTAATTTAAAAAGGGAATTTCTCCATGTCATACCCCAGATGACAGCCTTTAGTACCCACCAGATGTCCCCTGGACTCCTGGCACCCACATGGTTTTTTCATTTGATTCTCATGACACCCTTTTGGGTAGATAATCACCTCTATTTGCCTGAGATTTCTGTGACATGCCAAGAATCCTACAGCACACTCCATTTCAGAAGGAACGTGGCTCAGTGGTCCCGGGCACAGTGGCTCACTCCTGTAATCCCAGCACTTTGGGAGGCCGAGGCAGGTGGATCGCTTGGTGGTGGTCACGAGTTCGAGACGAGCCTCACCAACATGGTGAAATCCCCGTTTCTACTAAAAACACAAAAAATTAGCCGGGCATGGTGGCATGTGCCTGTAGTCCCAGCTACTCAGGTGGCTGAGGCAGGAGAATCACTTGAACCCAGGAGGCGGAGGCTGCCGTGAGACGAGATTGGGTCACTGCGCTCCAGCCTGGGCGACAGAGTGAGACTCTGTCTCAAAAGAAAAAAAAAAAAAAAAAAAGACTCCCTGCCTGGGAGCTGCTGGGCTGTTTTCAACACCTGCCATTCTGCTGTAGCCCCAGCCCCTAAGGGCACACGAAACCCTCCCCTTCTCATCTCCATCATCCCTCCCTATGGGAGCACAGCCTGTGAGCTCGGGGACTCCTGGGGGAGAACATCCTTAACACAGGATTCAGCCAGGGAAGTAAGCCAAGTTTTTAGCACATTCCCAGAAACTGCTCTCTTGGGAGGGGGTGAGTCAGAGGGTGGGGCCAGGAGGGGAGCCTAGTCCTGGCTCCACCATTTAGTCCAGACACACCAGTCTCTGGTGGGCATAAAAACAGCCAGGCACGGTGGTTCATACCTGTATTCCCAACACTTTGGAAGGCCAAGGCGGGCAGATCATCTGAGCTCAGGAATTCAAGACCAGCCTGGCCAACATGGTGAAACCCCGTCTCGACTAAAAATACAGAAATTAGCTGGGCGTGGTGGCGCATGCCTGTAATCCCAGCTACTTGGGAGGCTGCCCACCTCAGCCTCCCAAAGTGTTAGGATTACAGGCATGAGCCACCGTGCCTGGCCACATTTGAATATCTTAACCCATGTAAGTCAAACATGCCTAGGGCTCACAAAAGTCATGGTGCACCCTGGCACAAGAGAGGAGGCAGCTCTTGAGTTTCAGTGCATGCTTTTGATATTCACAATAGGTCAGTGTCGTCGAAAGAAAAAGTGAGGCCAGACACAGTGGCTCATGCCTATGATCCCAGTGCTTTGGGAGGCTGAGATGGGAGGATCACTTGAGGCCAGGAGTTCAAGACCAGCCAGGGCAACATAATGAGACCCCTTTGCTATGAAAAATAAAAATATTAGCCAGGCATGGTGGTGTGTGCCTGCAGTTCGAGCTACTCAGAAGGCTGAGGCAGGAAGACTGCTTGAGCCTAGGAGGTGGAGGCTGCAGTGAGATTTGATCGCACCATTGCACTCCAGCGTGGGCGACAGAGCAAAACTCTGTCTCCAAAAACAAAAACAAGGCCAGGTGTGGTGGCTCACACCTGTAATCCCAGCACTTTGGGAGGCCGAGGCGGGCGGATCACCTGCGGTCAGGAGTTCCAGATCAGCCTGGCCAACATGGCGAAACCCCATATCTACTAAAAATACAAAATTAGCCAGGCGTGGTGGCACATACCTGTAATCCCAGCTACATCGGGAGGCTGAGGCAGGAGAATTGCTTGAATCTGGGAGGTGGAGGCTGCAGTGAGCCAAGATCACACCACTGCACTCCAGCCTGGGCGACAAGAGTGAAACTGTCTCAAAACAAACAAACAAACAACAACAACAACAACAAAGCAAGGAAGGAGATTCTTACACATGCTAAAACATGGATGAAACTTGAAGACATGATGCTAAGTGAAATGAGTCAGTTACAAAGAAAGACAAATACTGGCTGCTTCCACTTACAGGAGGTATCTGGAATAGTAAAATTCACAGAAACAGAAAGGAGAGTAGAAGTTTTCCGGGGCTGGAGCGGGGCAGGGAAAGGGAGTTGTTTGTTGGGTATAGGGTTTCAGTTCTGCAAGGTGAAAAAGTTCCAGAGGTCTGTTGCACAACAATGCACGTATAGTTAGTACTACTGTGCTGTCCGCTTAAAAATAGTGAAGATGGGCCGGGCGCGGTGGCTCACACCTGGAATCCCAGCACTTTGGGAGACCGAGGTGAGTGGATCACCTGAGGTCAGAAGTTTGAGACCAGCCTGACCAACATGGTGAAACCCTGTCTCTACTAAAAATATAAAAATTAGCTGGGCGTGGTGGCGGGCGTCTGTAGTCCCAGCTACTCGGGAGGCTGAGACAGGAGAATCGCTTGAACACGAGAGATGGAGGTTGTGGTGAGCTGAGATGGTGCCACTGTATTCCAGCCTGGGCGACAGAGAGAGACCTCGTCAAAAAATTAAAAAATAAAAAAACTTAAGATGTGCTGGGTGTGGTGACTCATGCCTGTAATCCCAGCACTTTGGGAGGCTGAGGCGGGTGGATCACTTGAGCCCAGGAGTTCAAGACCAGCTTGGGCAACATGAGAAAAAAAATACAATTTTAAAAAACAAAGAAATAAGGCCGGGCTCACACCTGTAATCCCAGCACTTTGGGAGGCCGAGACGGGCAGATCACGAGGTCAAGAGATCGAGACCATCCTGGCCAACATGGTGAAACCCCGTCTCTACTAAAAATACAAAGATTACCTGGGCATGGTGGTGGGTGCCTGTAGTCCCAGCTACTCGGGAGGCTGGGGCAGGAGAATTGCTTGAACCCGGGAAGCGGAGGTTGCAGTGAGCCCAGATGGCACCACTGCACTCCAGCCGGGAGACAGAGTGAGATTCTGTCTCAAATAATAATAATAATAATAATAATAATAATAATAATAATAATAATAAATAAAATAGTTAAGATGGCAAACCTTATGTGTTTTTTACCAGAATTAAAAAAAAAATGCACCTATACCCCAACTTTGTACATATATTTTGACTGTATAAAGCAATTGAAAAGAATTTTATAACTTTTTTTTTTTTTTTTTTTTTTGAGACAGAGTCTCACTCTGTCGCCCAGGCTGGAGTGCAGTGGCCAGATGTCAGCTCACTGCAAGCTCCGCCTCCCGGGTTTACGCCATTCTCCTGCATCAGCCTCCCGAGTAGCTGGGACTACAGGCACCCGCCACCTCGCCCAGCTAGTTTTTTGTATTTTTTAGTACAGATGGGGTTTCACCGTGTTAGTCAGGATGGTCTCGATCTCCTGACCTCGTGATCCGCCCGTCTCGGCCTCCCAAAGTGCTGGGATTACAGGCTTGAGCCACCGCGCCCGGCCACAGAATTTTATAACTTAACTTTCAAAGCGGTTTGGGGGCAAGTAAATCATTTGATTTGCTCCTGGCCTTGATTTCTCTACCAACATCATGCATTCTTGAGAATCTTAGGATTCTTCCAAAGTGAGAAAATGTGACCTACAAATTGTTTTCATGCGCAGTGACGCATTTTGAAATACTAAATTTAACAATGGATGAAACTGACATAGTTATATTTAGAAGACATTTCAATAAACATTTACTATTTTTTAAAGTTGCAGTTTAAATGCAGTTTAAATACTATTTTTTAAAGTTAAATATTTTGGAGCCAAAGCATTTTCCTCTCTTAAACCTCGAGGAGTTTTAGGAGCTGGAGGCCTCACACCCCTCCTGGAAAAAATTGTCACTGCCTGAAGGAAATACTCTTGAGCCACTTCCGTCTTCACCCATCAGACTCTGACAGTGGCTCCTGGTGCCTGTCCTGCTGTGCCACGGTCCAGAGCCCCCAGAGAGGACTTCTGGGAGGAGGCAGGTCCTGGAAGAACGACACTGGAGGCATTGCTGGAGGAGGAGAAGCCCACAAAAATGGATAGGAGGCAGGAGCAGGGATGAGGAGGAAGCTGTGTGGCAGATGCAGAGGGTGGCAAGGGCGGCCCCCTCTGAAGGCCAGAGGAGCCCAGCTGTGAACCCACAAAAGCTGGGCACGGGAGCCAGGGACACAAGGATCCCTGGCAGGCTCTGGGCCAAGTGACAGCTGTATGTTAAGAAGTTCTGGCCGGGAGCAGTGGCTCATGCCTGTAATCCCAGCACTTTGGGAGGCCAAGGTGGGTGGATCACGAGGTCAGGAGTTCAAGACCGGCCTGGCCAAGATGGTTAAACCCCGTCTCTACCAAAAATATAAAAATTAGTTTGGCGTTGTGGCAGGTGCCTGTAATTCCAGCTACTCGGGAGGCTGAGGCAGAGAATTGCTTAAACCCGGGAGGCAGAGGTTGCAGTGAGTCGAGATCATGCCACTGCATTCTAGCATGGGTGACAAAGCAAGACTCCATCTCAGAAAAAAAAAAAAGTCTTGGCTGGCCAGAGGGGCCGGCTGGGAGGCATCAGAGGCCAGATGGGGCTCTATCCCCAGCTTCCCCCCGCCATCCCACCAATCTTGACACCCCTACTGCACCAGTTAGACAGATACCATTGAATAACAGTTTTAAAGCCAAGGTCCACAGGCTGGGCTTGGTGGCTCAATGCCTGTCATCCCAGTACTTTGGGAGGCCAAGGCGGAGGATTGCTTGAAGCCTGGAGTTCAAGACCAGCCTGGGCTACATAGCGAGACCCTGCCTTTACGAAAAATAAAAAAATTAGCCAAGCATGGTGGTGCACACCTATAGTCCCAGCTACTCAAGAGGCAGAGGTGGGAGGATCGCTTAAGCTCAGAGATCACGGCTGCAGTGAGCTGTGACTGTGCCACTGCACTCCAGCCTGGGTGATAGAGCAAGACCCTGTCTCTAAAAACAAAAAGCAAAACCCACAAAAAAACGAGGTCCACAGTGAGGATCGTAGGCTGTGGAGCCAGACAAGTGAGTTCAAATCCTACCTCCACTGCTATGATAGGACCTGCTGTGTGACTGTGAGCCAGTTATTCAGCCTCTCTGGGCTTCATCTGCCTAATCTGTAGAGTGGGGCAATGGTGGCTGTACCCCGCAGAGTGACTGGGAGCACAGCGTGCTGGTGAGCCACTTGGTCACCAGACCGCAGAGGGCACCTCCCTGGGGCAAGCACTCAGGATGTCCTCACGCCAATCCCCACAGAGGAGCAGGGGCTGTTCTCACCATCCACCCCACCCCCACTTTTTTTTTTGAGACAGTTTTGCTCTCTGGCCCAGGCTGGAGTGCAATGGCGCAATCTCGGCTCACTACAACCTCTGCCTCCCAGGTTCAAGTGATTCTCCTGCCTCAGCCACCCGAGTAGCTGGGATTACAGGTGTGTGCAACCACATCCTGCTAATTTTTGTATTTTATTTATTTATTTATTTATTTATTTATTTACTTATTTATTTATTTATTTATTTATTTGAGACAGAGTCTCGCTCTGTTGCCCAAGCTGGAGTGCAGTGGCCGGATCTCAGCTCACTGCAAGCTCCACCTCCCGGATTTTACGCCATTCTCCTGCCTCAGCCTCCCAAGTAGCTGGGACTACAGGCGCCCGCCACCTCGCCCAGCTAGATTTTTGTATTTTTTAGTAGAGACGGGGTTTCACCGTGTTAGCCAGGATGGTCTCAATCTCCTGACCTCGTGATCCGCCCGTCTCGGCCTCCCAAAGTGCTGGGATTACAGGCTTGAGCCACTGCGCCCGGCCAATTTTTGTATTTTAAATAGAGACAGAGTTTCGCCATGTTGGCCAGGGTGGTCTCAAACTCCTGACCTCAAGTGATCTGCCTGCCTCGGCCTCCCAAAGTGCTGGGATTACAGGCGTGAGCCACTGTGCCCTGCTAATTTTTGTATTTTTAGTAGAGACAGGGTTTTGCCATGTTGGCCAGGCTGGTCTCGAACTCCTGACCTCAAGTCATCTGCCCGCTTTGGCCTCCCAAAATGCTAGGACTACAGGCATGAGCCACCATGCCCAGCCTCACCATCCCCCTTTCATGGATATAGAAATCATGGACTGAACCCTTAACTCTGCACCAGCCTCAACACACCAGGTCCTCACCAAGGACTCTGGGACTAAATGCTGGTGTCCCATCCACTTCATAGATAAGGAACTGCAAAGTCACAATTCAACCCCCTCCTAGCACAGCCCCCAGACTCCTAGCACAGCCCCCAGCCCCACAGAGGTCAGAAAGAAAGACCCTGCCCCGAGAGAAAGAAAGACAGACAGACAGAGAGAAACAGATGGAGAAACACAGTCAGAGGCAGAGAGAGACAGGAAATCAGAAAGAGAAAATTCAGGCTCATGCCTGTAATCCCAACACTTTGGGAGGCCAAGGCAGGTGGATCACCTGAGGTTAGGAGTTTGAGACCAGCCTGGCCAACATATTGAAATCCTGTCTCTACTGAAAATACGAAAAATTAGCCAGGTGTGGTGGCAGGTGCCTGTGATCCCAGCTACTCGGGAGGCTGAGGCACAAGAATTGCTTGAACCTGGGAGGTGGAGGTTGCAGTGAGCTGAGATAGAGACATTACACCCCAGCCTGGGCAACAAGAGCAAAACCCTATCTCAAAAAAATAAATAAATAAATAAAAGAGAGGCAATTCAGAGGTCGGGATTGGTGGCATGAACCTATTATCCCAGCTACTTGGGAGGCTGAGATGTGAGAATCGCTTGAACCTGGGATGCGGAGGTTGCAGTGAGCTGAGGTTGCACCACTGCACTCCAGCCTTGGTGACAGAGCGCGACTCTGTCTCCAAAAGGAAAAAAAGAAAATTCAGAAACAGAAAGGGCTACTCTGAACACCCAGACTGAAGTAGGGGTGGGAGTGGGGGAATGTTGCCCCCAGTTTTCCCAGGGACCCCTCGTGGGGGGGTGTGGGAAGCGGTTGCAGGTCCCCTTTGGGCATCTCAGGGGTGGCTGCGAATGGTCTTCAGCAGAGGCGAAGGTGGACAGAGGCAGGCATAGGGCTGGTGACAGGTGTCACCTTAGGATGTGCCCTGAGGCCATGGAGATCCCAAAAGTGAGCAGGGCATGGCTGCCAGGAGGACTTCAGCCCTGTAGTAAAGAGAGAGTTTCTGTGTGGTCTCAGACTCTGATGATCTCCTTTCCCTTTTGTCTTTCTTTTTAATTCTTTTTTTTTTTTTTTTTTTTTTTTTGACATAGAGTCTCGCTCTGTTGCCCAGGCTGGAGTGCAGTGGCGTGGTCTTGGCTCACTGTATCCTCTGCCTCCCAGGTTCAAGCAATTCTCCTGCCTCAGCCTCCCAAGTGGATCACAGACACCTGCCACCATGCCCAGCTAATTTTTTTGTCTTTTTAGCAGAGATGGGGTTTCACCATGTTGGCCAGGCTGGTCTCCAACTACTGACCTCAAGTGATCCTCCTGCCTCGGCCTCCCAAAGTGCTGGGATTACAGGCGTGAGCCACCGCGCCTGGCCAAAATTGTTGTTGTTGTTGTTGTTATTGGTTTTCTTTTTGGAGGGCTGGGCCTGATGGCTCATGCCTGTAATCCCAGCTACTCCGGAGGCTAAGGCATGAGAATCACTTGACCCTGGGAGGTGGAGGTTGCAGTGAGCTGAGATGACGGAGTGCCTGAGTGACAGAGTAAGACTCTGTCTCAAAAATTAATAATTTAAAAAATAAATAAAAGAAAAGAAAAAGAAAAAAAACTTCTAAATTTTTTGCAAAGATGACGTCTCACTGTGTTGCCCAGGTTGGTCTCCAACTCCTGGACTCAAGCGATCCTCCTGCCTCGGCCTCCCGAAGTGCTGGGATTAGAGGTGTGAGTCACTGCGTCCCCCCGCACCCTTTTCTCTGAGGCCTCCTGGAGCTGCAGTCCCTTAATCCGCTCAGCTCCCGCCCCTGTGGGTGAAAACTACTGCCCCTCTCAAAGTGAGAAACACTTTGAAGCACCAGGAGTGGGTGTTACCTGCCAGCCCAAAGCTGGGAGTCCAGCGTCTTGGGTCCATATCTCTGCCATAGACTCTGGGAGCAACCAAGGACACACTGTTCCCACTGAGACTGGAGACTGGAGACAGTCTCAGTGGAGAGCTGGGCTTGAAGGAGAAGGGATGGGGCTGGGAGAAAGAACAGGAGAAAGGGCTGGGAAGTGGGGGAAAGGGGCCAGGTGCAGCTCTGAGGGCACTCCCCAAGCAGAGATGGCCCAGGGCTGGGGGAGACAGCGTGATTCCAAAAGGACTCTCGCCTCGAGATCCCTATGCAGGACCTAGCCAGGCCTCTTCTGACTCCACAAGGAGAAAAATGTGTGTGCGAGTGAGGGGACTTGGGATGGGGCCAGCGCAGCTGCGGCTGGAACGTAAACCTGTCATGGCTTCTGGCGCCATGGCCACCCTCAGCCGGGGAAAGGGCCCTGGCTCAGCTGATGAGAACCAGGAGCCAGGATGGAGCCACAGTGGGGGCACGGGAGGGTGGAGGTGACGGCTCTTGGTTTTCAGCCTGGCTCTTGCCCATCCACTACTCCCCCATCCACTACTCCCACAGATCCTGGGCACTGTGGGTAACGGGAACCCTCGCCTCTAGATGCCCCCAGCCCTTGGATCACTGGTGTCCCGCAACCACTTAGCTGCCCTCCAGTAGGCCCCCCACCATCCCCCTGCATCTCTGCCTTGGCTCTGCCTGGGATCTTCTATGTGGCTGTTTCCCCATCCCTGCAGTGCCTGACGCTACCCAGTGTCTTGCTAACCCACAGTTCTCCGGACTATTCCATGGATGTTTGCTGGATAGACATGGACATTTTGCATACAGAGAACTGTATTTATTTATTTATTTTTTGAGATAGGGTCTCGCTCTGTTGCCCAGGCTGGAGTGAAGTGGTACGATCATAGCTTACTGCAGCCTCAATCTCCTGGGTCTAAGCAATCTTTCCACCTCAGCCTCCTAAGTAGTTGGGACTACAGGTTCATGCCAGCACGCTCAGATAATTAAAAAAAAATTTTTTTTTTTAGAGTCAGGGGTCTCGCTATGTTGCCCAGGCTGGTCTCGAACTCCTGGCCTCTAGCCATCTTCCCACCTCAGCCTCCCAAAGTGCTAGGATTCCAGGTGTAAGCCACTACATTCAGCTAAAGTGCACAAATTTTATGTGGACAGCTCAAGGAAGTCTTACACGGGCCTACAACTGCATCACCATCTCCCAGATCAAGAACAAGAACATTCCCAGCCCCAGGCGGCTTCCTTGTGTCCCATACCCGTCACCACCACCTCTGGGAATACCTTCTATCCCAATTTATTGCCATAGATTACTCCCACCTGCTTTTTTGAGATAGGGTCTCACTCTGCAATCACAGCTCACTGCAGCCTCCAACTTCTGGGCTCAAGTGATCCTCCCGCCTCAGCCTCCGGAGTAGCTGGGATGATAGGCCTGCACCACCACACCTGGCTATTTTTTTTTTATTATTTTTCTTAAGATGGGGTCTTGCTGTGTTGCCCAAGCTGGTCTGAAACTCCTGGGCTCAAGCAATTCACCACCCGCACCCCCCGAACTGGCCTCCCAAAGTGCTGAGATTACAGGCGTGAGCCACTGTGCCCGCCCGGCCCTCCCGTCTGCTTTTGCTCTTTATATAAATAGAATCCTACAGTGTACATTCGCTGGTGCCTGGCTTCTTTGCCAATGTTATGTGCAGGGGAGTCACCCATGTTGCTGAATAGCATTCTATGGTGTAGGCGGAGGCTCCACAGCTTGCCTCTTCACTGGCCTGTGGATGAATGTCTGTTGTTTCCTGTTTGGGTCTGTTATGAAGAATCCTGATCTGAATGTTCTTGCACGTGTCTTTTTTTCTATTTTTTTTTTTTTTTTTTAGATGGAGTCTCACTCTGTGGCCCAGGCTGGAGTGCAATGGCACAATCTCGGCTCAATGCAGCCTCCACCTCCTGGGTTCAAGTGATTCTCCTGTCTCAGCCTCCCGAGTAGCTGAGATTACAGGCGCCCACCACCACGCCCGGCTAATTTTTGTATTTTTAGTAGAGACAGGGTTTTGCCATGTTGGCCAGGCTGGTCTCGAACTCCTGACCTCAAGTGATCTGCTCCCTTTGGCCTCCCAAAGTGCATGTCTTTTGGGAGGCTCAGTGCTCATTTCTGTTGGGGAAATGCCTAGAAGCAGAATTACTGGGGCCTAGGGCAGGTGTAGAACACTGGATTCTAAACAGGCCGGTTCTTACTGTGCCTTTCCGAGTATTTCACACGTGTTCCCTTCACCTTCCCAGGGGACCTACCACATGTCTCCTTCACCTGCCTCTATTCCCCCAGTAACAGAAACTTCAGATCTGTCAGCCTCTGTTTTGCAAAGCAGGGCAGCCCTCCTGACCCCCGCTCCTATCCTGGTGGGCCCAGGGCACACCTGTCACTGCTGAAGGCCCCACTGGGTTGGCCAACAAGGAGGGAGCCCTTTCCTGTAGGCTGAGAGCTTCTCTCTCTCTTTTTTTTCCTTTTCTTTTCTTTTCTTTTTTTTTTTTTTTTTTGAGACAGAGTCTCGCTCTGTCACCCAGGCTGGAGTATAGTGGAACAATCTCAGCTCACTGCAACCTCTGCCTCCTGGGTTCAAGCGATTCTCCTGCCTCAGCCTCCCAAGTAGCTGGGATTACAGGTGCATGCCACTATGCCTGACTAATTTTTGTATTTATTTACTTATTTATTTATTTATTTTTTTAGTAGAGATGGACTTTTACCTTATTGGCCAGGCTGGTCTCGAACTCCTGACCTCAAGTGATCCACCCACCTTTGGCCTCCCAAAGTGCTGGGATTATAGGCATGAACCATCACACCCAGGCCCCGAGAGCTTCTGTCATGGCACTTTGGGACTGCTTGGGGTTCATCCCTCTGTAGCCTGGCCACCCCCTCACCCCCAGAACAGGGACTGTGGTCAAGCTATTTCTGCATCCGGTACCCAGCACACAGCTTGATGTGGACAACAGGGAACCAGGGGCTCACAGAAAGGTGGGGTGGGAGAGAACAGCTTAGAGGCAAATGTCTCCCGCTTTGAGGACTAGGTCCGGAGATGTAGCTTCAAGGTCCAGTTTCTCTGCTTGGGCCTGGGGAAAGCTTTTCACTTCTTGGGATCTTAGCATGAGCCTGGTGTCCCTCCAGGGTCCAGGTGAGCCCTTCCATTTACCCCAACCTTAGACCCAAGGCAGATGACTTGAGTACAACCAAGGCCTATTGGTCACACCCTTCCCAGGCCCTGAGAGGTCACTTTCTGGACCGCCCAGGCTGGAACCGGCCCACGGTGGGAAGAGAAGGGGGTCTCCCACTGGAGACAAGGCCTCCAGTCAATGTCTCTGACATTCATGGAGACCCCTCTGGGGCTCGGTGGCTGGTCAGAGGGGTCGAGGCAGGGCCCTGGGCAGCGGGTGGACAGGCTCCGTGACCAGAGGGGCCATCGCCCACCCCACCCTTGGCCGTCAGCCCAGACCCAGGTTCCTCTCTTCCCAGAAGTTCATACGTGCTTAGCTCTCATTAACCTTTTGAACCTTCCAGAAAGGGAGTGGAAATGTCCTGCCTCATCTCCTGCTGAGGAAGCCTGGGTAGGAGTGGAGGAAGATAAGGGAACCCCCCCAGCGCTGCTGCTGGGGCCAGAGATGTGGGAGTCCTAGGCAGGGATGTTGTCCTGAGCAGGGTCTCTGCACCAGCTCGGTCACTAACGGGGCTCTGCGGGTTCACCCAGCAGAATATCTCAAATATCTGGGATTACAGGCACCCACCACCACGGCCAGTTAATTTTTGTATTTTTAGTAGAGACGGGGGTTTTGCCATGTTGGCTAGGCTGGTCTTGAACTCCTGACCTCAAGTGATCCACCCACCTCAGCTTCCCAAAGTGCTGGGATTATAGGTGGTGGGTGCCTGTAATCCCAAGATATTTGAGATGATTCGGAGGTTGACAAACCACTCGAGGTGGAAGAGACAGAAGTGGTGAAAGCATTTGAAGAAGGCGTTTGAAGCTGAGCTTGGAGGACCAGAGGACTGGGGCTCCAGGAGAAGGGTGGGAAGTGGGAGAAGGGTGCCAGGGAGCAGCTGGTGTGAGCCCTCATGTGCCATCCTGGAGACCCGGGGCCTTGGGCCTGACCGCACAACTCAAACCCGTCCGGCAAGCAGGGGCTCCGGCCTCTGCAACAGAGTTGCCCAAATCCCTACGAGTCCCCAGGGGCATCTGGGGACAGTCTGCATTTCAGCCAGGAGCTCACCTGCGGGTCCTGGGAGCAAGGGGAAGTCACCCCCTCTGCCTGGGGTGTCCTACTTGGGAAGGGCCCCCACGGCAGGGTGGCTGGGACCCTAGAGAGACCTCTCTCTCAAACCATAGCCCTTGCCTCTTTTTTTTTTTTTTTTTTTTTTTTTAAGACGGAGTCTCGCTCTGTCACCCAGGCTGAAGTGCAGTGGCCGGATCTCAGCTCACTGCAAGCTCCGCCTCCCGGGATTACGCCATTCTCCTGCCTCAGCCTCCCGAGTAGCTGGGACTACAGGTGTCCGCCACCTTGCCCGGCTAGTTTTTTGTATTTTTTAGTAGAGACGGGGTTTCACCGTGTTAGCCAGGATGGTCTCGATCTCCTGACCTCGTGATCCGCCCGTCTCGGCCTCCCAAAGTGCTGGGATTACAGGCTTGAGCCACCGCGCCGGCCCTTTTTTTTTTTTTTTTTTTTTGGGTCACCCAGGCTGGAATGCAGTGGCGCGATCTCGGTTCACTGCAAGCTCCGCCTCCCGGGTTCACGCCATTCTCCTGCCTCAGCCTCCTGAGTAGCTGGGACTACAGGCGTGTGCCACCACGCCCGGCTAATTTTTTTTTTTTTTTTTTAGTAGAGACGGGATTTCACCATGTTAACCAGGATGGTCTCGATCTCCTGACCTCGTGATCCACCCGCCTTGGATTCCCAGAGTGCTGGGATTACAGGCTTGAGCCAGCGTGCCCGGCCTTTTCTTTCTTTTCCTTCCTTCCTTCCTTCCTTCCTTCCTTCCTTCCTTGATTCCTTAGAAGTCTGAGGACGGCATTTCTTCCCTCCGGCCCCCATGTCTACTCTAGTAGGGAGACATAAACAAACTAATCGACCGATAAATAACCTGCTCATCCCTCCATACCCTCCATCTCCCTCTCCTCCCTCCCTCCCTTCTCTTCTTTCTTCTTTCTTTTCTTTTCTTTCTTCTTTCTTTCTTCTCTTTCTTTCTTTCTTTCTTTCTTTCTTTCTTTCTTTCTTTCTTTCTTTCTTTCTGACAAGGTCTCAGGGTCTTGCTCTGTTGCCCAGGCTGGAGTGCAGTGATGCAATCAAAGCTCACTGCAGCCTCAACCTCCTGGGCTCAAGCAATCCTCCCACCTCAGCCTCCTGAGTAGCTGGGACCACAGATGCACACTACCATGCCCAGTTAATTTTTAAAACTTTTTTAGAGATGGGGTCTCCCTATGTTGCCCAGGCTGGTCTTGAACTTCTGGGCTCAAGTGAGCTTCCCGCCTAGGCCTCACAAAGCGCTGGGATTACAGATGTGAGCCACCGCATCCAGCCCCTGTTCTTTCCCCGCTCTTATTTCTGTTTCTTTTTTTCCTTTTCCCCACTGAGCCCAGCTCTGGAACTGACGCCAGCTTTCTGATTTTATCTTGTGTTTATTGGGATACGGTGGTGCCCATCTCTGGGCCAATCCAGACAGCTTCCCTCTAGGAAGTGAGCCAAGTTCCCATGGCGTGTCAGAGTTAAAAACAAGGACAAGAGACAGCGTGAGAGACATAAGAGAGGGGACATGGAGAAAGACAGAAAAACACAGAGAGGGACACACAGGTCCCCTGCTTCCCCTTCTGTTTGTTCATTAATCAGGCTGATGTCAGGTGGCACAGGGGGCATTGGACATCATTTCATGGCTCAAGGTCATTGTCCCCAAGTCTGTTTTCCCCTTAATTTTTGTCCCCTTAAGAGCTGGGCTGCCAAGGCCACACACTGTGGTCCATGGGAGGGTCAGTGTCACCCTCCAGCCATTACCACCCTGTGGGTGTGCCCGGCAGAGCCTCCAGCTCTGTGCCTGCCCCTTGGAATGCCCCTAACGCCCTCCCAGCCCCTTACCCATCCTTCAAGGCCACACCTGTGCCCCTCCTCCACGCAGCCCCCAGATGGGATTGGCAGGGTATGCCTCTCTGTCCCTCAAGGGCTCCCTGGTCATCTCTGTGCATGTCTAGATGCCACTGAGATGGACTGGCCTTGAGGGCCGGGACTTTACGTCCTAGCATCCAGCATGGCTAGCTGAAGTCAGTGGCTGCAGAGTGTGGGAATGAATGAGTGAGTGAGTGAATGAATGGGGGAGAACTGAGTGACCCGAGGGAGGGCCAGACCTGGACAGGAGCTTCTGATGCCTCTTGTCCATCTTTTTTTTTTTTTTTTTTTTGAGAGAGAGTCAGGCTCTATTGCCCAGGCTGGAGTGCTGTGGCACAATCTCAGCTCACTGCAGCTTCTGCCTCCAGGGTTCCAGCGATTCTCCTGCCTCAGCTTCCTAAGTAGCTGGAACTACAGGTGTGCAACAGCACACCCGGCTAATTTTTATATTTTTAGTAGAGACAGGGTTTCACCATGTTGCCCAGGCTGGTCTTGAACTCCTGACCTCATGATCCACCTGCCTTGGCCTCCCAAAGTGCTGGGGTTACAGGCATGAGCCACCGCACTCAGCTCCCACTTGTCCATTCTTTTCATGGATGAGGAGGCTGAGGCCCAGGCCGGTCAGGTGGGTGCCAGGACTGGGGCTCTGACATTTTCCCTCCTAGGAGATTCTCAGGATCCCTCTCTGGGAACATGGTCAGTGGCTTTAAGGGGCCAGGGGCTTTCCCTCCAGCCAGCCCTGGACTCCCAGGCCCCAGAGAACCTGGAGAAGCCAGCCTGGAATGGCTGGGATTTTCATCGGGAGAATCCCACTAGCCATGTACTGGGCTGTCTCCCAGCCCCTGAGATTGGGCTCTGGGCTCAGAACTGGCCAAGGAAGTGGCTTAAGTCTTTGTGGTCAGGCGGTGTCTGCTGTAGAAAGCAGGGTGGCATGTGGCCGGAGCAGGGGACTGTGGTCAGGGAGAAAGGTTGCCTGGGGCTATCCAGGCTTCAGCCTGGGCATGGGAGCACCAGGGAACCAAGACAAAGTGCAGGGCTGGGACTAGCTTTGGGCTCGGCTGTCAGGGAATCATATTGGCATGAGGGGCCTCCTGGATGTCCAGTCAGAGATGGCCAGGGGGCCAAGGACATATGCGAGGCAGCTGAGGGTGGCCAGGCGAGCTGGCTCACACCTGTAATCCCAGCACTTTGGGAGACTGAGGTGGGCGGATCACCTGAGGTCAGGAGTTCGAGACCGGCCTGGCCAACATGGTGAGACCAGGAGTTCGAGACCAGCCTGGCCAACATGGTGAAACTCCGTCTCTACTAAAAATACAAAAATCAGTCAGGCATGGTGGCAGGCGCCTGTAATCCCAGCTATTTGGGAGGGTGAGGCACGAGAATCGCTTGAATCTAGGAGGTGGAGGTTGCAGTGAGTCAAGATTGCGCCATTGCACTCCAGCCTGGGTGACAGAGCCAGACTCTGTCTCAAAAAAAAAAAAAAAAAAAAAAAACCAAGGCAGCTGATGGGAGGGATAAGGGTGATTAGTCCACATCAGAGCTGGCTGAGGCTGGTGCTCAGGGATAGGAGAGCTGAGTGGGTGCAGGCCCAGAAAGTGAGCAATTGCCAGTGACACGGGGTGGAGGGACAGGTGGAGGAGGAGTTGTGAGCTCAGCTGCACAGGACATTACTCCACATGGGGCTGAGGAGCAAGGGGGACCCCCACACTCCCACCTCCCAATGCTGAGGCATGTAGGTAGAGGGCTACATGAAGCCTCAGGAGGGCTTCCGGGAGGAGGTGTTCTCAAGGAAGAGGCAGGAGGGTGGTGAAGGGGACATTTGGGGGCCACCCCTTCTCCAGCTGGCAAAATTGCCCTGTCCCTGCTGGGTGTGGTGGCTCATGCCTATAATCCCAGTACTTTGGGAGGCTGAGGTGGGAGGATCACTTGAGGTCAGGAGTTTGAGACCAGCTTGGGCCACACGGTGAAACCCCCACCCCCGTCTCTACTAAAAATACAAAAATGAGCTGGGCGAGGTGGTGCACTCCTGTAATCCCAGCTACTTGGGAGGCTGAAAGAGGAGAATCACTTGAACCCAGGAGGCGGAGGTTGCAGTGAGCCGAGATTGTGCCATTGCACTCCAGCCTGGGTGACAGAGCGAGACTCCATTTCCAAAAAAAAAAAAAAAAATTTGCCCTGTCCCCTGGGACTCAGAGGTCAGCCCCTGCAGAGTCCCCTCTGCACACCACCAGCCCCACTCCAGCCTCGGCAGCCCTCTGTCTGGGCAGGACTTTGTGGCCCTTTCTCCAGTCTGGAGACCAGAAGGCCAGGAAAGGAGGCCAGGCATGGTGGCTTATACTTGTAATTTCAGCACTTTGGGAGGCCAAGGTGGGAGCATCTCTTGAGCTCAGGAGTTCCAAACCAGCCTGGGCAACATGATGAGACCCCATCTCTATGAAAAATAAAAATAATTAGCCGGGTGGTGGCATGCACCTGTAATCCCAGCCACTTGGGAGGCTGAGGTGGGAGGATTGCTTGAGCCCAGGGGTTCAAGGTCGCAGTGAGCTATGATTGTGCCACTGTACTCAAGCCTGGGTGACAGAGCAAGACCCTGTCTCTACAAATAAAAAATAAAGAAAGTTAGCTAGGTGTTGTAGTACCTGTAATCCCAGCACTTTGGGAGGCCAAGGTGGGAGGATAGCCTGAGCCCAGGAGTTCAAGGCTACAGTGAGCTATGAAGGCACCACCATACCCCAGCCTGGGCAACACAGCAAGACCCAATCTCTAAAAAAGGAAAAAAGAAAAAAAAAGAAATAAAGAAAAAAAAAAAAACAACAGGAAGGATCTAATTCCACTGGATCAGCACGAAGGCGGCCTGTGCCTCTGTATGTCTATTTGCCTTCTCTGTCCTGCTGTGACCCAGCAGGCTGGCCTCCAGGGATTGTATCACTCAGACCCCACACTCTCTTGCTTCTGGTGAGGTGTGGCTAGTGGAGGGACTGGCATGAGATCAGGGGGCGGGAAGACAGAGCCCTGTTCTCTCCAGTGGCTTCATCCTTTTACCTACAGCCCCTGCTCCTGCAGGGCCCCTCACCCATGGCTACTGCCTGCTGGTCCTGGAAACATGCCTCCCTCCCTCCCATCAGCAATCAGACCCAGGAGTGCTCAGGGCCCCATTAGAGCCAAGTCCCAGGTCACCCTCTCTTGTCCATTCCCCTAATGCTGCCCACACCTTTGTAAACGCTCTCAATTGCCCTGTGAGACAGCGCACCATCTGTTTCCTGCCAGGACCAGACCCATACAGGGTGTGGCAAGTGTTCGTGATATGCAGGGTCTTAGAGTTCACCCGGTTCAACCTTCCCTTTTAAAAATGTTTCATGTTAGAGACAGGGTTTTGCTCTGTCACTGAGGCTGGTGTCCAGGGGCGCCATCATAGCTCACTGCAGCCTCCAACTCCTGGGCTCAAGCAATCCTCCCACCTCAGCCTCCAGAGTAGCTGGGTCTACAGGTTCATACCACCACGCCTGGCTAATTTTTGTTTTGTTTTGTTTTGAGACAGAGTCTTGCTCTCTGTCACCCAAGCTGGAGTGCAGTGGCACGATCTCGGCTCGCTGAAACCTCCTTCATCCCGGTTCAAGTGATTCTCCTGCCTCAGCCTCTCTAGTAGCTGGGATTACAGGCATGTACCACCACGCCTGGCTAATTTTTGTATTTTTTGTAGACACTGGGGTTTCACCATGTTGGCCAGGCTGGTCTTGAACTCTTGACCTCAGGTGATCCTCCTGCCTCTGCCTCCCAAAATGCTGCAATTACAGGTGTGAGCCACCACGCCTGGCCTTAACCACCATGCCCAGCCTTAATTTTTGTATTTATATTTTGTAGAGATGGGGTGTTGCTATGTTGCCCAGGCTGGACTTGAACTCTTGGCCTCAAGAAATCCTCCTGCCTCGGCCTCCCAAAGCACTAGGATTAGAGGTGTGAGCCACATACACCTGGCCTAACCGTTGCTTTTTATGTAAGGGGAAACTGAGGCCCAGAGAGGGTGAGTGATCAGTCTTGGGTCACCCAGCCCCAGGGTTGGGGCTCACTGAAAAGGTTCTGGAGAGGCCAGGGCTTATCTCACAGAGGCTGACAGCCTGTCTGCCCCATCCCCTGCCTGCCTCTCCCAGCCTGGTAGGTTCAAGATCATTTGAGCGTTTCCTCCACAGCAGGAGCCGGATGCGTCTGCTCCAACTAATAATCCCATTAGGGCCATTTGCACCTCCTAGGGGCAGGCGTCCTGGGAACCCAGCCAGCGCCCTTCTCCCTGACCTCTTGCCCCAGAGGGCGGGGCCCCTCCACATGGCACAGGGTGTCTTCCGGCCTCCTCTCCATCCCTCACCCTCCCCAACCTGCCCATCAGCGACACGTTGCTCCTCCTGCCTGGCACCCTTCCAGGGTCCACCTGGCCCAAGTGTCCTGCTCCTTCAAAGCCACCCCTCCCCAAGATGCTGCCTCTGAAGCTCAAACAGTCCATCTCCCTGACAACTGTGTCCTCTCCTTCTCTCGCATGTGGTGGTATCGCTGTCCTCCCCCTACAGCAGTGGGCCCCTTGAGGGTAGAACCTTGCCTCGGGCATCTCTGGACCCTGGGGTCCGAGCACTGAGCGGGAATCCTGATGATAAATGTTGCATGATAAATAGGCACAGTGACTCACGCCTATAATCCCAGCAGGAGGATCACTTGAGACCAGGAGTTCGAGACCAACCTGGGCAACATAGTGAGACCCTGTCTCTACAAAAATTTTAAAAATTAGCCAGGTGTGGTGCCATGTACCTGTAGTCCAAACTACTCAGGAGGCTGAGGCGGGAGGATCGCTTGCACCCAGAAGTTTGAGGCTGCAGTGAGCTATGATCACACCACTGTTCTTTCCAGCCTGGGCAACAGAGTGAGATTCTACAAAAAAATTAATGTCTACAAAAAAATTAAAAATTAGTTGGGCGTAGTGTCATGCGTCTGTAGTCCCAGCTACTCTCAGGAGGCTGAGGTGGGAGGATCACTCCAGCCCAGGAATTAGGGACTGCAGTGAGCTATCATGGCGCCACCGCACTCCAGCCTGGGCTACAAGGCGAAACTCTGTCTCAAAAAAAAAAAAAAAGAAGAAGAAGAAGAAGCACCAGCTGCGCCTTTTGCCTTTTGTGTACTCCAGGAAAGGATTGGAGGAAGTGGAGGCAGAGGGCTTGAAGTCCTCCAGCCAGCAGGGAGCAGGCTGGGGAGAGGGGCCACAGGGAGGACGCTTGGGTAGAAAGACAGCAAGTGCCAGCCATGCTGCCCAGTGGCCTTTGGGTACCAGGAGGCTGTCTGGGCAGGACAAGAGGAGCACCTATCTCAGGTCCACAGTCAGTCACCAAGCCCAGCTAATTTTTTTTCTTTTTTGTAGAGATGGGCTTTCACCATGTTGCCCAGGCTGGTCTCGAACTCCTGGGCTCAAGTGATCCTCTTGTCTCAGCCTCCCAAAGTGCTGGGATTACAGGCCTGAGCCATCGCGACCAGCCTTAGGTCCACAGTCTTCACAGTTCCCAAGGCACGTTCAGCTTGGTTTAATCTTACTGTGGCCTTGTGGGTTCAGGGTTACCATCCTCATTTTACAGATAGGGACAGTGAGGCTGGCAGAGAGGCCCGTCCTGCCCCAGGTGACAACTGCCCTAGGATCCTGAGCCTCGCCCCGGTCCTACATGCCCTTAGGGACCTCCCCAGGAGGAGGAGCCAGGGGCAGTGGTGCAGAAAGATTGCCCAGGTGTACGACGTCACAGGCAGGCAGGGGGATGTTGGGGGCATTTATTTCTGATAGAGACTGGCACAAGCTTTGGGTTAAGGACACTCACCCCCACCCTCATCTAGAAACAATCTCTCTTGCCAGGCATGGTGGCTCACGCCTGTAATCCCAGCACTTTGGGAGGCTGAGGCGGGCGGATCACAAGGTCAAGAGATGGAGGCCATTCTGGCCAACATGGAGAAACCCCATCTCTACTAAAAATACAAAAATTAGCTGGGCGTGGTGGCGCATGCCTGTAGTCCCAGCTACTCGGGAGGCTGAGGCAGGAGAATCTCTTGAACCCAGGAGGCAGAGGTTGCAGTGAGCCAAGATCGTGCCAGCCTGGCGACAGAGTGAGACTTGTCTCAAAAAAAAAAAAAAGTAAAGAAAAGAAACGATCTCTGTCAGGGTCCAGAAGCTTCAGGGCATGTCCCAGCCCGGGCTCTCCAGCCTGGGCCAGGGAGGAGGTGGAGGGACACATGGACCCCACTGAAACCCCTCAGGAAGCCCCCTCGGCAGGAGTGCTGAACGTGTGGTGCGTGGTGTATCTTCTCACACTCCCTGTCTCCTCTGGGCCTGATAGCGACGTGCTCCTGCAGCTGTTGAAGCTTGGGAGGGGAGGAGAGAGGCAGAGATAATGGATGCTGAAGAAAGGCTCTGGCCGAGATCCCACACCCATTGGCTAGCATGCTCCGACCCATCACAAAGGGGAAACTGAGACTCCACTGGCCAGGCGGAATGAACCAAAGGGACTGAGGTGATTCCTCCAAACCTCACAAATCTAGCTCATCGCTCCTGCCCCCCACCACTCTCCCCCTCCACCCTCCACACCCCAGGGTCCCACTCAAACATTATCTGTCTGTCTCCCTTGATCAAAACCCACTACTGGCTCCCATAGGCTGCAGGATACAGCCCAGTTCCTCAGCTGGGCCCCTGGGGCCCCTGGCCTGGCCTGGCTGCCTGCACCCCTCCTGCCCCCCTTCTTAGAGTCACCGCCTCTCCCCCTCTTCCCCAAATCCCACCAGGGCTAGGTCTCCCCTATTCTCTAGGGAGCGTCGTGGACACCCTCTGTGCCCCAGGCTCAGGCACCTGAGCTCTGTATGACACCCTGACACCCTTTTTTTTTTTTTTTTTTTTTTAGATGGTGTCTCACTCTGTCGCCCAAGTTGGAGTGCAGTGATGCAATCTCTCAGCTCACTGCAACCTCCACCTCCCCAATTGAAGCCATTCTCCTTTCTCAGCCTCCTGCGTAGCTGGGATTACAAACACGTGCCATCACACCTGGCTAATTTTTAGTAGAGATGGGGGTTTCACTATGTTGGCCAGGCTGGTCTTGAACTTCTGACCTCAGGTGATCCGCCCGCCTCAGCCTCCCAAAGTGCTGGGATTACAGGCGTGAGCCGCCACACCTGGCCTGTATGGCATCTTGAGGCAATGCTCAGAGCTTGGCCTGAAAGCAATTCACCTCCACCTGGAGCGTGTCCCCGACTCTGGTGTCTGCAGGTTGCACCCACTTGCAATCCCAGATGCTGCCACCAGGGCGTGCACAGTGCCCGCTTGGAAGGTGGGCAGGGGCGGGCGGGGAGGAACTAGAGAGGGAGGGGTTAATGCCCAAGGGTCCCGCCCCTCCCAAGAGGCATGGGCGGTCTCAGCCCGGTCCACTCACCAGGTGTATATGAGCACAGCCAGGAGGGCTGTAAGGAGGACTGCCAGGAGGATAGACAGGATGGCGATGATGACCACGGTGCCCGGGCTCTGGGGGCCGGGGACAGCCCGAAGTGCCTGGGCTGAGGGAGGTGATGGGGGGCCGCACAGGCGGGCAGGAAAATAAATTTTACCTGACAGGAAGGGGCCCTTGGGCAGAATCCAGACCAATCACCGCCCCGCCTCCCCTACCACCACCCAGGCCTGGGGGAAGAGGGTGGCTGGGGGAGGGGCGCTTGCAAATTGCAGGACGGTCAACTGCCTCTGACTGAACGGTGGGCTGACCTGTTCCTCCAGCCCATCCTCAGTCTTCAGGAGCCCCAGGCTCCAGTTCCTCTGCCCGGCCCTCTGCCCCTACTGTTCGACCGGAG
Source organism: Rhinopithecus roxellana (assembly GCF_007565055.1). Classification (NCBI taxonomy): domain Eukaryota; kingdom Metazoa; phylum Chordata; class Mammalia; order Primates; family Cercopithecidae; genus Rhinopithecus; species Rhinopithecus roxellana. The sequence goes on along the minus strand of NC_044554.1, from coordinate 98,824,723 downwards.
CCTCTGGCCCCTACCTTGCTGCAGGTGAGTGTCGCTGGACCACTTTGTCTCAGCCACGGGTCCTTCGTCATTCATCACCAGGAACTTCATCCTGAATGGGAGACCCAGCATTGGCCATGGGGGTCCCCCAGAGTCCTGAAACCATCAGGCCCTGGTGCCTGCAAGTCTGTCCCCTGGAGTCCCAGGCCCTGGGAAGAGCAGCCTGGGGAGGGAGCTGGGGACTAAAGAGCCCAATAGAATGGGTTCGAATCTAGGGGTGACATTTCCAGCAGTGTGACGTTGGGAGTGTCCCTCCTCTCTGGGCTTCTGTGTCCTCATTTGGGAAAGGTAGGGGGTGGATATTAGATCTCTCAGAACGGAACATGTGTGAATCAAGCATTTAGTGAGGGGAGACTGTCTGGATGGAGAGATGCCACCTGAGTGGTCCACACGGCCCGTGGGGACTGGGGCTTGAGGTGGGGAGCCTTCTGCTCAAGAAAAGCAGGATAGGCCGGGCGCAGTGGCTCACGTCTGGAATCCCAGCACTTTGGGAGGCCAAGGTGGGCAGATCACTTGAAGCCAGGAGTTGAGACCAGCCTGGCCAACATGGCGAAACCCGGTCTCTACTAAAAATACAAAAATTAGTTGGGTGTGGTGTCAGTTGCCTGTAATTCCAGCTACTCGTTAGGCTGAGGCTGGACAATCGCTTGAACCCAGGAAGCGGAGGTTGCAGTGAGCCGAGATCATACCACTGTACTCCAGCCTGGGTCACAGAGCAAGACTCTATCTCAAAAAAAAAAAAAAAAAAAGAAGAAGAAGAAGAAAAAAAAAAAAAGGATAATTCACGTAATTCATGAAGGCCTCCCCAACTCCCTGTCTGCTGCTTCCTCTTCCCTTTGGCCAAGCAGGAGCAGAGGACCCAGGCATCCTGCTGGGGCCCTGGTGAGCATCCTAGGAGCTGCCCCAGGCTCTGGCTTGGGTGCAGGCAGGAGCCAGGGCCTGGCAGAACCGCTCACCTGTAGGGGCCGGGTCCCGGGAGGGGATGGTTGCAGCCAATTTTTGTTGGTTGGCAGTGGGTATCATTGCCGACGCGGAGGACACGGAGCTGGCCTCTGGCCTGGTCACTCGGGTACAGCCCCCGGTTGGCCCTCAGTGTGAGATAGTAGCCCCTCTGGGAGAAGTTGGCAGGAGCCGGGATGTCCTGGTTTGTCCGTGGGGCCGTGAAGCTCTGGGTGGCTAAGGGTGGCACTGTGGTCAGACAGTCACATAGCAGGATTCCACCCTCACCCCACCAGGCCTGACAGCCCTCCCCGGCCCCATGCCCTGCAGCACCTGCTCCCTGCATCTCCCCCTAACACACCCACTACTGCCCTCAGGCCCGCAGGCCCACTTCACAGAGGGAAAACCGAGGCCCAGGCCCAGCAGCACCCACCATTGCTGAGGGCCACCACCAGCCAGATGGTATCCAAGTCAGAGATGTTGTGGCTGTGGAACTGGCCCAGAGGCTGCTCCAGCGTGAAGGTGGACTGGGTGAGCCTCCCCGCCAGGGTGTCGTTTGAGAGCTGGGGCACATAGTTGATATGCTCTGGGGCAGCTGGAAGGAGAGGGCAGAGAGGAGAGGCCAAATGGGGCAACCAAGCCCCCAACAGCTCTGATCTCCCCCCCACCCAGATCCAGACTTAACATGGGAGCCCCAAATTAGGGGCACTTCCTGGGAGGTCGGGTCCGGTATGAATCAGGGAGCTTCTCCAGCGACTCTATGCCCCATGGCATGGGTGGGAGGCCTGAGTCCAGCCCCTGGCCCCTCTCTTAGGAGCCTACTAGGGGTGGGCACCGTGGGAGGTGTAGGACAATGGCGGCATGGGAGCCTCCACCCCGGCGGTAGGCACAGTTCTCCCGGGCCGGGCCATGTTGGGATGAAACTGGAATTTGGGGGCAGCCTGACCCTCGGCTGAACTCCGCTCCTGACATGTGCAGTGACCTCCAACTTAAGTCCCTCCAGCTCCACCCACATGGTCCAGGTTGTGCTGCTTGAGAGGATGAGTAGCTTGGCAGGGGGCAGGAGGGTGGGGGCAGGGGGTGGGACGGCACAGGAAAGTCCCCTTGGCTGAGATTCCAGGCTGGGACACAGACTGCCCAGAGGGTCTGGGGGCTGTGAAGCCAGAACTTGGTTCCAAGTCTAGAATGTCCTCTCCTCCCCGCCCGGTTCTTTGCCACCTCCCACCATGGCCCCAAGGCATCTTCGCCTTCAGGACCAAGTCCCCCTCTCAGACTCCCACCGCCCCTCCCTGGGGAAGGGTGGGGAACAAGGACAAGCTTCCCAGGTCCGTACGCCAGAGGGGACTCCGGATCGGCAACTTGGCCTGTGTCCAGCCTTGCTGGTTGGAGAGCTCAGACCTCCCCAACTGAGCCTCCCAGGCAGGAGCAGGACCACAGCATCCCTCCTCTCCCCAACCCCAAATACAGGTCCGGGAGAAGCAGAATGATGGACTGGGCTTCTAGGCGAGTCTCCAGCAGCTGCCCCTGTTCGGTTCAGTTCAGTTCAATTTGATTCATTTACATTGAATTCAACTCAAGTCCAAAGGTTCAGGCTAGAGTCTTCTTTGGGGGCAACTGTGGTGATTCCTTTCTTAGAGTTCTCAGTCCTATCTCTGCAGCCCAGGGCACTCTGCGTGCAGGAGGCACTTAATGTTTAGAAAGAGAAGTGGAGACCAGGCGCGGTGGGTCATGCCTGTAATCCCAGCACATTGGGAAACCGAGGCAGGCGGATCATGAGGTCAGGAGTTCGAGACCAGCCTGGCCAATATGGTGAAATCCCGTCTCTACTAAAAATACGAAAAGTAGCCAGGCATAGTGGCTCATGGCTGTAATCTCAGCTATTCAGGAGACTGAGGCAGGAGAATCACTTGAACCCGGGAGGCGGAGGTTGTGGTGAGCCGAGATTGTGCCACTGCACTCCAGCCTGGGTGACAGTGCAAGACTCCATCAGAAAGAAAGGAAAGGAAAGGAAAGGAAAGGAACAGAAAAGGGAAGGGAAGGGAAGGAAAGGAAGGGAAGGGGAGGGGAGGGGAGGGGAGGGGAGGGGAGGGGAGGAGAGGGAAGGGGAGGGGAGGAGAGGGGAGGAGAGGAGAGAAGAGAAAGAGAAAGAGAAGTGGAGCAGGCAGACTGGGGGGGAAGGCAGAGATTGTAGGAATGTATCTCTCAGCCTGTCCAGTTCCAGTTTTTCTTTTCTTTTCTTTTTTTGAGACAGGGTCTTGCTCTTTGGCCCAGGCTGGAGTGCAGTGGCGCATTCATATTTCACTGCATGGGCTCAAGCCATCCTCCCACCTCCATCTCCCAAGTAGCTGGGATTACAGGTGCACTCCACCACACCCAGCTAATTAAAAACAAAAATCTTTTTTAAAAATGGGGTCTTGTTATGTTGCCCAGGCTGGGCTTGCCAGAGCTTCCCGGAGACACGCATTGTCCTGGACATCTAGAAACCTCTCCTCAGGGAGACGAGGGAGGCAGGAGCCATGTGTGAGAATCTGGAAACAAAGTGAGGTCTTGGGTCTGTCCTGCAGCCTGAGATGCAGTGGGTCCCTCCCGACCAACCCCCCCTTACTCACCCACGCCTGTCCCAGGCTGGACATGGGTCAGTAGCAGCAACAGCGACATTAGCAGCTGGGACTGTCCCGCAGAGAGCCCCATGGCCGGGCCAAGCCTCCAGCTGTTGTCCATCTGTCCGTCTGTCTGCAGTGTCTGCAGCTCCAGAGGCTCCCTCGTCTGTAGTCTGTGCTGGGCTAGGGGAAGCTGTTTCTGGCGTCTCCTGTTGCCCCTCCCAGGTACCCCCTCCTCTCAAACAACTGGTTGGACAGGTTTGGGGGCAGAATCTGCCGGCCCAGTGAATCTGGCATCACCAGGGAGGGTCCGAAGAGAACAATCAGTTGCAAGACAAGCCTGGACTCCCCCACCCCACCCCACCCCAGGAGTGCCTGACCAGGGAGGGGCTGAGGAAGGAGGAGGCAGCCCCAGGATCCAGGCTGCCCCAGGGACCATCCCACCAAGTCTGCCCCGTGGATCTCCTTGTCCAAACAGTCCCCAGTGTAGCGACTCTTCCTTTAGGACCTGAGGTGGGAGGATCACTTGAGCCTGGGAGGTTGAGGCTGCAGTGAGCCTAGATGGCACCACTGCACTCCAGCCTGGGTGACAGAGTGAGACCCTGTCTCAAAAAAACAAAGCAAAACAAAACAAAACAAAACAAAAAAACCTGGGAAGAGTTGGTGTCTGTTTTTGGTTCATAGAGAGTGCCTGATCAAGGAGGTTCCCTGGAGTCTCTTTTATTTATTTATTATTATTATTATTATTATTATTGAGGCAGGGTCTCACTGTTGCCCAGGCTAGAATGCCATGGTGCTGTCATAGCTCGCTGCAGCCTTGACCTCCCAGGCTCCAGGTTCTCAGGTTCTCACGGCCCCGCCCTGGGGAAGGATGGGGGATGAGGACAAGCTTCCCAGCTTGGCCTGTGTCCAGTTTTGCTGCTCAGAGAGCTCAGATCCCCACCCTCAATTCACCCCCCTGCGTGGAAGGGAGTGACCCTCACTTTCTAGCACAGACAGGGAAGAGGGCTTGGCCAAGAGCACCCAGGAGGTCAGGGCAGGACTGGGGATTAGATCACGCCCAAATGCAAGCTCTGTGGCACTCCTGGTATGGCCCTGCTGTCCTCCTGCAGCCTGGCCCTGGGAGGGGGGCTCCCAGACCTCACACTCTCTCATCTCTTTATCCAGGGGACCTGCCCTCTCTCCCTCCTTCATCCCCAGCCTCTACCAGGGCAGGGTAGTTCCTCTTCAAGACAGAAAATTGGCCGGGCGCGGTGGCTCAAGCCTGTAATCCCAGCACTTTGGGAGGCCGAGACGGGCGGATCACGAGGTCAGGAGATTGAGACTATCCTGGCTAACACGGTGAAACCCCGTCTCTACTAAAAAATACAAAAAAAAAAACTAGCCGGGCGAGGTGGCGGGCGCCTGTAGTCCCAGCTACTCGGAGGCTGAGGCAGGAGAATGGCATAAACCCGGGAGGCGGAGGTTGCAGTGAGCTGAGAACCGGCCACTGCACTCCAGCCCGGGCGACAGAGCGAGACTCCGTCTCAAAAAAAAAAAAAAAAAAAAAAAAAAAAGACAGAAAATTACCAGATGGAAGGCCAGGCGTGATGGCTCACGCCTGTAATCCCAGCATTTTGAGAGGCCGAAGTGGGTGGATCACCTGAGGGCATGAGTTCGAGACCAGCCTGGCCAACATGGCAAAACCCTTTCTCTACTAAAAATACAAAATTAGCCGGACATGGTGGCTTGTTCCTGTAATTCCAGCTACTCAGGAGGCTGAGGCAGGAGAACCACTTGAACTCGGGAGGCAGAGGTTGCGGTGAGCCGAGATTGCACCACTGCATTCCAGCCTGGGCAACAAGAATGAAACTGCCTCTCAAATAAAATAAAATAATAATAATAATAATAATAAAGATGAGATGGGCTCAGGGCAGGTAGACAGAGACCTGTGACCACCTCTCCCCTGGATCAGGGTACCAGCCCCCGTCAGCCCGACCTTCACACTCTTATTACGCCAGATGTCTTCTTTCTGGGAAACCCAACAGATTATCACCTGTGGCCCCCATTTTTGGGTGAAGAGGGGGCATTACCCGAAGGGGACATACCTCAGTTCCCCAAGGGGATTCAGAGGTTCACCTCAACTCACAAGAAAAACTTCTGGCAGGGCGCGGTGGCTCACACCTGTAATCCCAGCACTTTGGGAGGCCGAGGCGGGCGGATCACCTGAGATCAGGAGTTCGAGACCAGCCTGACCAACATGGAGAAACCCCATCTCTACTAAAAATACAAAATTAGCCAGGTGTGGTGGCATGCCTGTAATTCCAGCTACTCGGGAGGCTGAGGCAGGAGAATCACTTGAACCTGGAAGGCGGAGGTTGCGGTGAGCCAAGATCGCACCATTACACTCCAGCCTGGGCAACAGGAATGAAACTCTGTCTCAAAAAAAGAAAGGAAGAAAAAGAAAACCTTCTGGAAGGGACATCTGTCTTGAGCAGGACAGGAAAGAAACGTGAAGTGCATTGAAGTGGGAAGACATTGAGAATCATTGGCCACCAGGTAAGGAAATTCAAGATCCTCCCAATCGGGCTCCCTCACTCCCTGCTCCTTCACACCTCTGAGCCTTTGCCTGTGCTGTTCCCCTGCCTGGAACCACCTCCTCCCCAGAGAGAAAACTCCTACTGCTACTTCAAAACCCAGTTCAGATATCACCTCCTCTTGTAACGTCTTCCCAGACAGTCTCTCCAGGCTGACCACCAAACAGAGTGACTCCCTTCTTTCTCAGCACTGCCATGGCACTTTGTATGGACCAGTGTCCCTCCTGCTGTTTAATGACCAGTGAGCCATGCACCTGCCACCCTCTTGGGGCCCAGCCTGTGCTCGGGCAGATGGGAGGCTGTCTTTATTCATTCAGGCAGCGATAACAAAACACCAGAGACTGAGTGGCTTAAAAACAACAGACATTTCCTTCTCACAATTGTAGAGGCAGAGAAGTCTAAGATCAAGATATGAGAAGAGGCCAGGCATGGTGGCTCATACCTGTATTCCCAGCACTTTGGGAGGCTGAGGCGGGAGGATCACATGAGGCCAGGAGTTCAAGACCAGCCTGGGAAACATAGCCAGACTCTGTCTCTACAAAAAAAATTTAAAATGAGACCGGGCATGGTGACTCACTCCTGTAATCCCAGCACTTTGGGAGTTCAAGGCGGGAGGATCACTTGAGGTCAACTTTCGAGACCAGCCTGGCCAACATGGTGAAACTCTGTCTCTACTAACAATACACGAGTTAGTAGGGCATGGGGGCATGTGCCTGTAATTCCAGACTTGGGAGGTTGAGGCACAAGAATCGCTTGGACCCAGGAGGGAGAGGCTGTAGTGAGGCAAGATCACACCACTGCTCTCCAGCCTGGGTGAGAAAGTGAGACTCCATTTAAAAAAACAAAAAACAAAAACCTAGGAAGAGTTGGTGTCTGTTTTTGGTTCATAGAGAGTGCCTTCTAGCTGTGTCCTCACATGGTGGAAGGGTCAAGGAAACTCTCTGGGGTCTCTTTTGTTTATTATATTATTATTTTTTTTGAGACAGGTCTCACTCTGTTGCCCAGGCTGGAGTGCAGTGGTGCCATCTCAGCTCACTGCAACCTCCACCTCCCGTGTTCAAGTGATTACACCTGTAATCCCAGCTACTCGGAAGGCTGAGGCAGGCGGCTCACATGAGGTTAGGGGTTCAAGACCAACCTGGCTAGGATGGCAAAACCCTGTCTCTACTAAAAATACAAAAATTAACCAAGTGATTACAGGTCTCACTCTGTTGCCCAGGCTGGTCTCAAACTCCTAGGCTCAAGTGATCCTCCCACCTCGGCCTCCTAAAATGCTGGGATTCCAGGTGTGAGCCACCTGCCTCAGCCTCCCAAAGTGCTGAAATTACACGCGTGAGCCACTGCGCCCGGCTGCCCAGCTAATTTTGTAACTTTTTGTAGAAACAGAATCTTACTGTGTTGCCCAAGCTGGTCTCAAACTCCTAGGCTCAAGTGATCCTCCCACCTCGGCCTCCTAAAATGCTAGGATTCCAGGTGTGAGCCACCATGCCTGGCCTATATAATACAAGTTTTCCCTCTCTCACTCCCTTTTGAAAGGCAGTTGAAAGCAGACATCAGAACGTGGGAAGAGCTTGTTTTCTCTTTTTGAAAACACGTTCTTGCTCATAGACTTAGCCTCTCCTTGAATCCCCAGCGGTGGGCAGGGCAGGTGTTACGACTAATCTCATTATACGGATAAGAAGAAACCTGGGGCCCGGCAGGCAGAGAAACTTCCTGCAGTCCCAGGGCAGGTCAGTGGCAGGGCTGGAACCCAACCCCAGGTCTCCTGTACCCAGGGAGAACTCCCTCTTTGCCTTATTTATTTATTTATTTATTTATTTATTTATTTGAGACGGAGTCTCGGTGTGTCGCCCAGGCTGGAGTGCAGGGGTGCGATCTCAGCTCACTGTAGCTTCCGCCTCTGGGGTTCCAGCGATTCTCCTGCCTCAGCCTCCCAGGTAGCTGGGATTACAGGCACACTCACCACCATGCCCGGCTAATTTTTGTGTTTTTTAGTAGAGACAGAGTTTCACCATGTTGGCCAGGCTGGTCACTCCTGACCTCAGGTGATCCACCCGCCTCGACCTCCCAAAGTGCTAGGATTACAGGCCCCTCACCTTTTTTTTTTTTTTTTTTTTGAGACTGAGTCTCACTCTGTCACCCAGGCTGCAGTGCAGTGGTGCCATCATAGCTCACTGCAATCTCTGTCTCCTGGGCTCAAATTATGCTCTTGCCTCAGCCTCCTGAATAGCAGAGACTACAGGTGTGCACCACCATGCCTGGCTCATTTTAAAATTTTTTGTAGGGATGAGGTCTCACTATGTTGCCCAGGCTGGTCTTGAACTCCTGGGCTCAAGTGATCCTCCTGTCTCGGCTTCCAAAGTGCTGGGATTACAGGTGTGAGCCACTGCACCTGCCCTTGAATGGATCTTAAAAACCCACCTAGGCTGGGCGTGGTGGTGCGTGTCTGTAGTTCCAGTGCTTTGAGAGGCTGAGGCCGGAGGATCACATGAGGCCAGGAGTCTAAGGCTGCGGTAAACCATGATCACACCACTGCACTCCAGCCTGGGCGACAGAGTGAGACCCTGTCTCTAAACTAATAATAACAATACTTTTTAAAAGTGTTAAAATCGACATAGAAGGCCGGGCGCGGTGGCTCAATCCTGTAATCCCAGCACTTTGGGAGGCCGAGACGGGCGGATCATGAGGTCAGGAGATCGAGACCATCCTGGCTAACACGGTGAAACCCCGTCTCTACTAAAAATACAAAAGAAAACCAGCCGGGCGAGGTGGCGGGTGCCTGTAGTCCCAGCTACTCCGGAGGCTGAGGCAGGAGAATGGCGTAAACCCGGGAGGCGGAGCTTGCAGTGAGCTGAGATCCGGCCACTGCACTCCAGCCTGGGCGACAGAGCGAGACTCCGTCTCAAAAAAAAAAAAAAAATCGACATAGAATTTATTTTTGGTGTGATGTGTGATTCAAATTATTTTTTTCTCAAGTTAGCCCGTTATTCAAACACTAAAATATTGAAAAATGCTTCCTAGGCCAGGCGCAGTGGCTCACACCAGCACTTTGGGAGGCCAAGGCAGGCAGATCACCTGAGGTTGGGAGTTCAAGACCAGCCTGACCAACATGGAGAATAATAATAAGCCAAGATCGTGCCATTGTACTCCAGCCTGGGCAACGAGAGTGAAACTCCATCTCAAAAAAAAAGAAAAAAAAAGAAGAAAGAGAAGAAGGAAAGAAAGAAGGAAGAAAGGAAGGAAGGAAGGAAAGAAAGAAAGATATATCCTTTCCCTATTTGAATTGAAATGCCTTTTTTTTTTTTTTTTTTTTTTTTTTTTTTTTTTTTGAGACGGAGTCAGGCTGGACTGCAGTGGTGCAATTTCAGCTCATTGCAGCCTCTGCCTCCCAGGTTCAAGTGATTCTCCTGCCTCAGCCTCCCAAGTAGCTGGGATTACAGGTGCACACCACCAACCCAGGTAATTTTTGTTTTTTTAGTAGAGATGAGGTTTCACCATGTTGGCCAAGCTGGTCTCAAAGTGCTGACCTCATATGATCCGCCCACCTCGGCCTCCCAAAGTGCTGGGACAACAGGCGTGAACCACCGCACCTGGCCTGAAATGCTGTTTTTATCATACACTGCAGACTAATGCATCCTCAGTGTCACCTCCCAGCTTAATGTGGGACAAGCCACCAAGGGTGTCCTCATCACAGCCCTGCTCAGGCTACCAGTTGGCTATGTTTGCCCCTGCCACCCGAAGCATACAGGAGTCCAGGGTCCTCTCTGGCCTTGCCTTTATCCTGGGGCAGCTGCAGGTGACAACCTCTGGAAGAGGCAGTAAGAGGAGCCAGGACACAGGTCAGTCTGAGGGACATGCTCCTCCCACAGTCCTGGAGAGGGGCCTGCATGTTTCTGCATGTGGAGGGCGGGGCCAGGGTGGGGAAGACTGGGGATGGGCAGGGAGGACTGAGGATGGGCGGGGAGGCCAGACCCTGCAGCTTCTTGGGGCTGCAGTCAGCCTGGAAGCCAAGTCCCTGGTCTGCAGTGAGGCTGCGGCTGCCAGCCCCTCAAATAGGCACAGTAAGCACCTCCCAGCAATGCCACTATGCAGAAGAGATGCCGACAGTGACAAGGCGGTCCAGGGTGTTCCCCAAACCAGACACCCCACCTCCACCCTCTGCTATTTTCCTTTTCCAGGTCAGCCCTGGGGCCCTGGCACAAGCTCAGGAGGGCAGAGAGGCCATGCAAAGTGACCACACTGGACTCTCTGCCCTGAGAGCCTGGGCACCGGGAACCAAATGTACTGTGATTTAGAAAAATGCGGCCAGGTGCAGTGGCTCACACCTGTAATCCCAGCACTTTGGGAGGCTGAGGCAGGAGGATCGCTTGAGCTCAGGAGTTTGAGACCAGCCTGGACAATATGGTTAGACCCATCTCTACTAAAAATACAAAAAATTAGCTGGGCATGGTGGTGCACACCTGTAGTCCCGGTTACTCATGAGGCTGAGGGTTGAGGCATGAGAATTGCTTGAGCTCAGGGTGGTCGGGGGAGGTTGGGGGGATGGAGGGTAGAGTGGAGGTTGCAGTGAGCTGAGCTGGGATAGTACACCACTGCACTCCAGCCTGGGTGACAGAGTGAGACCCTATCTCAAAAAAAAAAAAAAAAAAAAAATGCATCTTATACCTTGAGGGTCATGGAGACTTTCACGCCTTCCTCTGTGTGTGTGTGTGTGTGTGTGTGTGTGTGTGTGTGTGTGTGTGCGCGCGCGCGCGCATGCGCGCATTCAGGTTAACTTCTGGAATTTCCGTTTCATTCCTTGGATCGATCTGTCTGTTCAGGCGTCAGTACCAGACTATTTTAATCCCTGTATGTATGTATGTATGTATTTTGAGACGGAGTTTCGCTCTTGTTGCCCAGGCTGGAGTGCAATGGTGCAGTCTCAGCTCACTGCAACCTCCACCTCCCGGGTTCAAGTGATTCATTCTCCTGCCTCAGCCTCCCAAGTAGCTGGGATTACAGGTGCCCGCCATCACGCCTGGCTAATTTTTGTGTTTTTAATAGAGACAGGGTTTCGCCATTTTGTCCAGGCTGGTTGAGAACTCCTGACCTCAGGTCATCCGCCCACCTCGGCCTCCCAAAGTGCTGGGATTACAGGCGTGAGTCACTGCGCCCCGCCAATCGCTGTATTTTTATAATCTGCTTTGTTCTGTGTAACTCACTAGTTGTGAGGGTAACTCACTAGTCAGCTGTGCCCTTCTTTGGTGAATACCTCTTTCTCCCATTAAACTGTAACTCCCTGAGGGCAGGGACTTGACCTGTTTATCTGTTTCGTTCTCCCACTGAATCCCCACTGTTAACCTAGGGGTTTGGCACAATAGTTGTGTCCAACAATTTTTTTTTTTTTTTTTTTTTTTAAAGCAGGGTCTTGCTGTGTTACTCAGGCTGGAGTACAGTGGTGTGATCAGAGCTCACTGCAGCCTCGAACTCCCAGGCTCAAGTCATCCTTCTACCTCAGCCTCCTTAGTACCTGGGACTACAGGCACATGCCACCACACCCATCTAATTTTTAAATTTTTTCCTTTTTTTTTGAGATGGAGTCTCACTTTGTCATCTAGGCTGCAGTGCAATGGCATGATCTTAGCTCACTGCAACCTCCGCCTCCCAGGTTCAAGCGATTCTCCTGTCTCAGCCTCATGAGTAGCTAGGATTACAGGTGCCCACCACCATGCCCAGCTAAGTTTTGTATTTTTAGTAGAGATGAGGTTTCACCATGTTGGCCTGGCTGGTCTTGAACTCCTGACCTCAAATGATCCACCTGCCTCGGCCTCTCAAAGTGCTGGGATTACAGGCATGAGACACCACACCCAGCCAATTTTTAAATTTTTCCTGGAGATGGGGTTCTCACTATGTTGCCCAGGCTGGTACAAACTCCTGGCCTCAAGCAGTCCTCCTGCCCCGACCTCCCAAAGTTCTGAGATTACAGGCATGAGCCACTGTGCTCAGCCCCAACAATTATTTTTGACAGATAATAGGGACATCTCCTTCGTCTCTGTGTCTGGCCAAGTAGCCCCGGGTGACACTCTTTTTTGTCTGTTTTTGAGTCAGAGTCTCGCTCTGTTGCCCAGCCTGGAGTCCCGTGCCATGGTCTCAGCTCACTGCAACCTCCGCCTCCTGGGTTCAAGAGACTCTCCTGCCTCAGCCTCCCAAGGAGCTGGGACTACAGGCGTGTACCACCACACCTGGCTAATGTTTTTATTTTTAGTAGAGATGGGATTTCGCCATGTTGACCAGGCTGGTCTTGAACTCCTGACCTCATGATCCACCTGCCTTGGCCTCCCAAAGTGCTGGGATTACAGGCGTGACCCACTGCGCCTGGCCGTTTGATAGCATCAGGTTGGTGACCAGAATGTTACAACCTCTTGGTAGAGGCCAGCTTCCATGTCATGTCCCGTCTTCCTAGTGCAGATATCCCCAGCTGCAGTGAGTACCAGTGTGAGGGACTGGGCTCCAGACGCCCAGAGGGGCCAGAGGGATGGCCACAGCAAGCTCTGGGGAGTAGCCAATTCCCCAGCACCTGCCTGCCCATGCACCTTTGGGGTGACTCAAGAGACAGGGTGGGGCTCCCACCTGCCCTCTCTCAAAAGGCAACCAGCTATAAAGGCTCTCAGAGGCCCACCCAGCCTCGGGTCATCAAACAAGGCCCCAGCTCCATGGCAACCATTACACACATTCATCAAGGAGGAGCAGAGGGAGGTGCTTTCTGGCTCACCTCATCCCCAGCAGAAACAGACCCCAGATCTGGGCCCAGGACTTTGTCTGTGCGGGGAGGGGAAATGCAGGTGACTCAGTCCCTACTCCTCCACCAACTCGGCCTCAGGCCTCTCCCCAGACCCTGATGGAGATCCGTCTGTGATAATAATATCAAGAGGAAAAGGCCCCACGGTTCATCCACCCCACCCTGGCTCTGATTTTTTTGTTTCGTTTTGTTTTTTGAGACAAAGTCTTGCCCTGTCCCTGAGGCTGGAATGCAGTGGCGCGATCTTGGCTCACTGCAGCCTCTGCCTCCTAGGTTCAAGCAACTGTCATACCTCAGCCTCCTGAGTAGCTGGGATTACAGGCATGCACCACTACACCCGGTTAACTGTTGTATTTTTGGTAGAGACGAGGTTTAGCCATGTTGGCCACGCTGGTCTTGAACTCCTGGCCTCAAGTAATCGGCCTACCTCAGCCTCTCAAAGTGCTGGGGTTAGAGGTGTGAGTCACTGCACCTGGGCCTTTTGTTTCTTTTTTTATTATTATTTTGTTATTTTATTTGTGTTTATTTTTTGAGATGGAATTTCATTCTTGTTGATCAGACTGGAGTGCAATGGCATGATCTCAGCTCACTGCAACCTCTGCCTCCTGGGTTCAAGTGATTCTCCTGTCTCAGCCTCCTGAGTAGCTGGGATTACAGGTGCCCACCACCATCCCTGAATAACTTTTTTTTTTTTTTTAAGACAGAGTTTCACTCTTGTTGCTCAGGCTGGAGTGCAATGGCACGATCTCGGCTCACTGCAACCTCTGCCTCCCGGGTTCAAGCAATCCTCCTGCCTCAGCCTCCTGAATAGCTGGGACTACAGGCACACAGCACCATGCCTGGCTAATTTTTGTATTTTTAGTAGAGACAAGGTTTCACCATGTTGGCCAGGCTGATCTTGAACTCCTACCCTCAGGTGATCCACCCGCCTCAGCCTCCCAAAGTGCTGGGATTATAGGCATGAGCCACTATGCCCTGCAAATTGTCTTGCTGCATAATAAAAGCCTCCAAAACTCTGAGGCTTAAAGCAAGGTTACCTTATCTCTCAAGGTTCTGTAGGTGGGCTGGGCTGGGCTGGGCTCGGCCTGGGCAGTTCTTCAGCTAAATATGGCATGGGCATTGGCTAGGGCTACTCATAGCTATAGGCAGCTGGGAGCTGGGCTTCACTCACGTGTATGGGATGGCTGGAATAGCTAAGGACTGGCTGGACATCTTTCTCTCTCTCTCTCTTTTTTTTTCTCTCTCTCTCCATGAGTCCCTCATTATTCAACAGTCCAGCCCAAGCTTGTTTACCTGGCAGGAACAATTCCGAAAGGGCAAAAATGGAAGTTGCTGGCCCTCCAGTCACAAGTCCCAGGTAGACATGAATTTTGAGGGGACACTATTCAACCAAATGCAGGGGACCAGGGCTTTTGGGGTGCTCAGTGAGGAGGTTACTGTGGTCGGCCAGGCAACAGACTAGAGTGATGGCAGTGAAAATCCTCTCTAAATTCATTTTCCATCCTGTGGCTGTGCAGAAGTTCTAGCTGGAGAAAGCGCTCCATGGCTCCAAGTTTTCCTGAAGTTCTGCTGCCCTCTGTGCTGAAGCTCAATTGGCCAGACACTGGCTAGAGTGATGATCTTAGAGGACAAGGGATGGATCCCAAGTGCTACCAGGCACCCCTACCCTGACCCTAGGAGCAGATGGGTCAGGTGTTTGTGGGAGAAGTTGTCCCCCAGGGCCTGGCTTACACCCCCCCTCCCTGCTCTGCCCAGGATTACCCTCCCTGCCATTCACACCACCTCAGCCACTGAAGATCTTCCTAAACCCAGTCTGCCCATCTTGCTTGGGCATCCTCTGCATGGTCTAGCTTCTTGGGGGTGGCATTTAGGGCCTTCCACCCCTTTCCCAGGCCATATCTCCTACCACACCCTCTTGACCTCCCCAGTTCCATATCCCTCACCCTGGCCAGCTGAGCCTTTCCACAAATCCACCGTGATGCCCAGTTCCTAGTTTCTTTGTTTTGAGACAGAGGGTTTCGCTCTGTTGCCCAGACTGGAGTGCAGTGGTGCAGTCTCGGCTCACTGCAACCTTCGCCTCCTGAGTTCAAGCGATTCTCCTGCCTCAGCCTCCTGAGTAGCTGGGATTACAGGCGTGTGCCACTACACCTGGCTAATTTTTATATTTTTAGTGGAGATGGAGATTCACCATGTTGGCCAGGCTGGTCTTGAACTCCTGGGCTCAAGCAAACTACCTGCCTCGGCCTCTCAAAGTGCTGGGATTACAGGCGTGAGCCACTGCGCCTGGCTGATGGCCAATTATTTATCTCCCTTCCCTCCATCCTCAACAGGGGCTTCAGCTCCAATGCCACCCCTTCCAGGAAGTCCTCCTTGCACCTCTGCCCCCCATTAGGCTGGGCCAGGTGTCTCCCTTGGGCTCCCAGCACTGCCTGTGTTGCCCCCATCATAGCTCCTCTCCCCTGCACCATACTTTCTAGGTTCTCTGGGCTCCTGGTTCTGTCTGGCGGGGACCCCAAGAGAAAGAAGCACCCAGATACATTTGACAATCTGATCCTGCTTGCAACTCCCCACCCCTCCCACCCAGCTCAGCCTCTCCAGCCCCCAGCCCGAGTGTCTCCTGACCTAGGGCTCCCTGACTGGCCTGAAACCCTGGAATCAGGGCTGAGACAGGCCTCCAGGTACAGGGGTAGGGAAGGCGTAGCTGAGACCACAGCTGCCATGAAACCTTCTTGGGGACGTTGGGCTCCCTCCCCTGGGGAATGAAAGGTGGGGGCAGGAGGAGGGAGGGAGAGGCCAGGATGATTAATAGGACATTTCTTTCTGTCCCTGGGGGGAGAAGCCAGGGAGAGAATGGTTGTCAAGGGCAACACATTCTTTCCAGTGGCTAACTCTGATGTGTCACTCACATCACAGGGAGTGGAGTTTCAGGGAGGCTGGACTGCAGCGCGGGCCCAAAGGGAGCTTGGAGACCTTCTAGGTTAAATGCTCATTTTACAGAGGGGAAACTGAGGCCAGGGGAGACAGGTATGGTGCCCCTGTGGGGCTTACACCAAAAATGAGGCTTAAAAATGGGGCAATCCTGGGCTGGGCATGGTAGCTCATGGCTGTAACACCAGCACTTCGGGAGGCCAAGGTGGGAGGATCACTTGAGGTCAGGAGATCAAGACCAGCCTGGACAACACGGTGAAACCCCATCACTACTAAAAATTCAAAACTTAGCTGGGCCATGGTGGCGGGCGCCTGTAATCCCAGCTACTTGGGAGGCGAGGCAGGAGAATCACTTGAACCCAGGGACAGGCACGAGCCACCACATCTGGCCACGCATAGGGATTTTGAAGGAACACAGTTCAGTCTGCAGCTGGGGGGTGCCTCCCCCACGAGCAGGACGCTCTCTAAGGACAGAGACTGGACCTGAGCCCTCCGCTGAGCCCATGGGTCTTGGGCGGGGTCTAGATCTGTTGTCCTGCCCAACAGTGGCTGCTCCAGGGGGGCAGGGGCGGCTGCTGAATGAGCAGTCAGGTGTGTCCCTCAGCTCCTGTTTCTTTCTGGCCCCTTCTCAGAAGGTGGTGCCATCCTGCCCTCCACCACAGCCTGGGCAGCTTCCAAGGATGCTGTGGGCAGAGATTAGAGGGAGATCTAGGGAGGCAGTGGGCTGGGCTGTTGGGGGCCACTTCCCTGCGGTGTCGCCAGGAGTGGAGCTGCCCTCTCTGTGTTCCAGCTACGACCCTCTATGGGCAGTGGGGGGGCTGATCTCTGCAGAGTGACCTTGTGTCCCCAGGCCGGAGGAGGGGATGGGAGGCTCTGAGGTGGCAGCTGTGCATGGTCAAAGTGACAGCTTAGGCCAGATGTGATGGCTCACACCTGTAATTCCAGCACTTTGGGAGATTGAGAGGGAAGCCCAGAAGGTGAAGACCAGGGTGGGCAATGCAGTGAGACCCCATCTCTACAAAAAATTTTAAAATTAGCTGGATGTGGTGGTGCATGCCTGTAGTCCCAGCTACTTGGGAGGTTGAGGTGCGAGGACCATTTGAGCTCAGAAGTGAGTGAGCCCTGATAGCACCACTGTACTCCAGCCTGAGCAACAGAGACCCTGTCAAAAAAAAATAAAAAATAAAAATAAAAGAAATCAAAAAAAAGAAATCAGCAAAATGAGAGGTGAGTAACAAAGCTGAGGAAAGCCAAAGGCCAGGGCATCTTTTTTGTTTGTTTGCTTGTTTTCTTTTCTTGTCTTTTTTTTTTTTTTTTTTTGAGATGGAGTCTTGCTCTGTCGCCCAGGCACGCAGTGGCAGGATCTCAGCTCTCTGTAAGCGCCACCTCCCAGGTACGCCATTCTCCTGCCTCAGCCTCGTTAGTAGCTGAGACTACAGGTGCCCACCAGCACAACCAGCTAATTTTTTTGTATTATTTTTAGTAGAGACGGGGTTTCACCATGTTAGCCAGGATGGTCTCGATCTCCTGACCTTGTGATCTGCCCACCTCAGCCTCCCAAAGTGCTGGGATTACAGGCGTGAGCCAGTGCGTCCCGGCTTGTTTTTCTTTTTTTGAGACGGAGTCTCACTTTGTCACCCAGGCTGGAGTGCTATGGTGTGATCTCAGCTCACTGCATCCTCCTGCCTCCTGGGTTCAAGCGATCCTCCTGCCTTAGCCTCCCGAGTAGCTGGGATTACAGGTGCATGCCACCACACCTGGCTAATTTCTGTGTTTACGGTGGACATGGGATTTCACTATGTTGGCCGGGCTAGTCTCCAACTCCTGACCTCAGGTGATCTGCCAGCTTTGGCCTCCCAAAGTGCTAGGATTACAGGCATGAGCCACAACGCCCGGCCAATGCTCACAGTTTTAAATGTCTAATTACAAAGTGAAAAACATGCTGTGAAGGAAAAGGACACAGCTCTCAGAGAGCTGAGAGTTGAGAAAGGGCTCCCCTGAAGAGAGACAAGGAAAGACAAGGAAAGGGCAAGAGGAAGAGGTGCCTGGTGGAGGAGCCGTCTATGGACAGGGAAGGACGGGCAAAGGCAGGGCGTCCTAAACAAGGGTCAGTGTGGCTGGAACAGTGGCAGCAAGAGAAGGATTATGGGGGCATCGTGACTGAGATGGTGAACTTAAAAAAAAAAAAAAAAAAAGAGATGGTGAACTTAGATTATGTTTTTATTTATTTACTTATTTTGAGCAAGGGTCTTGCTCTGTTGCCCAGGCTGGAGTGCAGTGGAGTGATCATAGCTCACTGCAGCCTTGACCTCCCAGGCTCAAGCAATCCTCCCATCTCAGCCTCCTGAGTAACTGGGACTACAGGTGTGCAACGCCATGCCTGGATAATTTTTTTTTCCCCTGTGACAGAGTCTCACTTTGTCACTCAGGCTGGAGTGCAGTGGTGTGATCTCGGCTCATTGCAACCTCTCCTCCCTGGGTTCAAGCAGTTCTCGTGCCTCAGCCTCCCAAGTAGCTGGGACTACAGGCGTGCGCCAGCATGCTAATTTTTGTATTTTTTAATGGAGACGGGGTTTCACCATGTTGGTCAGACTGGTCTCAAACTCATGGCCTCCGGAGATCCGCCTGCCACAGCTTCCCAAAGTGCTGAGATTACAGGAGTGAGCCACCACACCTAGCCTATGTCTGGAAAACTTTATTTTTTTTTGAGATAGAGTCTCGCTCTATTGCCCACGCTGGAGTGTGGTGGCGTGATCTCAAGTAGCTGGGATTACAGGCACACACCACTGTGTCTGGCTATTTTTTGTATTTTTAGTAGAGATGAAATTTCACCATGTTGGCCAGGCGGGTTTCAAACCCCTGATCTCAGATGATCCACCTGCCTCAGCCTCCCAAAGTGCTGGGATTACAGGTGTGAGCCACCGCGTGTTGTCCCCTAAGGGTTATTTCTGACCTGACTCTTTTCTTTTCTTTTTTCTTTTGTGATGGAGTCTTGCTCTGTTGCCCAGGCTGCAGTGCAGTGGCATGATCTTGGTTCACTGCAACCTCCACCTCCCGGGTTCAAGTGATTCTCCTGCCTCAGCCTCCCAAGTAGCTGGGATTACAGGCACCTGCCATCATGCCTGGCTAATTTTTTTGTATTTTTAGTAGAGACAGGGTTTCACCACGTTGGCCAGGCTGATCTCAAACTCCTGAGTTCAACGGATCCTCCCACCTCAGCTTCCCAAAATGCTGGGATTATAGGCGAGAGCCACCATGCCTGGCCTTAAGCTGAATTTTGAAGGGCAAATGGAAGAAGGAGGCCAAGGCAGGAAGATCTCTTGAGCCTAAGAGTTCAAGACCAGCCTGGGCAACACAGCAAGACCCCATCTCTAAAAAAAAATTTTTTTTTTTTTTGAGACAAGAGTCTCACTCTATGCCCAGGCTGGAGTGCAGTGGCGCGATCTCGGCTCACTGCAAGCTCCGCCTCCCGGGTTCATGCCATTCTCCTGCCTCAGCCTCCCGAGTGGCTGGGACTACAGGCGCCCGCCACCACGCCTGGCTAATTTTTGCATTTTTAGTAGAGACTGGGTTTCATCGTGTTAGCCAGGATGGTCTTGATCTCCTGACCTCGTGATCCGTTCACCTCGGCCTCCCAAAGTGCTAGGATTACAGGCATGAGCCACCGCGCCCGGCCTTAAAAAATTTTTTTTAAAAAAAAGAGGAAAGAGGCCGGACGCGGTGGCTCACGCCTGTAATCCCAGCACTTTGGGAGGCTGAGACGGGCGGATCACGAGGTCAGGAGATCGAGACCATCCTGGCTAATACGGTGAAACCCCTTCTCTACTAAAAAATACAAAAAACTAGCCGGGCAAGGTGGCGGGCCCCTGTAGTCCCAGCTACTCGGGAGGCTGAGGCAGGAGAATGGCATAAACCCGGGGGGCGGAGCTTGCAGTGAGCTGAGATCTGGCCACTGCACTCCAGCCTGGGCGACAGAGCAAGACTCCGTCTCAAAAAAAAAAAAAAAAGGAAAGAAGGAGAGGAGGAGAGGCAGCTGCTTGGAGAGACCAAGGGTGTATATGGTCCTGCTCTGCAGTGGCACCCATGATGGTGGCCAAGGGGTGGCAGCAGGGATTGTGGGCTGGGAAGAACCAGATCTGAACCAGGGCAGACAAAGGGGATTGGAGAGGAAGAGTTGGATTCCAGAAATATGCAGGAGGTAGCCACAGGAATTGGGAGATGAGGCAGAGGGAAGAGGCCATGCCCAGTTTCTGATGTGGCCTACTCATGAATGCAAAAATTGGGATCTTCTGTGCTTTGCAAGTGAGTGCACCACCTCAGTTTGCTTGACAGCAGGGCCCCAGAAAAAGGGGTTCTGGGGATGTCATCTTAACAGCAGGTGTGTTCCACAAGAACATTAATACATCGTTAATATTTTTGAAAGACAAGACTGGGCATGGTGGCTCACGCCTGTAATCCCAGCACTTTGGGTGGCTGAGGCGGGAGGATCACTTGAGCTCAGGAGTTCAAGACCAGCCTGGGCACCATGGCGAAACCCCGTCTCTACTAAAAATACAAAAAATAGCCGGACACTGTGGTGTGTGCCTGTAATCCCAGCTACTTGGGAGGCTGAGGCGGGAATATTGTTTGAACCTGGGAGGCGGAGATTGCAGCCAGCCGAGATCACACCACTGCACTCCAGTCTGGGCAACAGAACGAGACTCCATCTCAAGAAGAAAAAAAAAAAAGAACCCAAGGGCACTGCCCAGCACAGGCACAGTCACATCAGGCCCTGGGGAGCTGTGCCAGGGCGTTCTGCCCAGCAGAGTCACATCGAAGAAGGTCCTCAGCCGAACCCCATCCCCTTGAGGACCAGCTCGTGACAGCTTTGAGCAGAACATGTCATGGGAACGGCATTGTGCAGAACCTTTTATTAAATGGCATTTAAAATATTCTCCAGGACTGTGTAGTTGGGGAAACGCCATGAAATCCATTGGCCCGGAACATAATGGCTCAATGGTTCAAAACAAATGCATTGTTAAAAAGGAAAAACAGCAACTGTTGTGGGGTAATGACTTGCAGATGACTCAGCAGGCCAAACATCAAAGGAATTCGGATGGCAGCAGGTGGGCACAGGCAGCCAGGAAACACCCCTCCCTCGCTCTCACTTCCGGCGATCGCTTTAACTCCCTGGAGTGTCTAAACTACCCATTTCTCTCCATCATCCCTGCAATCCCCAAGCAAGAGCCACCTCGGTCTCCCGCTGGGATGTCAGTGGCTCCACTCTAGCTGAACTCTCCACGTCCACTCCTGCCCCTCACCCATTCCCCTCTCAGTATCCAGAGGGACCAGGTTCTTTTTTGTTCTTCTTTTTTTTTTTTTTAGACGGAGTCTCACTCTGTCGCCCAGGCTGGAGTGCAGTGGTGCGATCTCGGCTCACTACAACCTCTGGCTCCCAGGTTCAAGTGATTCTCCTGCCTCAGCCTTCCGGGCAGCTGAGACTATGCACGCACGCCACCACACCTGGCTAATTTTTTTGCATTTTTAGTAGAGATGGGGTTTAATCATGTTGGCCAGGCTGGTCTCCAACTCCTGACCTCAGGGGATCCGCCCACCTCGGCCTCCCAAAGTGCTAGGATAACAGGCGTGAGCCCCTGCGCCCAGCCAGGACCAGGTTCTAAACCTGATCACATCGCACCTCTGCTCCCAACATTCAGGAACTTCACACGGCAAGAACAGAATCTAGGTTCAGACAGGTGTGGTGGCTCACGTCTGTAATCCTAGCACTTTGGGAAGCCAAGGCAGGAGGATCAATTTGGGAGGCCAAGAATTCGAGACCAGCCTGGGCAACATAGAGATCCAACTGGGCACAGTGGCTCATGCCCGTAATCCCAGCACTTTGGGAGGCCAAGGCAGGAGGATCACTTGAGGTCAGGAGTTCGAGACCAGCCTGGTCAACGTGGTGAAATGCCATCTCTACTAAAAATACAAAAATTAGCCGGGCGTGGTGATGGGCACCTGAAATCCCAGCTACTTGGGAGGCTGAGGCAGGAGAATTGCTTGAACCCAGGAGGTGGGAGGTTGCAGTGAGCTGAGATCACACCACTGCACTTCAGCCTAGATGACAGAGTAAGACTCTGTCTCAACAAAACAAAACAAAATAAAACGTACCAACACCTAATCTCTATAAAATATTTTTAGAAGTTATCCAGTTGGGCCGGGTGCCGTGGCTCATGCCTGTAATCTCAGCACTTTGGGAGGCCGAGGCAGGTGGATCACCTGAGGTCAGCAGTTCAAGACCAGCCTGCCCAACATGGTGAAACCCCATCTCTACTAAAAAAAAATACAAAAATTAGCCAGGTGTGGTGGCAGTTACCTGCAGTCCCAGCTACTCGGGAGGCGGAGGCAGGAGAATGGCTTGAACCCGGGAAGCGGAGGTTGCAGTGACCTGAGATAGTACTGTTGCACTCCAGCCTGGGTGACAAGAGCAAAACTCCATCTCAAAAAAAAAAAGAAAAGAAAAGAAAGGAAAGAAAGAACCCCTAGGAAGCCCCCTTGGCTCTCAGTGGGGGTCAGTAGCCTCCCCTAGGCTCCTGGGCTATAATTCAGTCTTTACACCCTAGGTTCCAAGATCTGTTTAGAGGGTGTTTCCAAAGTCAAGTTCCAGGCGGCTCCTGAGGGTGGCGGCAGCTCCTCAGTAGGCCCAGAGAGGCTGTGCAGAAGGGAGGGGCACCTGCAGGCTCGCATGGGAAGTCCCTGGCGCTACGTGTGGCATCAGCACGGATTCTGACAGTATAAACACAGAAGGGCCCCAGGACATTCAAAAGCCTGTGGCCAACGTGGCGAAACCCCATCTCTACTGAAAATACAAAAATTAGCTGGGCGTGGTGGCAGGCACCTGCGGTGAGCAGAGATCGCACCACAGCACTTCACAGCACACAGCACTCGACAGAGTGAGACTCCACCTCAAAAAAAAAAAAAAAAAAGTCCGTGGTAATCCTGCTCCCAGCTGGTCCCTGGACCCTGGGAGGACTCATTCATCTTTTTCTTGTCACACAGCAAACATCAATGGCCCCCTCCTCCTCCCTCTCATACCCCTTCGGGCTGCGCCCCTAGCCAGCTGTCTTGAGTCTGGATAGGACAGCGTGAGACAGTCTCCGCTGGGGGTCACTGATAGGGAGGTGGTCTTCTAACTCTTTTTTTTTTTTTTTTTTTTTTTTTTGAGACGGAGTCTCGCTCTGTCGCCCAGACTGGAGTGCAGTGGCCGGATCTCAGCTCACTGCAAGCTCCGCCTCCCGGGTTCACGCTATTCTCCTGCCTCAGCCTCCGGAGTAGCTGGGACTACAGGCGCCCGCCACCTCACCCGGCTAGTTTTTTTGTATTTTTTAGTAGAGACGGGGTTTCACCGTGATCGCCAGGATGGTCTCGATCTCCTGACCTCGTGATCCTCCCGTCTCGGCCTCCCAAAGTGCTGGGATTACAGACTTGAGCCACCGCGCCCGGCCTTTTTTTTTTTTTTTTTTTTGAGATGGAGTCTCGCTGTGTCATCCAAGCTGGAGTGCAGTGGCATGATCTCAGCTCACTGCAACCTCCGTTTCCCAGGTTCAGGTGATTCTCCTGTCTCAGCCTCCCAAGTAGCTGGGATTGCAGGCACCCACCACCACATCGGGCTAACTTTTGTACTTTTAGTAGAGATAGGGTTTCACCATTTTGGCCAGGCTGGTCTCAAACCCCTGACCTCAAGTGGTCTGCCTGACCTGGCCTCCCAAAGTTGGGATTACAGGCATGAGCCACCAAGCCCATCTGTTAACTCTCAATTCCAGGCAGAGGGACCCCGGCTCCACCGTAGTGGGTTTTTGTTTGTTTGTTTGTGTGTTTTGTTTTGTTTTGTTTTTGAGATGGAGTCTCACTCTGTCACCCAAACTGGAGGGCAGTGGCAAGATCTCAGCTCACTGCAACCTCCACCTCCCGGGTTCAAGTGATTCTCCTACTGCAGCCTCCCGAGTAGCTGGGATTACAGGCCCCCCGCCACCATGCCCTGCTAATTTTTGTATTTTTGGTAGAGACAGGGTTTTGCCACATTGGCCAGGCTGGTCTCTAACTCCTGACCTCAAGTGATCTGCCTGCCTCAGCCTCCCAAAGTGCTGGAATTATAGGTGTGAGCCACTGCGCCCGGCCTGTTCGTTCAAGACAGGGTCTCACTCTATTGTCCAGGCCAGAGTGCAGTGGCGCAATCACAGCTCACTGCAGCCTTAAACTCCTGGGCTCAGGTGATCCTCCTGCCTCAGCCTCCCAAGTAGCTGGGGCTAGAGGTGCATGCCACCACCCCTGGCTAATCTTTTTTTATTTTTTAGTAGAGATGGAGTCTCACTATGTTGCCCCAGCTGGCCTGGAACTCCTGGGCTCAAGTAATCCTTCTGCCTCAGCCTCCCAAAGTGCTAGGATTTTAGGTGTGAGCCATGGCACCCAGCCTATCACAGTAGTGTAACTTAAAGGGGTTGGCTCCCCTGGCCAGACTTCACCTGGGACACCAAGGCATTTGACTGAATCTGTTTCTGTCTATACCTGGAGGGGTTCTGGTGGCTGGTGGGGGTGCAGGCAGCATGGAGGAGGGGCCCTCAGAGATGAGGGGCTCAAGGGCTTGCTTGGGAGGGAGCACGACCAAAACCACATATCTGGCCCTGAAATGCAGGTGTGGATTTTCCTGGGGTATTAGGAGATGGGGGCACCTCAAAGTACAAGCCAGGACAGCAATCAAGGGACAGGCTCGGGATAATCCCATGGGGCAGAAGCTGAGCAGGCCCTGGGCTCCCAGTATAAATTTCCTGTCCCGGCAGGGGCACCATTCAGGCCAGGGTGGGCTCCAGATCACATTTATTCACCTCCAAAGAGGGCTGCAGCCCAAGGGTCACCACCGAGCGCCCTCTGTGGGGAGGGCCTGCAGGCCGGGAGCCGTGGTCACATTAAAGGGCCCGGGAGCGAGACCCAAGGGGGCGTGCGCAGCGGCCGTGGACAGAGTGCAGCGGGCCAGTCACAGAGCCTCAGTTTCTCCATTTAGAAAATCACGGTGGCTGTGCGGACTGCATGGCACGCAGCGAGCTCTCAGGCGTGACTGCTCATCCCTCTGGGTTGGTGGAAGGAGGTCCAGAATACTGACCTCCACCTACCCCGCCACGTGGCATCTGCTACCGCCTTGGAGACAGGAGGGGCAGCGAATAGGAGTGCGCAGGCGCACTGGCCGTGAGGCGGCCTGGCTGCGGCTCACTGGCGCTCCCCAGTGGCGACGACGGGAACCACCGGTCTTGTACACAGATGGACACTTGTGGTTCTGCACAGAGGGTCCTTCCAGGTGATGGAGGCTCCTGGGTCCCAGAGAGCCTCCTGGGATGGCAGTCTAAGGGCGTGACAGACCCCCGACAGCAACAGGTCACATCCGGACACGTGGTCGTCTCAGGTCTAGAGAAGGCAGCTCCCCAAGGTCAGGACCAGCTGTGCCTGAAGCCCCAAGTCTAACACTGTATGTGGCATACAGCAGGTGCTTAATAAATGCTTGAGAGGGTGGATAAGGGCGAGAGCCACCCGTATGCGCAAGAGGGTTGGAGGTGGTGGCCAGAATTGGTAGTCAGATGACCATGAAGAGTCCCACTCTCAGAAAGGTGCTGTGCCCAGGGGCAGTAGAGACGCCTCTGAATCCTTACCCTGCCCAGCCACTGATGGGTGGGAGGGGGGACAGAGGGCGGCTCAGGTCTCATAGGCCCCGGGATGAGCCCAGCTTCCTGCACCAGGCAAAGCACGGTCCTCTGCAGGCCTCCTCCTGGGGTCTGGAAGCTTGCGGTCAGGGTGGCCTGTCCACACAGCCTCCAGCCTTCCTCGAAGGAGGTCAGGTGAGACAGAGATGGGGATGGAGGTGGGGACTGGGTGTCCAGTCTGCCAATGACCCTCCCCTAAACCGCCCTGAGTGCAACTTACAGATGTTTGGAGAGGGAGAGAAACCGGAAAGGCAGAGGCAGGGGGGCTGGTGCTGGGATTCCAGGCAGGGTAGGGGGTGTGCTGGCTGGGGGGAGAAAGGCAAGCAGCCCTGAGGGGGCCTGTGGGTGCAGGAGCTGGGACAGAGCACCATGCACTCGCTCCCTGCGCCCCACCTCCCCTAGCCTCGTGCACAGAGGCCAGGCTAGGGGCTGAGGCTGGGGAGGGGGTCCTGGCCAGGCTCGCAGCCCACTGGCAGTGTGGCAGCCTCGCTGGGCGGGATGTGGTGGGTCATGTAGCGCTTCCCCATGAAGGAGCCGATCCGCAGCTGCTCCGGGGCCTCCTCCGGCCACCACAGGCTGGAGCTGGGCGGGGAGAGGAGGAGGAACAGATGTATGTCCCTGCCATGTGGGGCGGGTGCTGGGTCAGGGCCTGTTCTCCCTCCCTGCTCCCTCACCTGCAGTCTCTCTCTCTCTCTCTCTTTTTTTTTTTTTTCTTTTTTTGAGATGGAGTCTGGCTCTGTCACCCAGGCTGGAGTGCAGTGGTGCAATCTCGGCTCACTGCAAGCTCCGTCTCCCGAGTTCAAGCGATTCCCCTGCCTTAGCCTTCCGAGTTGCTGGGATGACAGGCTCGCGCCACCACACCCAGCTAATTTTTGTATTTTTAGTAGAGACGGGGTTTCACCATGTTGCCCAGGCTGGTCTTGAACTTCTGGCCTCCCGTGATCCTTCTACCTCGGCCTCCCAAAGTGCTGGGATTACAGGCATGAGCCGCTGCACCCGGCCTCACCTGCAGTCTCTGATCCCTCCTTCCTCCCTTCTAGAACCAATTGGAGGACCACCTCTCCAGGTGGCCACTCTGACTACCCTGGCATCAGCTTACTAAACCACCAGAGGATCCACAGAGAGCAGGTGAGGCCTGGGAGGAGAAGGGCCTTGGCTGAGGACACACTGAAAGACAAGGCCTGAGTGAGGCAGGCCCTACTGAACCTGTCCCCAGAGGGGCTGCTGGCCCCCATCACTGACCCCCAAGGTGCGAGATACTCAGGGTGGGAATTCCCTGCACAGACCCTGGGAGGGGTGCTGCCCAGCTCAAAACTATAGCATCGGGCTGGGCAAGGTGGCTCACGCCTGTAATCCTAACACTTTGGGAGGCCGAGACAGGAGGATGGTTTGAGCCCAGCAGTTCCAGACCAGCTTGGGCAACATAGCAAGTCCCTGTCTCTACCAAAAATAAAATAAACCCCATGGCATGCCTGGAGGGCTTCCAGACACTGGGACCAGTTCAATGGAAGGGGTTCTGGGTGAGAGAGGGGCCCGAGGGGGTGTCCCCACTCACAAGCGTGCGGTAGAGGCTGCCAAGAAGGCCAAGAACAGGAGGCCGGTCAGAGAAGAGAGGATGGAGGTCATGACGATCATGCTGCCACTTCGCCGCCCTGGCCAGGTGTCGATGGATCCGGGGGTCTTCCCTGCACACACACCAGCTGCTCAGAGAGGCTGTCCCTCGATCCCAGGGCTGGCTGTCACCTCCTCCCTTTCTCCCTCCCCACCCATGCTCGCCTAGCCTCAAGGCCTGGCTTTCTCATATCCCAAGGCACCCCCCTGAGCCCAACCTCCTGTCCCACTTCCTCTGTGCTCTGCCAGCCTGGACCACGGCCTCCGCCCTGCTCCTACCTTCTAGGTTGCTCCCACCCACGTGCTCATCCACCGCCCTGCTCCCTGGAGCCCAGCAGTCAAGGCCTTCAGATGACAAGACTTCCAATCCACACCCCCTGACCTCTGAAGCCGTCTCCCAGGAGACCCCCACCCCGACACCCGGGCCGCGGCCCTCGAAACTTCCTGGGCCTGGTACAAGGGGCGAAACTTCGCCCCTTGGGGTCTGCTCAGAACTCAAGCTGGCTGCCTCCCCAGCCAGCCTCGACCTGACTCTGACCTCCTCCACACCCTCTTCCTCCCTCCCAGCAGGGGCTGACACAGCCTGACTCCCTATAGCAGTGGGGAGGCTGTCTCTGCCCACAATGTGGCTGGAGCCCAAGAGTGGGCAAACGCTTGCTGATGGGCCGAGATGGTGCCCCTGCCAACGGGGCTGGCTCAGTGCCCCACGCCCCCAGCATGAGGATCTGTTGGGGGTTGGGCCTGACTCGGACATGGCCTCCAGGTCTCCAGCCCTGTGGGAGCAGGGGTGCGCCCAGCTCAGAGCGGGTGACGACGTGGCCCAGAGAGATGGGTGAGTCCACCGGGGGCAAACAGAAGCCAGGGCGCCCCTCCTGCCCAGCGCTACCTTGGTGGAGAGTGATGGGGTCTGACCACTTGGTCTCGACCCTGGGTGAGCCCTTGGCGTCCATCAGGAGGAACTTCACGCTGGGGACGGGAGGTGGTGGGGGAGGAGGGGAGAGACTCAGAGGCTGGGGCAGGGCCAGGTTCCCCAGCAGCTCCTCTGGGCCCCTCCCATGGATGTGGAGTGGGGGTGCCAGTCAAGAGCAGCAGCTGGTGGCCTGGCCCTGCTCTGAGAATCCCCTGAGATGTCTCCAGCCACTTGGCCTGTGCCACCAGCCCCCATCCCCCTAAGCAGTTGCTCTCCAGACACCAGACCTGGGCCGGGGATAGTTTAGGGGCCCCAGTTCCTAAATGCCACGAGTCAAAAGTGCAGGTGAAGGTGGCTTAGCAAGGCACATGGGCAGGGGTCCCAGGCCTCCCAGAGCGGCAGCAGTAGCTGGAGGGCGGGGGGCTCAGTCACCAGCAACCCAAGGACCGAGGGCACTAGGAGCCCCGCAGAGGGGCTCGGTTTGTGTCTTTGCAGGGCTGGGAGCTCTGGAAGGTCTGGGCAGTGGGGAGGGACCTGGCAGGTTGGCACTGAAAAGAGTGGCTGCGGGGGACAGGGCGGGGCGTGGAGCTGGAAGCTGAGCCAGGGTGTGGTGGCGGGGAGGGCAAAGGGTGGACCTGGAGAGTGGGTGAGAGGGCAGAGGGGGGCTGGGTAGAGCGAGGTGCTGTTCCAGCTTCTCCACGCCCTGCCTTCCCGGCTCCCTGCTGGGCCTGGTCTTCCTGAGGCCACCCCACCTCCTCCTGTGCCCGGACAGTCCTGACCTAGACACATAGCCTGCTTCCCCATCCCAACTCTACCCTGACCTTGGCAGGCCACTTGACCTCCTGTGCCTCAGTTTCCTCATCTGTAAGAGTGGGTGGGAGCCACCTCTCTTGCTCCCTGCCTCATATCCACAAAACTGGGTCTGAACTCGGCCCCCGAGTTTCCTGCCAGATCTGCCCGTGGTGGGGGCCAGAGGCCCAGACTTTGGGGAAGCTGCCCCCTCCCACCTTGACTAAGATCCCGCCTCCCCGCGGTGCCCACCCTCTCCTCCTGGGCCTTGCCCGGCCCCAGCTGGGGTGAGCACTGTTGCTGACTCTACAGTGGAAGGAGCTTGGGCTTGCAAAGGGGAGGACAGGGGCCAGGGGACCCCTGGGAATATGGTAGACAGAGCATCCTTGGTCCCAGCAATGCCTCCTCCCCAAGCACAGCCCCCGTCCCAGGGCCCCGGTGGTGGGGGTACCACCCACCGATAGGGTCCAGGGCCAGGGAGGGGCGCGTTGCAGAAAGGCTGCTGGTGGCAACCGTGGTCATGGCCCACCCGCAGCACAGGGACGCCTCCGCTGCCCACCATGGGGTCGTCACAGGGCAGCCAGTCCAGAGACAGGGGCAGGGTCATGTAGTGGCCATCGGTCAGCAGCTGTGGGGAGGCTGGGATGTCAGCCAGCGTCTCTGGGTTCTGGAAGCTCCTGGAGGCTGCAAGATGAAAGAACAGATGGGGGTAGGAGGGGAGAGACCAGCTTTGTGCTTATGAGCGGGGGTTCTGTGTTCGCCCACCCTCCTGCCCTGACCCCCCATGCCACCTCCTCCCTCAGGACCCCCAGAGATAGTCCAGACCCACAGTTGACTTTGTTACCCCTGAAGGAGAGCTTCCCTCTGGCCTTCTGTCCTCACCCAGAGCCAGGAGTGGGGAGCAGCGGGTGGTCCCAACCTGCCCAGCCCCAGCCCCATCGAAGTGCACTGGCCCTGCCCCCCACAAGACCACATCCTCCCAGGTCGCAGCCTCGGTTTTCCGTCCAAAGGAAGAATTACTTGGATTCAGAGAAAGGGCTGCAGAGCTGTTGACAAACCCACCACTTAAACAACTCCCAGGATTTGGTGCTCACTATGTGTGTATTTTTCAATACACATATCACCCCTTTGGATAAAGCCCCATTCATCCACACCTATCTCCCACAGGCCCCACAAGGGCTCAGTCATTGAAGGCGCTTGCTGGTGAGGGGCTCCTAGGGCCCACCACTCTCCTTGGCCATCACCGTCACCCAGGCCCCACAGCTGTCCCCGCACCATTGCTGAAGGCCACCACAAGCCAGACGGTGTCGCTGGCGCTGGCATGCTCGTCGAAGACACAGCGCGGCTGCTCCAGGGAGAAGGTGGTGGCTGTGACCTTCCCTTCCAGGTCCCAGGCTGTTACCTGCGGCGTGTAGGGCACCAGCTCTGTGGCCACAGGAGACAAAAGGTGAGCCACGGAGACAGGCTTGGGGGTCCCTGGGGCTGCCTCTCCCAGTCGGAGGGGGGTGGGCGCCCAGGGTCCAATCACTTCAGCAGGGCCCCCAGCCCCTTGGGTCTGGCTGGATGCATCCATCCAGGACCCCCACTCACCCAGGCTCAGGCTGGGCCAGAGACAGTTCAGTGCCATGAGGAGCATGTGCAGCCCTAGGAGAGGCTGCCCCCGGGGGAGCCCCATGACAGCTGCCAGCATCCAGAAGGCTAGGGGCTGGTCTGGCTGCCTCGGGCTCTACCCCACCCCCAGCAGCTTGGCCCTGGAGAAGCTGGTTAATCAGGCTGCCCCAGGGGCTGGAAAGACCTGCAAATGTACACGCACCCCACCCCCTTCCTCCCAGTCCAGCCCACAGCAGGGAGGAGCTGGCGGGGGGGGTCTGGAGGGAGGCAGGCCAGTGCCCAGCCCCACTGCCAGGGCCGAGGGAGAGGGACCAGTGGACCCCTGGATGCCAGCCAGGCCTTCCGGGAGCCTGGATTGGGGCCCCTCCCAGTCTCTTGGCCCTGAGGCCCTAAGGTCTGGCTTTTGGAAACTTGGGCTCAGGACCACATGCTTGAGATTCCTGCACCGCAGGTGCCAGGAGCCTCCCTCTGGCCGTCTGTCCCCACCCAGAGTCAGGAGTGGGGAGTAGCGGGCAACCTCAACCTGCCCAGCCCCAGCCCCATCACAGTGCGCTGGCCCTGCCCCTGACGAGGCCACATCCTCCCAGGTCACATCCTCCCAGGTCACATCCCTGATTCCCCATCCAAAGGAAGAACTTGGATTCAGAGAAAGGGCTGCAGAGCCCTTGACAGCTGACAAACCCGCCACTTACACTACTCCCGGGTTTTGGCACTATGTGTGTATTTTTCACATATATAACTCACATACCTTCACAGCTCAGTGGCTTAAATATATATATGTCACCCAGGGAGGGCAGTGGTGAGATCACAGCTAACTGGAGCCTCAAACTCCCAGGTTCAAGTAATCCTTCAACCTCAGTCTCCCCAGTAGCTGGAACCACAGGCATGCAACACCATGCCCTGGCTAATTTATTTATTATTTTTTAAAATTTAATTAATTTTTTTTTTTTTTTAAGATGGAGTCTCCTCTGTCGCCCAGGCTGGAGTGCAGTGGTGTGATCTGGGCTCACTGCAACCTCTGCCTCCCAGGTTCAAGCGATTCTCCTGCCTCAGCCTCTTGAGTAGCTGGATTACAGGCACATGCCACCAGGCCCAGCTAACTTTTGTATTTTAGTAGAGACAGGGTTTCACCATGTTGGCTTGGCTGCTCTCAAACTCCTGATCTCAAGTGATCCGCCTGCCTCAACCTCCCAAAGTGCTGGGATTACAGGCGTGTTCCACCGTGTCTGGCACCCCCGCCAATTTTTTTTTTTTTTTTTTGAGACGGAGTTTTCACTCTTGTTGCCCAGGCTGGCTGGAGTACAATGGCTCGGTCTTGGCTAACTGCAACCTCCGCCTCCTGGGTTCAAGCGATTCTCCTGCCTCAGCCTCCTGAGCAGCTGTAATGATAGGCATGTGCCGCCACATCTGGCTAATTTTGTATTTTTAGTAGAGATAGGGTTTCTCCATGTTGGTCAGGCTGGTCTCGAACTCCCGACAGAGTGTCACCCTGTTGCCCAGGCTGGAGTGCAATAGTGCAATCTTTGCTCACCGCAAGCTCCACCTCCCAGGTTCAAGCAGTTCTCCTGCCTCAGCCTCCCAAATAGCTGGGACTACAGGTGCCCGCCACCACGCCCGACTAATTTTTTTGTATTTTTAGTACAGACGGGGTTTCACTGTGTTAGCTAGGATGGTCTTGATCTCCTGACCTCATGATCTGCCCGCCTCGGCCTCCCAAAGTGCTGGGATTACAGGTGTGAACCACCGCGCCTGGCCTGTGTCTGGCTTCTTTTACTTTTACAAGGTTCCTTGACTGTGACTGCTTCATTCCTTTTCACAGTTGAGTAATATTCCATCCTGTGAACGCATCACACTTTGATTCATCAGTGGATGCATAATTTGGTTTTTTCCTCTTTGGGGCTATTGTAAATATGCTACCATGAGCATCTGTGTGCAGGCTTCTGTGGGGACATTTTCAATGCTCTTGAGTACATACCTAGGAGAACTGTGGTCACACGCTAATGCTCCTTTCAGAGGTTCTGTTTGCCAAAGTGGCTGCATTTTACATTCCCAGTAGCAGTGGATGAGGGTCTCATTTCTTGACATCCTCTCCAACATTGCTTTATTTTTGTTTTGGTATAGCCATCATAATGGGTGTAGTGTGGCATCTCATGGTTTTTATATTTTATTTTTGAGACGGTGTCTTTTTCTGTTGCCAGGCTGGAGTACGGTGGTATGATCTTGGTTCATTGCAACCTCTGCCTCTTGGGTTCAAGCAATTCTCCTGCTTCAGCCTCCCTAGTAGCTGGGATTACAGGTGCTATCACCACACCCGGCTAATTTTTTATATTTTTGGTAGAGACACAGTTTCATCATGTTGTCCAGGCTGGTCTCGAACTCCTGACCTCAAGTGATCCACCCACCTCGGCCTCCCAAAGTGCTAGGATTACAGGCATGATTCACTGTGCCCAGCCTGGCCATTTATCTTCTTCGGAGGAACATCTATTCTAGTTCTTTGCCCATTTTTAAATTGGGTTGTCTTTTTGTTGAGGTTTTCTTGTTTTTTGTTTGTTTTTGAGACAGGGTCCAGGCTGGAGTGCAGAGGCACAATCTTGGCTCACTGCAACCTCTGCCTTCTGGGTTCAAGCAATTCTCATGCCTCAGCCTCCAAGCAGCTGGAAGTATAGGTGCCCACCACCATGCCCAGCTAATTTTTGTATGTTTAGTAGAGACGGGATTTCAACATGTTGGCCAGGATGGTCTCGAACTCCTGACCTCAGGTGATCCAACCCACCTTGGCCTCACAAAGTGCTGGGACTACAGGCATAAGCCACTGCACCCAACCTATTGCTGAGTTCTAAGGGTTCTTTATATATTCTGGATACTAGACCCTTATCAGGAATGTGATTTGAAAATATTTTCTCCCATCCTCATCCTCAGAATCCTTTCAAGGAGAAGCATCCAAGGTTCAGGCACCCACCCCAACTCCTGCACTCACAGGCAATGTGAGTACAGAGTCTCAAATGTGGAACCAGGCCGGGCACAGTGGCTCATGCCTGTAATCCCAGCACTTTGGGAGACCGAGGCGGGAGGATCACCTGAGGTTAGGAGTTCAAGACCGGTGAAACCCTGTCTCTACTAAAAATACAAAAATTAGTTGGGCGTGGTGGTGGGTGTCTATAGTCTCAGCTACTCAGGAGGCTGAGGCAGGAGAATCGCTTGAACCTGGAAGGTGGAGGTTGCAATGAGCTGCGATCGCGCCACTGCACTCCAGCCTGAGTGACAGAGCGAGGTTCCGTCTCAAGAACAAACAACAAATCAAACGTGGAACCAAACTAGTTTGGGGTCCAGCTATGCTGGGGTCTTCTAGGGAGGCCTCAGTACCCTTTTTTCCTGGACCACGTTACCATTAGGCATAGTGCCCTGTGCCCACACTGTTTATAAGAGCCCACATACATTCTTTTTTTTCTGAGATGAAGTCTCGCTCTGTCGCCTAGGCTGGAGTGCAGTGGCACGATCTTGGCTCACTGCAAGCTCTGCCTCCCGGGTTCACGCCATTCTCCCACCTCAGCCTCCCGAGTAGCTGGGACTCAAGGCACCCGCCACCATGCCCGGCTAATTTTTTGTATCTTTTAGTAGAGATGGGATTTCACTGTGTTAGCCAGGATAGTCTCAATCTCCTGACCTCGTGATCCACCCGCCTCAGCCTCCCAAAGTGTTGGGATTACAGGCGTGAGCCACTGCGCCCGGCCGAGCCCACATACATTTTTAATTTCTTTTAAAATCAGAAGGGAGAAAAATGAACCTTTAGGTGAGAGAAAATCCTCTAGTATTCATTAATATATTCATCTTTATACCAACATGTTGTAAAATACATTTTTTTTTTTTTTTTTGAGACAGAGTCTCGCTCTGTCACCCAGGCTGGAGTGCAGTGGCCGGATCTCAGCTCACTGTAAGCTCTGCCTCCCGGGTTTATGCCATTCTCCTGCCTCAGCCTCCCGAGTAGCTGGGACTACAGGCGACCGCCACCTCGCCCGGCTAGTTTTTTGTATTTTTTAGTAGAGACGGGGTTTCACCACCATGTTAGCCAGGATGGTCTCGATCTCCTGACCTCGTGATCCGCCCGTCTCGGCCTCCCAAAGTGCTGGGATTACAGGCTTGAGCCACTGCGCCCGGCCGTAAAATAGATTTTTTAACAGAGAAAGGGGCTCGCCAAGGCCAAAGCGCCTCTGCGTCCCACAGCCAGGAACGAGGTGGCCCTGCCGTCCCTCTGGTCCCAGGCCCAAACTACTCCTCCCGGACAGGCAGCACGATCTTGACTGGGGATATCTGATCCAAATTCCAAGAGGGTCAACAATTAGAACTTTGACAATGGTGTCAGATCAACCCTGGCCTGGATTCCACCTACCTAGCCAAGCATTCAATCTCTGTCTTTTTATTATTGTTATTTTACAGATGGGATCTTGCTCTGTTGCCCCGGCTGCAGTGCAGAGGTGCAATCATAGCTCACTGCAGCCTTGAACTCCTGGGCTCAAGCAATCCTCCCACCTCAGCCTTCCGACAGCTGGGACTACAGGCAGGTGCCAGCATGCCCGGCTTATTTATTTTTTTGAGACGGAGTCTCGCTCTGTGGCTCAGGCTGGAGTGCAGTGGCATGATCTTGGCTCACTGCAACCTCCACCTGCTGGGTTCAAGCGATTCTCCTGCCTCAGCCTCCTGAGTAGCTGGGATTACAGGCGCCCGCCACCACACCTAATTTTTGTATTTTTAGTAGAGACGGTGTTTTGCCATGTTGCCCAGGCTGGTCCCAAATTCCTGACCTCAGGTGATCCACCTGTCTCGGCCTCTCAAACTGCAAGGATTAGAAGCATGAGCCACCACACCTGGCCTAACTTTTTTTCAGAGATGAGGTCTTGCAATTTTGCTCAGGCTGGTCTCAAACTTCTGGACTAAAGTGAGCCTCCTGTCTTGACCTCCTGAGCAGCTGGGATAACAGGCATGCGTCACCATCCCTGGTTCAAGTCGTTGCATCTTTGAACCTGTGTCCACATCAGTAAAACAGACAGCAGCTCCAATCCTAAGTGAATGGCATTTTGTGAACCACAACCCCAGGGCCACAAAGGTGACAGCTGGTGCTCTGGGGTGACAGCCCCTGGCACAGCAGGGTGATCAGTGTGGGGCATGTGGAGGCAGCACAGTCCAGTACCACGGGCTTCTCCACACCTCGCTGTGGCCTGTTCTTCAGTAATCCAGTGGGAGCTGATGAGCCCATGGGACTTCCTCCTACTGATGCAGGAAGTGTGTGGGGGCACGCGTGCACACACACACACACACACACACGTGCACACACACGTACTCATGCACACACCCAGGACAGGACCTGCTGACTTTGGCTATAGAGCATTTATTGCAAACAAAATTGAGGTAAAAGAAGCTGACCCAGAACCCACGCCCGTCCAGGCTGGGGAAGTCTCTACTTGCCCCACGCCAGGCCCCGAGCACCGCAGGCCCGAAGCAGCCCCCAGAGGACAGACGGGCCCTGCGCACTGAGGTAGCTGCATCTTAAGCCCCCATGAGTACAACTGCCCAGGGCTGCCCAATTCCTGGAGGGGAGGAAGGAGAGGCAGGCAGGGGGAGCCCCGGCTTCAGGTGGGGCACACCTCACGCCCCCAACAAACCTCCCAGCCTCTCGGGCTGGGCACTTCCTGCCTCGCCACTCAGCCAGCCATGGGGCAGCGGGGTGGCCACCAGAGGCGGGTGTGCTGGGGCACAAGGTCACTGCTGCTCCAGACAGTCCTCGGTCACCCCCTGGGCGGCCAGCTCAGCCAGCACGTTCTGCAGGTAGTTGGGGTCAGGGTAGCCATGGCCCGTAACGTTGCGGTCCATCTCTGTCTTGTGGTGGATCTCGTTCCACACCACAGTGTCCGTCTCACCCGTGGTGCTGGACGTGCCCACTGTAAAGATGAGCCGCCTCTTCCAGGCCACCTTCAGGAGCTCTAGGACCTGCCCGGGAAGGAGGAGGGGGAAGAGGAAGGAGGGAACGGGGAGTGAGAGGGGCTCAGTGAGCAGGCACAGGCTGGCACCATGTTCTTCCCATCCCAGCCCCTCCCGGGTGACCTCATCCACTCCCTGGCACTCACCCCATCTGCAGGGACCCCAAAACTGCCCACTGGACAGTACGTTAGGATCCCACGTAAGCCTGGGCTCCAGCCCACCCTGCCTCGGTGCCGGGCACTGCCATCGTTTGGTCCTGATGCCCAGGCACCATGCTCAAGTCCTCCCTGCTTCCAGAGCCGGTGCTGGACAAGCGCCTGCCCATCCACCCTCCCTGGTGGAATCCAGGCCTCCCTGCCCTCTCCCTGCCCTCTCCCTGCCCTCTCCTCACCTCCAGCTCCGCCACCTCGAGCCCATTCTCATGGCCAGAGGAACTTTTCCAAAGCTCTATCAGCAGCTCCACCTCCGTGGC
Organism: Rhinopithecus roxellana; assembly: GCF_007565055.1. Classification (NCBI taxonomy): domain Eukaryota; kingdom Metazoa; phylum Chordata; class Mammalia; order Primates; family Cercopithecidae; genus Rhinopithecus; species Rhinopithecus roxellana. The sequence continues at coordinate 98,787,769 of NC_044554.1, read as the reverse complement.
TTCCCTGGGCGCTCAGAACCAGCTCTACCCCTGGGGCTGGCCTGGGGGGTGGCCCTGCCTTCACGCCCTCACCACAGGCTCCCACCCTCCTCGCCAGCTGTCCTGCCTGCCTGGAAGGCTCATCCCCAGCCTTCTCTGCAGTCGCAAAGTCCCTATTCAGGTCTCAGGACAGACACGACTGCTCCAGCCTTCCTTGGTCACCTGGTCTAACACAGCCCCCAGTCCCTCCTGACTCTCAGGAGCTCCTGACCCTACCCAGCAGGGTGCTGGAAGGCGATGGCCTCTCCTCCTCCCTCGAGGCTCTGTGAGGTCCAGGCTGCCCTCCCTGTACCTACAGCAGGTCCCCAGAAAGGAGCAGCAGACACCCAGCCCGGCCTCGACCTCTGTCCTCCACTGCAGTAGTAGAGCCCAGTGTGGCGTCTGGCCTCCTGCTGCGTGGTCAGGGCCCTGTTCACCCCCGGGGCGCGTAGTGGCACTTACCTTGCGGCCCTGGGCATTGTCTGGAAGGTAGCACTGGCGGGGAAACCCTCTGGCAGTGAATGGCTTTCCGGGATTGGGGTGCTCAGGGCCCTGCAGGAGGAACAGACACCAGGATAGGGTGCTCCAAGAGCCCGCACAGGGACAGGCCCCCGCACTGCTCCAGCCTCTCCCCGGTTCCAAGATGCCAACTCCGAATGTTTCTAATTTCCCTCTGAGCTGTGGAGAAGTGGAGGGAAACCAGGGGAAAGGCTCACGGTTCAACAAGACAAGAAGACCACTGCATCCACCACAGGTGGACCTTGACTGGTACCCGGTGCCCACTGCCCGCTGCCCCGTTATCTTCCCACCCTGCCCTAGACCCTGCCATCCACCTCTGCCCAAGACGGGAGACTAAAAGGGCCAGGGCCCGTCCAGTTCTCCTCAGGGATGCTGGGGCCTCGTACCTGGGCTCCTGACACCCACACACCTGGCCCCGCCACTCCCAACCTAAGGTTCCTCGATGCACACCCTGCTGTGGCCCTGCTTCTCCAGCCCCTCCACAGGGTTCCTCCCACTGAACTGCCTGCCCTTCTGCCCAGAACAAGTCTAGCTAAGATGGCTCCTCCTCCAGGAAGGCTTCCCTGGTTCGGGAAAGAGTGGAGGGCCAGTTCTCTGCTGCCACAGCCCTAAGAGCTTGCCCTAAGCCCCGGCACTGCCTCCCCATTCCTGGCCCTCCATGGCCCTGGCCTTAGGGGACCTGGGGGCCTGAGCTTGGCCACATGGGCATCCTCAGCGTTGATCCAGGGGCACACTGCTGGGACATGGGCGGGGTGGGAAGAGGAGTGGCTGGGAGTGGGGGACTCCAGGAAGGCCCCTCACCTGGATGCCATGGGGAATGTTGTAAACTATGAGGATGGTCCCGCAGTCCTCGTGGCCGGGGAGCGACATCTGGAACCGTAATACCTCCATCTTTCCCTGGGGCTGGGTCCCCGTCTTCTCTCCATAGATGGTTTTGCAGGAGGGACACTGCAGACTTCCATCCTGAGAGAGGCAGACGCGACCCACTGAGCTGGCTGTCTGAGAGCACCCAAGACCGTCACCTCCACTGTCAGATGGTAAAGGGCCCCGGGAACAGGCCGGCCGCCATCCCAGGGAGTTGCTGGCAGCCTCCCGCCCGGAAACTGGCTTCCAACAGCTTCCCTGGAAAGCTTTGTTTTGCACCAGCAACTCATTATGCCGTTTTCGTTAAAGGAGCATGCTATCAGGAGACAGGTGGTGAGTGGGAAAACTCGGATCCTGAGCAGAAGTCTCCATGGGTGAAGCGCATTTGAAGTCCGACAGACAGCCTTGCAGCGCCTGATCTGCAGAGCTGGGCCCTGGCTGCCCAGGACGGCAGACACTAGGGAAGGCCAAGCCAGGCTCTGATGCGCCACATGACTTGGTTCTCTAAGCCTCCAAACTCTGCCCATCCTGCCTGAAGGCCGCTGCAGGGACAGCAGCTGGGGGTCGGCTTGGGCGTGGCTCTTCATGTGTAGGCTGCCATGGGACCCAGGGTCAGCCCTGCCTCGAGGCCTGGCTCCCACCTCCCAGCGGGGCGACCCTGGGCATGGCCCCTGCTCTGAGCCTTTCCCTCATGAGCACTGTGCTGACCGCACAGGGACGCTGTAAGGAAGAAGGGAGACAGCGTGTGCAGCGCTTACAAGTGGCCGAGGGGGAGGCGGTGCCCTGAGGCTTGGAGAAGCCCAGAATCTCCTCAGGCCTGGTTGGAGGGGTGGAGGGAACCAGCCCCATTGGTCCCCCTTTCTAAAGCATGGGGCAGGCCTAGGAGAGTAGGGCAGGCCTGGGAGAGCCGGCCAGGCCTTTACAAAGGTCTTCAAGCTGGCCCCACGCCCGGCACCATCTTTTGCAGAGACCCGTCCCCACAGCCACCCCCAGATCCCTCCCGCCTCTGCAGGTGTGGACAGCTCAGGACTGTGGGGGCAGGCCACCCGCCTCCACCCCGGGCCAGTGGGGGCACCTTGTTGCCATTGCAGTACATGGCCAGCAGGCACAGCAGGTGGAAGGCGTGACTGCACTTGGTGAGGCGGCCCACAGCCAGGGGCCCGATGGCCTTGCTGTCAGTCACATCACTGTACCCAGATGCTGCGGACAGCTTCTCCATGCAGATGATACAGTCCTGGAGGAGACCAAACACCGGTCATGCTTACCAACAGTGGGCTGGGCTAACGAGGGCCAGTCTTGGAAAAAGAGGCTTTCATGTGCTGAAATGCTGGAAGTGTGGTCAAAGTCAATTCCAAGACCAGGCGCAGTGGCTCAGGCCTGTAATCCCAGCACTCTGGGAGGCCGATCACCTGAGGTCAGGAATGTGAGGCCAGCCTGGCCAACATGGGAAAACTCCATGTCTACTAAGAATACAAAAATTAGCCAGGTGTGTTGGTGGGCGCCTATAATCCTAGCTACTCAGGAGGCTGAGGCAAGAAAATTGCTTGAACTCAGGAGGCAGAGGTTGCAGAGCTGAGACTGCCACTGCACTCCAGCCTGGGCGACAGAGTGAGACTCCATCTCAGGAAAAAAAAAAAAATCGTCCATTCCACAGGCTGGAAACACAGGTGAGTCACCGGGACCTGTGCCCTTAAAGAGCTTAACAGCAGCACAGGCCCGACATGACAGCGGGAGCCACCAAATGGGGAGGATGGACAGGACAGGATCCTAGGGGAGGCCCTCGGAGTGGGGTCATACAAGGGAGACAGGAATTGCCAGATGGACAAGCACAGAGCGGGCACCTGGGGAGAGGGAGGAGGACGTTCTGAACGAGGAGCCGGCCCATGGGCACTAAAGCTGGCAGGGGGGAGCAGGAGATGAGATAGGATCAGGGAGAGGCGGGCCCTCGGGGTTCTGGCTGCCACACTCGGGCTGGGGCTGTGTGTGAGTTGGGGATCCTGTTGGGGGTTCCAGGCAGGGAGTGCTCCCATGATCTGAGCTACGTGCTGGCTGTGCAGACGGCAGCTTGGAGAGGAGGAGCCTGGGGTGAAACGGCCCAGTCATACCAGATGGGCACCAGGGCGGAGACAGAGCCAAGCACTGGGCAGGAGGGAATGCGGCAAGGGCTTGCTGAAGGGGTGGGACGCATGAGGAGGACTTTGAGGCTCCTGTCCAAAGCTTTACTTACCAGATTTTTTTCATGGACTCAACTGACTGGAGAGACACACAAGTGAAGAGTCCCTGGGTACTAGGGCTCCTGGCCTTTCACCCGTCCCCAAGTATCTGAAGATCTCTGGCTACTGGTACTCCTGGCCACTCACCCGCCCCCCAGTATCTGAAGAGTGCCTGGCTACTGGTACTCCTGGCCATTCACCCTACCCCCAGTATCTGAAGAGTGCCTGGGTACTGGTACTCCTGGCCATTCACCCACCCCCCAGTATCTGAAGAGTGCCTGGGTACTGGTACTCCTGGCCACTCACCCACCCCCCAGTATCTGAAGAGTGCCTGGCTACTGGTACTCCTGGCCATTCACCCTACCCCCAGTATCTGAAGAGTGCCTGGGTACTGGTACTCCTGGCCATTCACCCACCCCCCAGTATCTGAAGAGTGCCTGGCTACTGGTACTCCTGGCCACTCACCCACCCCCCAGTATCTGAAGAGTGCCTGGCTACTGGTACTCCTGGCCACTCACCCGCCCCCCAGTATCTGAAGAGTGCCTGGCTACTGGTACTCCTGGCCACTCACCCGCCCCCCAGTATCTGAAGAGTGCCTGGGTACTGGTACTCCTGGCCACTCACCCGCCCCCCAGTATCTGAAGAGTGCCTGGGTACTGGTACTCCTGGCCATTCACCCGCCCCCCAGTATCTGAAGAGTGCCTGGGTACTGGTACTCCTGGCCACTCACCCTACCCCCAGTATCTGAAGAGTGCCTGGCTACTGGTACTCCTGGCCACTCACCCGCCCCCCAGTATCTGAAGAGTGCCTGGCTACTGGTACTCCTGGCCACTCACCCGCCCCCCAGTATCTGAAGAGTGCCTGGCTACGGTACTCCTGGCCACTCACCCGACCCCCAGTATCTGAAGAGTGCCTGGGTACTGGCTACTCCTGGCCATTAACCCGCCCCCCCGTATCGAAGAGGTGCCTGGGTAATGGCTCCGCCACTCACCCTACCCGTATCTGAAGAGTGCCTGGCTATGGTACTCCTGCCACTCACCCGACCCCCAGTATCTGAAGAGTGCCTGGCTACTGGTACTCCTGGCCAACTCACCCGCCCCCCAGTATCTGAAGAGTGCCTGGCTACTGGTACTCCTGGCCACTCACCCGCCCCCAAGTATATGAAGAGTGCCTGGGTACTGGTACTCCTGGCCACTCACCCTACCCCAGTATCTGAAGAGTGCCTGGGTACTGGTACTCCTGGCCACTCACCCTACCCCCAGTATCTGAGAGTGCTGGGTACTGGTACTCCTGGCCCTCACCCGCCCCCCAGTATCTAAGAGTGCCTGGGGACTGGTACCTCCTGGCCACTCACCCTACCCCCAGTATCTGAAGAGTGCCTGGCTACTGGTACTCCTGGCCACTCACCCGCCCCCAGTATCTGAAGAGTGCCTGGCTACTGGTACTCCTGGCCACTCACCCGCCCCCCAGTATCTGAAGAGTGCCTGGGTACTGGTACTCCTGGCCACTCACCCTACCCCCAGTATCTGAAGAGTGCCTGGGTACTGGTACTCCTGGCCATTCACCCACCCCCAGTATCTGAAGAGTGCCTGGGTACTGGTACTCCTAGCCACTCACCCTACCCCCAGTATCTGAAGAGTGCCTGGGTACTGGTACTCCTGGCCACTCACCCGCCCCCCAGTATCTGAAGAGTGCCTGGGTACTGGTACTCCTGGCCACTCACCCGCCCCCCAGTATCTGAAGAGTGCCTGGCTACTGGTACTCCTGGCCACTCACCCGCCCCCCAGTATCTGAAGAGTGCCTGGCTACTGGTACTCCTGGCCACTCACCCGCCCCCCAGTATCTGAAGAGTGCCTGGCTACTGGTACTCCTGGCCACTCACCCGCCCCCCAGTATCTGAAGAGTGCCTGGGTACTGGTACTCCTGGCCACTCACCCTACCCCCAGTATCTGAAGAGTGCCTGGCTACTGGTACTCCTGGCCACTCACCCGCCCCCCAGTATCTGAAGAGTGCCTGGCTACTGGTACTCCTGGCCACTCACCCGCCCCCCAGTATCTGAAGAGTGCCTGGCTACTGGTACTCCTGGCCACTCACCCGCCCCCCAGTATCTGAAGAGTGCCTGGGTACTGGTACTCCTGGCCATTCACCCGCCCCCCAGTATCTGAAGAGTGCCTGGGTACTGGTACTCCTGGCCATTCACCCGCCCCCCAGTATCTGAAGAGTGCCTGGGTACTGGTACTCCTGGCCATTCACCCTACCCCCAGTATCTGAAGAGTGCCTGGGTACTGGTACTCCTGGCCATTCACCCGCCCCCCAGTATCTGAAGAGTGCCTGGGTACTGGTACTCCTGGCCACTCACCCTACCCCCAGTATCTGAAGAGTGCCTGGCTACTGGTACTCCTGGCCACTCACCCGCCCCCCAGTATCTGAAGAGTGCCTGGCTACTGGTACTCCTGGCCACTCACCCGCCCCCCAGTATCTGAAGAGTGCCTGGGTACTGGTACTCCTGGCCACTCACCCTACCCCCAGTATCTGAAGAGTGCCTGGGTACTGGTACTCCTGGCCATTCACCCACCCCCCAGTATCTGAAGAGTGCCTGGGTACTGGTACTCCTAGCCACTCACCCTACCCCAGTATCTGAAGAGTGCCTGGGTACTGGTACTCCTGGCCACTCACCCGCCCCCCAGTATCTGAAGAGTGCCTGGGTACTGGTACTCCTGGCCACTCACCCGCCCCCCAGTATCTGAAGAGTGCCTGGCTACTGGTACTCCTGGCCACTCACCCGCCCCCCAGTATCTGAAGAGTGCCTGGCTACTGGTACTCCTGGCCACTCACCCGCCCCCCAGTATCTGAAGAGTGCCTGGCTACTGGTACTCCTGGCCACTCACCCGCCCCCCAGTATCTGAAGAGTGCCTGGGTACTGGTACTCCTGGCCACTCACCCGCCCCCCAGTATCTGAAGAGTGCCTGGGTACTGGTACTCCTGGCCACTCACCCGCCCCCCAGTATCTGAAGAGTGCCTGGGTACTGGTACTCCTGGCCACTCACCCGCCCCCCAGTATCTGAAAGAGTGCCTGGCTACTGGTACTCCTGGCCACTCACCCGCCCCCCAGTATCTGAAGAGTGCCTGGCTACTGGTACTCCTGGCCACTCACCCGCCCCCCAGTATCTGAAGAGTGCCTGGGTACTGGTACTCCTGGCCACTCACCCGCCCCCCAGTATCTGAAGAGTGCCTGGGTACTGGTACTCCTGGCCACTCACCCGCCCCCCAGTATCTGAAGAGTGCCTGGGTACTGGTACTCCTGGCCACTCACCCGCCCCCCAGTATCTGAAGAGTGCCTGGGTACTGGTACTCCTGGCCACTCACCCGCCCCCCAGTATCTGAAGAGTGCCTGGCTACTGGTACTCCTGGCCACTCACCCGCCCCCCAGTATCTGAAGAGTGCCTGGCTACTGGTACTCCTGGCCACTCACCCGCCCCCCAGTATCTGAAGAGTGCCTGGGTACTGGTACTCCTGGCCACTCACCCGCCCCCCAGTATCTGAAGAGTGCCTGGGTACTGGTACTCCTGGCCACTCACCCTACCCCCAGTATCTGAAGAGTGCCTGGGTACTGGTACTCCTGGCCACTCACCCGCCCCCCAGTATCTGAAGAGTGCCTGGCTACTGGTACTCCTGGCCACTCACCCGCCCCCCAGTATCTGAAGAGTGCCTGGCTACTGGTACTCCTGGCCATTCACCCGCCCCCCAGTATCTGAAGAGTGCCTGGGTACTGGTACTCCTGGCCATTCACCCGCCCCCCAGTATCTGAAGAGTGCCTGGGTACTGGTACTCCTGGCCACTCACCCGCCCCCAGTATCTGAAGAGTGCCTGGGTACTGGTACTCCTGGCCACTCACCCTACCCCCAGTATCTGAAGAGTGCCTGGGTACTGGTACTCCTGGCCACTCACCCGCCCCCCAGTATCTGAAGAGTGCCTGGCTACTGGTACTCCTGGCCACTCACCCGCCCCCCAGTATCTGAAGAGTGCCTGGCTACTGGTACTCCTGGCCACTCACCCGCCCCCCAGTATCTGAAGAGTGCCTGGGTACTGGTACTCCTGGCCATTCACCCGCCCCCCAGTATCTGAAGAGTGCCTGGGTACTGGTACTCCTGGCCATTCACCCACCCCCCAGTATCTGAAGAGTGCCTGGGTACTGGTACTCCTGGCCACTCACCCGCCCCCCAGTATCTGAAGAGTGCCTGGGTACTGGTACTCCTGGCCACTCACCCTACCCCCCAGTATCTGAAGAGTGCCTGGCTACTGGTACTCCTGGCCACTCACCCGCCCCCCAGTATCTGAAGAGTGCCTGGCTACTGGTACTCCTGGCCACTCACCCGCCCCCCAGTATCTGAAGAGTGCCTGGGTACTGGTACTCCTGGCCATTCACCCACCCCCCAGTATCTGAAGAGTGCCTGGGTACTGGTACTCCTGGCCACTCACCCGCCCCCCAGTATCTGAAGAGTGCCTGGGTACTGGTACTCCTGGCCACTCACCCTACCCCCAGTATCTGAAGAGTGCCTGGGTACTGGTACTCCTGGCCACTCACCCGCCCCCCAGTATCTGAAGAGTGCCTGGCTACTGGTACTCCTGGCCACTCACCCGCCCCCCAGTATCTGAAGAGTGCCTGGCTACTGGTACTCCTGGCCATTCACCCACCCCCCAGTATCTGAAGAGTGCCTGGGTACTGGTACTCCTGGCCACTCACCCGCCCCCCAGTATCTGAAGAGTGCCTGGGTACTGGTACTCCTGGCCATTCACCCGCCCCCCAGTATCTGAAGAGTGCCTGGGTACTGGTACTCCTGGCCACTCACCCGCCCCCCAGTATCTGAAGAGTGCCTGGGTACTGGTACTCCTGGCCACTCACCCTACCCCCAGTATCTGAAGAGTGCCTGGGTACTGGTACTCCTGGCCACTCACCCGCCCCCAGTATCTGAAGAGTGCCTGGCTACTGGTACTCCTGGCCACTCACCCGCCCCCCAGTATCTGAAGAGTGCCTGGCTACTGGTACTCCTGGCCATTCACCCGCCCCCCAGTATCTGAAGAGTGCCTGGGTACTGGTACTCCTGGCCACTCACCCGCCCCCCAGTATCTGAAGAGTGCCTGGGTACTGGTACTCCTGGCCATTCACCCACCCCCCAGTATCTGAAGAGTGCCTGGGTACTGGTACTCCTGGCCACTCACCCGCCCCCCAGTATCTGAAGAGTGCCTGGGTACTGGTACTCCTGGCCACTCACCCACCCCCCAGTATCTGAAGAGTGCCTGGCTACTGGTACTCCTGGCCACTCACCCGCCCCCCAGTATCTGAAGAGTGCCTGGCTACTGGTACTCCTGGCCACTCACCCTACCCCCAGTATCTGAAGAGTGCCTGGCTACTGGTACTCCTGGCCATTCACCCGCCCCCCAGTATCTGAAGAGTGCCTGGGTACTGGTACTCCTGGCCACTCACCCGCCCCCCAGTATCTGAAGAGTGCCTGGGTACTGGTACTTCCTGGGCATTCACCCGCCCCCCAGTATCTGAAGAGTGCCTGGGTACTGGTACTCTGGCCACTCACCCTACCCCCAGTATCTGAAGAGTGCCTGGGTACTGGTACTCCTGGCCACTCACCCGCCCCCAGTATCTGAAGAGTGCCTGGGTACTGGTACTCCTGGCCACTCACCCGCCCCCCAGTATCTGAAGAGTGCCTGGCTACTGGTACTCCTGGCCACTCACCCGCCCCCCAGTATCTGAAGAGTGCCTGGCTACTGGTACTCCTGGCCATTCACCCACCCCCCAGTATCTGAAGAGTGCCTGGGTACTGGTACTCCTGGCCACTCACCCGCCCCCCAGTATCTGAAGAGTGCCTGGGTACTGGTACTCCTGGCCACTCACCCTACCCCCAGTATCTGAAGAGTGGCCTGGGTACTGGTACTCCTAGCCACTCACCCTACCCCCAGTATCTGAAGAGTGCCTGGGTACTGGTACTCCTGGCCACTCACCCGCCCCCCAGTATCTGAAGAGTGCCTGGGTACTGGTACTCCTAGCCACTCACCCGCCCCCCAGTATCTGAAGAGTGCCTGGCTACTGGTACTCCTGGCCACTCACCCGCCCCCCAGTATCTGAAGAGTGCCTGGCTACTGGTACTCCTGGCCACTCACCCGCCCCCCAGTATCTGAAGAGTGCCTGGGTACTGGTACTCCTGGCCACTCACCCGCCCCCCAGTATCTGAAGAGTGCCTGGGTACTGGTACTCCTGGCCATTCACCCACCCCCCAGTATCTGAAGAGTGCCTGGGTACTGGTACTCCTGGCCACTCACCCGCCCCCCAGTATCTGAAGAGTGCCTGGGTACTGGTACTCCTGGCCACTCACCCACCCCCCAGTATCTGAAGAGTGCCTGGCTACTGGTACTCCTGGCCACTCACCCGCCCCCCAGTATCTGAAGAGTGCCTGGCTACTGGTACTCCTGGCCACTCACCCTACCCCCAGTATCTGAAGAGTGCCTGGCTACTGGTACTCCTGGCCATTCACCCGCCCCCCAGTATCTGAAGAGTGCCTGGGTACTGGTACTCCTGGCCACTCACCCGCCCCCCAGTATCTGAAGAGTGCCTGGGTACTGGTACTCCTGGCCACTCACCCGCCCCCCAGTATCTGAAGAGTGCCTGGCTACTGGTACTCCTGGCCACTCACCCGCCCCCCAGTATCTGAAGAGTGCCTGGCTACTGGTACTCCTGGCCACTCACCCGCCCCCCAGTATCTGAAGAGTGCCTGGCTACTGGTACTCCTGGCCACTCACCCGCCCCCCAGTATCTGAAGAGTGCCTGGGTACTGGTACTCCTGGCCACTCACCCGCCCCCCAGTATCTGAAGAGTGCCTGGGTACTGGTACTCCTGGCCATTCACCCACCCCCCAGTATCTGAAGAGTGCCTGGGTACTGGTACTCCTGGCCACTCACCCTACCCCCAGTATCTGAAGAGTGCCTGGGTACTGGTACTCCTGGCCACTCACCCGCCCCCCAGTATCTGAAGAGTGCCTGGGTACTGGTACTCCTGGCCACTCACCCGCCCCCCAGTATCTGAAGAGTGCCTGGCTACTGGTACTCCTGGCCACTCACCCGCCCCCCAGTATCTGAAGAGTGCCTGGCTACTGGTACTCCTGGCCATTCACCCACCCCCCAGTATCTGAAGAGTGCCTGGGTACTGGTACTCCTGGCCACTCACCCGCCCCCCAGTATCTGAAGAGTGCCTGGGTACTGGTACTCCTGGCCACTCACCCTACCCCCAGTATCTGAAGAGTGCCTGGGTACTGGTACTCCTAGCCACTCACCCTACCCCCAGTATCTGAAGAGTGCCTGGGTACTGGTACTCCTGGCCACTCACCCGCCCCCCAGTATCTGAAGAGTGCCTGGGTACTGGTACTCCTAGCCACTCACCCTACCCCCAGTATCTGAAGAGTGCCTGGGTACTGGTACTCCTGGCCACTCACCCGCCCCCCAGTATCTGAAGAGTGCCTGGGTACTGGTACTCCTAGCCACTCACCCTACCCCCAGTATCTGAAGAGTGCCTGGGTACTGGTACTCCTGGCCACTCACCCGCCCCCCAGTATCTGAAGAGTGCCTGGGTACTGGTACTCCTGGCCACTCACCCGCCCCCCAGTATCTGAAGAGTGCCTGGGTACTGGTACTCCTGGCCACTCACCCGCCCCCCAGTATCTGAAGAGTGCCTGGGTACTGGTACTCCTGGCCACTCACCCTACCCCCAGTATCTGAAGAGTGCCTGGGTACTGGTACTCCTAGCCACTCACCCTACCCCCAGTATCTGAAGAGTGCCTGGGTACTGGTACTCCTGGCCATTCACCCGCCCCCCAGTATCTGAAGAGTGCCTGGGTACTGGTACTCCTGGCCATTCACCCGCCCCCCAGTATCTGAAGAGTGCCTGGGTACTGGTACTCCTAGCCACTCACCCTACCCCCAGTATCTGAAGAGTGCCTGGGTACTGGTACTCCTAGCCACTCACCCGCCCCCCAGTATCTGAAGAGTGCCTGGGTACTGGTACTCCTAGCCACTCACCCTACCCCCCCCAACAGTATCTCCAGGGTTCCCCACTAAAATCGGGGAAAGGGGTGCCGCAGCCCCCAAAACGTGGCTCAGCAGAGGTTCAGGTTGTATGGAAGAGCAACAGGAGTCTGACTGGTCCTGTTCATTACAGGAGGCCAGGAGGACAGGGCTGCAGTGAGCTGTGATCACACCACTGCACTGAGCCTGGGCGACAGCGCATGCCCCTGTCTTTAAGAATAAAAAAATTATAGGAACCTTGACGAGCTCTCCCAACAGCTGGAGGGGCAGGACAGCCACCGGGACGAGGCCACCTCACTTCTACACCAGCATCCGCACAGCGGAGAGTGGGGCAGGCTGGCCCATCCCTTGTCTCCGGGATTCCTGCTCCCAGGACGGCCATCAGGCTATAGAGAGGCCAGGGCCGGGAGAGGAGGGACTTTGCTCAGGACCACAGCTCCTTAAGTGCAAAGCTCAGACCATAACGATATGGGTCTCAGGAGGCTGGGAGATGAAACCAAAGGGGCTGGAGCAAGGTCCTGGCACCCAGAGGCACCTGGGAAGCACCCTTCAAGCGAGAAGGGGCGGATGTCCTTTCCATCTGGAGTTGTTTGCAAACAGAAACAAAGGCAGCCCAGCTCCCAAGACACAAACCTCATCTGGGGGCACTTGCAGCTCTTCCGTGTAGTTTTTTATGACCTGCTCTGGCTGTGGCTCTGGCTTCGGGGTCCCTCCTAGAAGAGAGAAGTACATAAGCAGCATCCTGAGGAACACAGGCTGGAGAGGAGGCCAGAGGGCGACGAAGGCAAAGGAAAGGTCCAAGCTGCCAGGAGGAAATGCGAGAGGGTCCCAGACAGGGAGGCCAGTGTGCAGGACGGGAGAGCTCAGCACCAGGTACAGAGCCCCGAGCTCCGCCGGGCAAAGCCTTACCCAGTCCCACCGTCCAGGGACCTGGCTCAACCCCAGGAGCCCTGGAGGATGCAGAAGAGCAGAAATAGCAGCACAGTCTCCTGGGAGCCGCAACCCCACGCACATTCAGTGAGGAAACCGACACAGGCGCTTCTGAGGCTGCGCCAAAGAGTCAGACAGCAGCTTCGGCACAAACTACTCCAGGGGGCGTTGCGGCAGCACAATTTGATTCAACTTGCATTACCGTGGCATGAACATCGCGGGGAGAAGGGAGTCTGGGGCCCAGCATGTACAGGTAGCTGCACACACGCCGACTGCTACACCGATACTGTCCCGGGAAACACCTGCCACTGACTAGGAGGGTCTGTCACATGCGGATTAGCTCCTAAGTCCAGCCACTCTGGGGAGGGGCCGAGTCGTGGCAGGAGCCCACCCTGACAGCCTCACTCGCCGTCTGTGCACATGTGTGCGAAGCTGGAGGGAGAAGGGCTGCATCTCCATAAACACCAAACCCCGCATCCAGTAAAGTCCCTCCTTCAGACAGGAAGCTCCCTGAGCTGGTGAAGATCGGCGCGGCCCGGGGGGTTCTCTAGGTAGCGGGGGTAGCAGAACCACAGAGGCCAGCAGCCAAGCCTGTGCGGGGGTGAAAGAGGAACGGGGAGCCCAGTGCCGCCTGTGGAGGCGCTCCTGACAGGGGCTCCACACCAAGGTCATGGTGGGGCTGCTGGTGGTTCCAGACTCCAGGACCAGAAGGGGATCTGGTTTGAACCCAAGCTCATGGCCATGATCAGGGACTGCAGAGAATTCTAAGCCTGAGGGCTCACAGCTGCACCTGCCGAACTCCCCCTACATCAAAAAGGGCCAGGGAGGGGACAGTTTGGCAGGGAGCTGGCCTGGTGGGGTGGAGGCTGGAGTCAGCACGGTTTGCTTGATTCTGGTTCTCTTGCTGTGACCGAATCATGTCACCTCTGAGCCTCGGTTCCCTGATCTCAAAGACCACACCCACCAACGCCCGTCCACAAGCCCCACACCTCCACTCACACCCCCCACTCCTACAGACCCCACACCTACACACACACCCACACACCCCAATCCACACCCACACTCCCCACACATACACCCAACTCCACCCACAGCCCTCACACCTCCACATAACCCACACCTCCACACCCCACAACTTCACCCACACCCCCCAATCCCCGTCCACACACCCCACACCTCCACTCACATCCCCCACTCCCCACACACATACCCCACAACTCCACACATACCCCCACCCCTACATAACCCACACCTCCACACACCCCCCACACCCCACAACTCCACACATACCTCCCATACCCCCACATAACCCATACCTCTACACACCCCACACACACATACCCCACAACTCCACCCACACCCCACACACCTCCACACACCCCACACCTCCACACCCCTCCATACACCCCACACCTCCTCCACACACCCATCTCCACACACCCCACACACCACGACACAACCCACACCTCCACACACCCCACACACCTCCACACACCCCACACCTCCACACACCTCACACACCCCACACCTCAAACACCCCACATACCTCCCCACACCCCATCCCTCCACACACCCCACACCTCCACACACTTCTACACAGCCCACACCTCCACACACCCCACACCTCCACACACTTCTACACAGCCCACACCTCCACACACCTCCACACACCCCACACCTCCACACACTTCTACACAGCCCACACCTCCACACACCCCACACCTCCACACTTCTACACAGCCCACACCTCCACACACCCCACACCTCCACACACCCCACACCTCCACACACTTCTACACAGCCCACACCTCCACACACCTCCACACACCCCACACCTCCACACACTTCTACACAGCCCACACCTCCATACACCTCCACACACCCCACACACCTCCACGGGCCCCCCACACTTCCACACACCTCACACCTCCACACACCCCACACCTCAAACAACCCACATACCTCCACACACCCCACCCCTCCACACACCCATCCAGACTGCCCGAACCCACACTCCAGTCACTGTGGCGAGAACGCCAGACCAGAACGATGGTTCCCCAGCTCAGGGTGGCCCTCCGTGTGGCTGGAATGCCATACTCAAGCTGAGGGGGGCCTTTTCCTTTAGAAAAGTCTGCCAATTCCAGAGCCATCTCCGGGTGAGCCTGGGCCGCGCCTCGCCTCTTCCCAGCGCTGGTGAGGCCGGGCACAGCATCCCACACCGCCCATCCACCCCAGCCCTTGCAGCTTTTCAGAAGGGAAGGGAGCTTTCCATTAGCCACGTGTCTCAAAAGGGGCCAGCCAGGTGACCCGCCAAGAGCCTGTCCTTCCCAGGTTAACCCAAGTGCCACAGAAGGTTGCCAGCCCGGCCTGCCAACGAGTCCGGCTCCTCCCCCAGGGCAGGGGAAGGGCAGGGCGTGCAGAGCCCTGGGCTGAGGGCAGGAGCTCAAGGCCCACCCTCCGAGCGCACCTCCTCGCCTGCGGGCTGGCGGCCAGACACCATCGGAAGCCACCCTTGCCGCGTGCCAGGCGCTTCGAGTACTTCCTAGTCCTTGCCCAGCCCCCCTGCTAAGCGGAGGCTCCAGGAGGACCACTGAGGGCCAGCAGGACCACGGCCACCCTCCCTGCCCACCACCACGCCCACTCGAGAGAGTCTGGACTGGCGCAGTCCACACTTCCACAGCCCAGGGGTGGAAGCAGGGCCAGCACCCGCTTGGGAAAGGTTCAGAACTTGATCATCACAGGCTGCGCCGAGCAGCTCTTGCTGTAACTCCCTGGACCTGCTGTGGTCCTAAAGCCCCTCCTTCCCTGGCCATGCAACGAGCAGGGCAGGGGTCACCAAGGGACCCCTCTCAAGCAGCCCACGTGGCAGCCACACAGGGCTGGGGGCCAGGGCAGCAGACCTGGGCAGCAGACCTGGGCCACTGTCTGGGGGCCTTTCCCGAGACACATGCTGGCCCTGGCAGAAGGGACGGTTGTCCCCGCATCCTGAGCCGGGCGCCGCCTATCACCCACAACTTGTTGCTTACAAAAATCACAAAGTCCTCAAGAACAAGCCCCCCTCATGCCAGCTGTGACTAGAGGAGAGGAGCCGAACTCTGGGTCTGCGGCGGAAAGTCAGCTTCCAGGGGCCGCCTCTGCTGCCGAGTGAGGGCAGGGAGAAGGGCCACTGAGCCCCTTCCCACAGGAGACTGGGCGCAGAGAGAAGGAAGAGCGTCTGTGCAGGACAGTCAGAGGCAGCGAGGCTGGAAGGAGGCTTAGCAAAGGCCAGAGAGCTTTTGGGAACAGGAACTACCTTTCATGGACATTTTCCTCAATCTCTTAACTGAGCTGTGACTTTTAGAGGCCAGACGGGAGGCGGGAGGGCTGGCGGGCTGGGGTGCGCGGCTAAGACACACGGGGAGTCCAATGGCTGACATCAGAACACTCGTCATGCCTGCACGGGTGTGAGATCAGACATGCAGAGAGGGAGAGACATTAGAAGATTCATTCGGCATGTGACGCCAACAAACTCTGCTCAGGCCAAGGACATGACACCATCAATGGCCACAGGGACCCACAGGTCTCCCTGGGGAATGCAGCCTCTAGGGGCTGCCAGGACTACCCAGGCCAGGAACCAGAGGGTGGGGCAGCCTGGCTCATGGAAGCCCTGGTCCCAGGGCCCACAGACAAGCCCATGCCCTCAGTGTGCAGGTAGGGACCGGACGGGGCCCGTGACTTTAGGAGAGCAGAGGGCAGAGGACACCACTCCAGAAAGCCGCCCAGGGCATGGGGTCTCCTGGGTAGGGCTGGCTCCAAGGGCTCAGCTTCCCCAGGAGGCCCTGGGCCTTCCTGGCTTGGGGTTACCAGGCCTCCAGCCTCCACCCGGCACTCGCTGTGTGTGCTACACGCCCCTCCTGGCTGATCTGGGTGCCACGGCCTTCAGCGACAGCACTGGGGTGGACGGGCAGGAACGTGGCCCCTGGGCCTGCTCCCACACTGCAGCGTCCTCATCCTGTGAGGGCTGGGCTGCAGCAAAGCCCCAGGCTGTGTCTATGATGCTCTCGGGCAAGGGTGGGCCTGCGGTCAGCAGCTATGCTGAGATGGACTGGCCACTCTCTCCAGAGCTCACCGCTGCCCAGTACCTGCAGGGAGCCCCACACTTGTCCTGGGGAGACTCTCCTCTGACACTACTTCCTTTGTGCTCCCTGATGACCTAGCACTTCCTGGGACACAGCGTGTCCTCCTGCTGGATGAACCTGTTCCTGCCACACCCTCGGGCTACCCCGCTCTCCATAGTGCCAGCTCCCCGGTCCTCCCTGTCATTCGTCAGTCAGGTCAAAAGCACCTCCTCTCCAGGGAAAGGGGAGGCCCGGAGCTTCTTAGCCATCCCTTAAGGTGGCTTCCAGGGTCTGCAGAACCCGGCTCAGAGGCTGGGCACAGCCAGGTGCCGGGGGAGTTGGTAGAGATCCCAGCCCTCCTGGACCCCACTCCCCATCCAGGAACAGACGGCGTGACTCAGGGGTGAGGGGCGGCCAGGCCAGCCACGGCGCCCCCATTAGAAGAACAAGGTTTCTCAACCCGGCACATGTGCCTGGCTGTGAGGACAGAAGCAGAGGCCAGCCACCAGCCTGGGCAGCACAGCCAAGGCGGGCAGGGTGAGTTGCAGTGGCCGCTCAGCAGGAGACACCAAAGCATGCATCAGAGGACGGAGGTTCGAGCCCAGGAGCGTAATGCCCGCAACGTCCCAAGCTTGTTCCTGGCTCAAATGCGGTTCCTGTGGGAACTGAATGTTGGGTGGAGAGAAGGACAAGCGGGCGCGGTGGCAGACAGATGGGAGAGGACAGGGACAGGTGCAGTTTTCCTCAAGAGAACCTGGTGCCTCTGCACTGCCCGCGTCCTCTGGGAGGACCAAAGACCAGAACACGTCTCCCTACCCAGGGTTCTCCGGCAGCACTGCCTCGGTGGGCAGGCCTTCTCTGAACACCGCCTGACGGGTCCTGGGCCTCCAAGCCTTCCGCCCCGCTCTGCTGGACTCCTCCTGCTATGCACTCTCCTCTGTTTCTATGGACTGTCTTCCCTCAGCACCAGTTCCACGAGGTCCCGCCCGCAGGTGCATCTCCAGTGCCTGGTCCCTGGGAGGCCTGCAGCCCTCTGTGTTTGCTGAGGAATGAAGACATCCCTGGGCCGCCACCAGCCCCCAGGAGGCCACGCGTGTGTGAGTGATACGCGTGTCCTTTTCAACGCAGGACCCACTCCCCTGAATTCAAGTCACAAACACACAAGTTTCAACCCAGAAGCCTGGAGAGGAGAAGGGCTAGGGACAGCCCCCAAATCACCTGAATAACTCAAGAGGGCCACAGCCTTTTTCTCTACCCATCTGGGAGGATTCCTGCTGTCAGAGCCCTGAAGAGTGAAGCCCTCACTCACTGACTCTCACTTCCAATTTGCAGACACCCCTCCTTCTAACACCCAGGGCCAGGGCTGAGATCCAAGCCTCTCCTCTGTGTGCTCTGACCTCCCCAGCCTGGGTTCGAGCCCAGCGCCAGCCCTCACCAGCTGAGCAGTCCTGGGCAGGCTACTGACACCCACCCCTGCCCCAGGCAGCAGTGTGAGCTGTGGATGGACCGCTGTTGTGACTAGATGAGGGGTGGAGACCCTGGCCCCAGCCTCACAGTCCCTACCCCCACCCGATAAAGGAGGGGCTGGGCTATGCCACAGCCAGGGGAGCTGTCACCTGGAGGCACTGTCACCTGGAAGCAGTGCCTCCAGCACCCAGTCCTTTCAAAGCATGACCTCCTGGTTATAAACCTCCTTGCAAAACCCTGTGTGCAAAGACTCGTCTCTGCAGCCGGGCATGGTACAATTCCTCAACCCACAAGCACGCCAGGGTGACAGGACACCGCTCTCCAGCTCTGGCTCTGGGGTGCTGGCCAGGCTCCTCTCATTCCCCACTCCCCTAGACAACGCTCCCCCAACAGGTACCAACACTGGGCCTTGAACTGGGGGAGGCAGCAGGCTACACAGCCTCCAGGCTCTCCTATTTCCTTAGGCCTGAACCAGCTTCCCGAATCTGTTTCCCCACAAGTAAAATGGACGTTAAAATACCTGCTTTGCTCCAGGATTGCTCTGAGATCCACAGGAACAGAGAACAGGATGGACAATTTGGGACGCAGCCTGGATAGGACCTTCAGCCTCAAGAGCAGAGGAAGGGGGCAGGTAGTAACTCCACATCCAGGGCACTCAGATCTGTGTCATGGCCTCAGAGCTCACTGTCAGGCCTGGCCAAGAAGGCTCGCGACAGCCCCAGAGCTGGAAGGAGCTGGGCCATGAGGAACCGTGTGGGGGCCCCGTCTGTTTACCCGCAACTTGTCTCCAACACCACCGCGGCCGCCCACGCACACGCGCATACACGGTACACTGTGACTTGCCCACAGTGCAGCATGGTGACTTCAGTGGGCAGGGATTTTCTGGCCAGTGTGTCTTGTTCATTCCGTCTCCCCTGCCCCACTCCAGCTCCCCTCCCTCCTGCCCCCACCTCTCTGGCTGCTCCTTCATTTTCTCTTCAGGCTTCTCTTCCCAGAGTCCCGCCCGCAGTCTCTAGCACACACGCTCCAATGAGGGGTCAGGGGTACCCCATTCCACCCCAAACTGCTCTTCTGAGGCCCACAGCCAAATCCCACTGCCCCAGAACAGCTCCACTGGCCACACCACAGCCATCGCCCCCTCCAAACCTCCCCCCAGACTCAGCAGCACCAAACTGTCATAGGCAAGAAGGCCCGGGGCTGTGTCTCAGCTCTGCTAAGGGCTGGCAGAGAATTTTTAAATTCTCCAAGCCTCAGTTTCCTCTAATGAAAATGGGAACAAAAGCCCCTACCTCAGTGATTTAAGGATGAAATGAATTCACACATGCCAAGCCCCAGGCTGCTCCTCAGTAATGACTGGCTGCGCTCCAGCAGGCCTCAGTCTACCCCCAATCCCCCCTCACAACCCCTAGCCTGATGGTTCCTGCCTCTGAATGTTTCAAGCCAAACCTCCTCCTCCACTCCACTGCCTTGAAGCTGGTCAGGCCTTGGCTGGTGCCCCCAGGTCTGAGATCAGGCTTTGCACTAGCTGCCCTGCCTCCAGACTTGTCCCCTCTCAGCCACCCTGCACTATGACAGCGACTCACCTAAAACACCAACTCATTGAATTCTGCTACATTACCCTGTGAGCAATGGCGGTGCCATCCACCTCCTTACATATCTCGCACTTTCCAGAAGTTAGAAAATAACCTCAGCTGGGCACGGCAGCTTGTGACGGGAATCCCAGCGCTTTGGGAGGCCAAAGCAGGATGATGGCTTGAGCCTGGGAGTTCAAGACCAGCCTGGGCAACATAGTAAAACCCTGTCTCTATAAAAAATAAAAAACTAGCCGGGCATGGTGGCATGTGCCTGTAATCCCAGCTACTCAGGACGATGAGCCAGAAGAATCGCTTCAGCCCAGGGGTTGGAGGCTGCAGTGCGCTATGACTGCACCACTGCACATCAGCCTGGGGAACACAGCAAGATCCTGTCTCTTATAACAAGAAAAAAAAAAAAAAAGGCCTGGTGCAGTGGCTCATGCCTGTAATCCCAGCACTTTGGGAGGCCAAGGTGGGTGGATCGCTTGAGGTCAGGAGTTCAAGACCAGCCTGGCCAACATGGCGAAACCCCATCTCTACTAAAAATACAAAAATTACCTGGGTGTGGTGGCAGGCACCTGTAATCCCAGCTACTCGGGAGGCTGAGGCAGGAGAACTGCTTGAACCTGGGAGGCAGAGGTTGCAGTGAGCCGAGATCCCACCACTGCACTCTAGCGTGGGTGACAGAGACAGACTCTGTCTCAAAAAAAGAAAAAAGAAAAAAGGAAAAAAAAACCCTGCCATGTGCGGAGCTTCTGCAAACCCTGCTAGCCAGGCTGCTGAAACAGAATGGGTGCGGGGGCTGGTGGTAGGTATTTTTAAGGATCCTTAAGGTGAAAGCATTGCTTGAGCCCAGGAGTTTAAGACTTCAGTGAGCTGGGTTAGCGCCACTGCACTCCAGCCTGCGTGACACAGCGAGACTCTGTTTCATGAAAAAAACCAAACTAAACCAAACCCAAACAGTTCCAAGATGTAAGATGTATGGTTAGTACAGCACAAGATCTGGCTGGAGCCAAAAGGTGCTTCTTATTCAAGATATAAGAGTAATTACAGCCGAAATAGGTCTATTAATTCCCCGGAGGGCTCCTTTAAGGAAATGTTTAAAGCATTTCAGGAAATGTGGACTATTTATGGACTAAATGTGGACTAAAATAGGAAAGTGACTATTTAAATATAATGCAATTTGATGCAAAAATGTTAAAGGATATGAAAAGTTCTGCACCCGAGCACCCACCATCATCAGGCCCCATGTCCCCAGAGAGCCAAAGGAGGGGTGCCTGGGCTCACTCTGGGGGGACACCATCACCAGAAAGAGGGACTGCTCCCCTAGGAAGCCCCTTTGGCTCTCCCTGAGGGTCCAGAGGGTGACAAGGCTCCACATCACAATTTCTTCCCCACTGAGTCCTGCGGAGCACAGACTGCTCTGCAGCCCAAGGGCAGGCACCTACCTGCGAGCGCCTGCTGGACTCTGCTGGGCTTTGGCATCTGCACGGGCACAGTGGCAGGGATGCTCCCCAGGCTGCAGGATGGACCACTGGGGAGGGAGGCACTGGGGGAGAAAAGAGCAGAGCTTACGGTGCTGCTGACTTATCAGAAATGAGAGCGAGAGAAACACTGTGTCGTGGCCAAGTGGGAGTCACTGAGGTGCCTTCACGTTTTCACGCTCCTTGGGTGCCTCTGCGTAGAGGCCTTTGGTTTTGCTTTCCTGGGCAATTCAAAGGACTCAGGAGGGGTGTGGTGGCTCACACCTGTAATCCCAGCACTTTGGGAGGATGAGGTGGGAGGATCACTTGAGGCCAGGAGTTTGAGGCCAACCTGAGCAACATAGTGGGACTCCATCTCCACAAAAAATTTTAAAAGTCTGCCAAGAGCAGTGGTGCACACCTCTACTTGGGAGGCTGAAGCAGGAGGATGGCTTGAACCCAGGAGGCTGAGGCTGCAGTGAGCCATGATCACATCACTGTAGTCCAGCCTGGGCAACAGAGTGAGAACCTGTCTCAAAAAAAAAAAAAAAAAAAGACTCTGAAAACAACTGTTTCATACCTATTGTGAATAAAGAAAATAAAAAGATATTTTACACCCACTAGTGTTAGCAAAATGCAGTCTTTTGGGCCGGGCACAGTGGCTCACGCCTGTAATCCCAGCACTTTGGGAGGCTGAAGCAGGTAGATCACAAGGTCAGGAGATTGATACCATCCTAACATGGAGAAACCCCGTCTCTACTAAAAATGCAAACAATTAGCTGGGCATGGTGGCACGCACCTGTAGCCCCAGCTACGCGGCAGGCTGAGGCAGGAGAATCACTTGAACCCGGGAGGTGGAGGTTGCTGAGATCGTACTACTGCACTCCAGCCTGGGCAACAAAGTGAGACTCCGTCTAAATTAAAAAAAAAAAAAAAAAAAAATAGCCGGGTGTGGTAGCTCAGCACTTTGGGAGGTCGAGGTGGGTGGATCATGAGGTCAGGAGTTCAAGACCAGCCTGGCCAAGATGGTGAAATCCCGTCTCTACTAAAACTACAAAACTTAGCCAAGCGTGGTGGCAGATGCCTGTAATCCCAGTTATTTGGGGGGCTGGGGCAGGAGAATCGTTTGAACCTGGGCAGCAGAGGTTTCAATGAGCCAAGATCACACCACTGCACTCCAGCCTGGGCAACAGAGCGAGACTCCATCTCAAAACAAACAAACAAACAAAAAATGCATGTTCTCATAGCACCTATTTAGAGGAGAAACCTGGCAGAAACCACTTTAGCAAATGCTCATGACCTTCATCACCAGTAACAGACAAGTCAGTGTCATAAACCCCATGATACGATGCTCTGGGAGGGACACATCACCATTTTGGGGGGATTTAATGTCAAAAATGCATTATCTAGCCTGGGCAACAATCAAGACCCCATCTCTAAAAGAGAAAAACTAGCCAGGTGTGTTGGCATGCACCTGTGGCCCCAGCTACTTGAGAGGTTGAGGCGGGAGGATCACTTGAGCCTGGGAGTTCAAGGCTGCAGTGAGCTATGATCTCACCACTGTACTCCAGCCCAGGCTGGAGACTCTGTCAAAAAAGAAATAATGAAGGGCATTATCTTTGTCCAAACACGGGAAAACTTAAGACAAACTCAAATTAAGGGACATTCAACAAAGCACCTCTATGAAAGTAACAAGGTTATGAAGGATAAAGACTGACAAACTGTTCCAGCCCAGACGAGGACGGGGAGAATAAGAACTGGAAGCGAAATGGGACCCTGGATTGGATCCTGGGACAGAAAGAGGACAGTAGTGGGAAACTGGTGAAAAATCAAGAAGCAAAAAACTTGAGAATATTGTACCAGTGGTAATTTTCTTTCTTTTTGGCGGGGGGCCAGGGGAGAGGGGACGGAGTCTTGCTCTGTTGCTCAGGCTGGAGTGCAGTGGTATGATGTTGGCTCACTGCAACCTCCGCTTCCCAAGTAGCTGGGACTATAGGCACATGCCACCACGCCCGGCTAATTTATGTATTTTTGGTAGAGATGGGGTTTCGCCATGTTGCCTAGGATGGTCTTGATCTCTTGACCTCGTGGTCCGCCTGCCTTGGCCTCCCAAAGTGCTGGGATTACCAGAGTGAGCCACCGGGCCGGGCCAACCAGTGGTAATTTTCTGGTTCTGACAACTGCACCATGGTTATGAAAGATGTTAATGTCAGCAGCCAGATGAGGGAGATATGGAAACTCAACTATTTTTGTTAACTTTTCTGGAAACCTAATTACTATAAAATAAAGGTTTTTTTGTTTGTTTTTAATATAAGGGTTTTGTTCCCTACAACGATTATGTTCAGGTCACTCATTTGGTCTTTGTATTTATTTTTTTTGAGGCAGAGTCTCACTCTGTGCCCCGGCTGGATGGAGTGCAGTGGCGTGATCTTGGCTCGCTGCAACATCTGCCTCACAGGTTCAAGCAATTCTCATGCCTCAGCCTCCCAAGTAGCTGGGATTACAGGCGTGTGCCACCACACCCTGCTAAGTTTTGTATATTTAGTAGAGATGGGGGTTTCTTCATGTTGGCCAGGCTGGTCTCAAACTCCTGACCTCAGGTGATCTGCCCACCTCAGCCTCCCAAAGTGCTGGGATTACAGGCATGAGGTACTACACCTGGCCACTCATTTGGTTTTAAGTCATCATACTTCTTTTTTTTTTTTTTTTAGAGGTAGGGTCATGCCAGCAGAGTGACACGGGGGAAGCATGCTGGGCTCATAGAGTTGGGCTCTTACTCTGTTGGAGCTCAAGCCCTTAGCTGGAGTGCAGTGGTACAATCATAGCTCACTGCAGCCTCCACCTCCCAGGCTCAAGTGATCCTCCTGCCTCACCCTCCTGAGAAGCTGGGACTACAGGTGAGCACCACCACACCTGGCTAGTTTTTTAAAAATATATATATAAACAGAATCTTGCTATGTTGTCCAGGCTGGTCTGAAACTCCTGGCCTCAAGAGATCCTCTCACCTTGGCCTCCGAAAGCACTGGGATTATGGGCATGAGCCACTGTGCATGGTCTGAGTTTGTTGACTGTTCTCAAACAGGATTGCCTCTGTGGCCGTGCTACGCAAACAGCAGCTTCTTGCTCTCCTCGCTTACTCCCAATCCAAAGGCAAGGCTGGCAGTGGATCTGGGGGCCCTGATAATGCCAAGAAGGGCAGGGAGTCTGGACACTTGGGTCAAGGTCCTGGCTCTACTGAACACTCACATTTTCATTCATTTGGAGCAAACCCCTCCCCTTCCTCAGCCGGTTTCAACTCTTCCCCACCTTTTTTTTTCCCTCAGAGTCTTGCGCTCTGTCGCCCAGGCTGGAGTGCAGTGGCGTGATCTTGGCTCACTGCAACCTCTCTGCCTCCCAGGCTCAAGCAATTCTCCTGCCTCAGCCTCCCGAGTAGCTGGGATTACAGGAGCCCGCCACCGTGCCCGGCTAATTTTTGTATTTTTAGTAGAGACAGGGTTTCACCATATTGGCCAGGCTAGTCTTGAACTCCTGAACTCAAGTGATCCACCCACCTCGCCCTCCCAAAACATTGGGATTACAAGCGTGAGCCACCTGCCCAGCCCTCTTGTCCTTTTTTTTTTTTTTTTTTTTTAAAGGAAAGTGGATCATCTCTGATGGTCTCTACAACTCTAAGGTTCTGTAAGTGAAGGCATTCAGGACCCTCTAGGGCAGCACTGAGCTCAAGCCCTTAGTTAGAGCCCAGAAAGCTGAAGTTTGGCACTGCAAGTCTACAAAACAAATGGGCTATGCAGCAGGCTAGGCGTCACTGGCCCAGAGGGGCTCTAAGCCCATGGTGCTCCTCCTCCCACCACCCCCACCAGAGATGGGGTCCCTGACTGCTCCACCCCACAGAAAAATCCCAGGAAGTGAGGTCTTCCTTCACCAGGGAGAGGCACATATCTGAATGAGAAGGCTTGCTTCTGTTCTAACAAGAACGAACAAGAAGTCCTTGCTTCCAAGGACTAGAGCAGAAAGCAGAAGCACAGTGAGGCTTCCAATGGGCGCCCACCCTGTGACTGGAGAGCAGGAAACCAGGAGTGTGTTCTGTAAAAAGCTCTAAAAATGTCACCACTTCCCCCATAAAATCACAGTTCCTCCCTGGTGTGTGTCCCTGCTGTGACCTCTAGGAACTGAACCATACAAGGATACAGAGGTTCCCAAGATGGGGGCCCCCGGGGTGGATGGAACCTCAGAGGTTATCAATCGCCCTCATCATCCTCAGAGGGCTCGGACCTGCAGAACGTTCCCAGATGGGGGCACCAACTGCCCCCCGAAGTGTCCTTCTCTGAGAAGTCCCTATAGTTATGACCTCAGGCACCCTCCTCCTCTCCCCGACTCCTGGTCCACCTATTAGGCCCTCCCTGGCTTTCCTGTCTGTGACCATCTCCAGGAGATCCCAGACAGCGTGGGAAACGTGAGACATGAGGACTCCGAGGTTTCTATGCAGGGCGAGGGGTAAAGCCAGGAGGCTGGAGAGGAAGGAGATCCAAAGCCCCTCTCCAAGGCCACACCCTCTGGGATTGGGGCTGGCAGCCAGTCCCATGAGCTGCAGAGGCTGGAGACGATGCTAGAAGCGTATGCTCCCGCTCAAAGCCGTGTGCGCTGGGCATGGCAAGTCCCCTTCCCGAGCCTCAATTCCTCTACCTATGAGGATGATTCCCAAAGGCCGCCAGGGCAGTGATGAGACCCAGGACAAATATCCGTGGGGTCCAGGTCTTGCAGGAGCAGAGGGAGGTGAAGCCAGGCCCTAAGGTCCACCAGGTACTTTCCTGTAGGGCCCTAACTACATCCTGAAAACCACTGCAACAATAGAGCAGAAGGCAACCTCAGAAACTGACCAGTCCGACCCTCCCTCAGCTTAAAAGAAGAAGAGGCAGGGCACAGTGGCTCACACTTGTAATCCCAGTGCTTTGGGAGGCCAAGAGTTTAGGACCAGCCTGGGCAATATAGTGAGACCCGTCTCTACAAAAAATTTTAAAAATTAGCTGGACACAGTAGCACAAGCCTGTAGTCCTGGCCACTCAGGAGGCTGAGGCAGGAGGATCCCTTGAGCCCAGGAGTTTGAGGCTGCAGTGAGCCATGATCACGCCACTTCACTCTAGCCTGGGTGACAGAGTGAGAGAGACCCTGTCTCTTAAAAAAACCAAAACAAAACAAAAAGCAAAGAAAAAGAAAAGAAAGAAGAAAAAAATAAAGAGAGAAGAGACCCGGGGCCTACCATAAGTCAGGAGCAAGGCCCCATCTGGGCCCCATGACTCCAATCCCACAAGCCAAAAGACAGGCGGCCGCAGGAGGAAGAGGAAGTGAGTTCTTTCAGAGGCAAGGGCAGGAGCAGCAGCAGCCGCCCACCACAGCAGCAAGCCACCAAGAGCTGAGCGGGCGCAGTTTTGTAGGGCCACTGAGCCATTCGGCACAGAGCAAAACGCCCACAGGCTTCACCTTGCTGAGCTGTGACAGACTGCTGGTCATAACCACCACCCCAAGCCATGCAAGTGCTATGCAGTGTCACACCCTCTCCGTTAAGGGAGACAAGAGCGTGCATGACACATTTAGGAAAGATTTCCATCCAACATCATCGAAACACAAGTTCTGATGCTTAAAGGAATCAACTTCAGCTACCAGGAAATCTGCCACCCAGCAACTCAGCCCCAGATGACGTGCTTTCTTGTATCATGGCCTATTCCCAGGGGGCACGTGGAAGCTGTGCACATGAGTTCCTGGAAATTTTTCGATTTCATGCGCTCACATGGTATTTCTAGTGGCTGCCAGTAAAAAGTCGGTTCTCGGGCCTCCCCACCCCATGGCGCTGGCTCTAGACGGGCCCTGCCTGCCCTGCCTGCCCCCCTCACATCCAAGGTAACTTTCACCTGCTGCTGTTGACAAGCACTTGGCTGTGAGAACCTTGCCGCCTGCTAGGTTAAGAGGTCAGGTATTTACTAAGCCCTATCTGGCTCTATACCCATCAGAGGAGGGTTAACTGCAGGGGGCCTCACTACAAATCAGGCAGGGGAAAAGCCTGTTTTTCAGCGCATGGATAGGCCCGTGAAGGTGAATGACACCTCTCCAGCTCCAAGAAAACCAAAGGAATCAGGATGCACCTACACCTACCCCAGGAGACAGGCCCCTTTGAGGCTGTTTCTACTAACAGAGCCTGCTGGCCTGGTTCCCTCCTGACTTACAATGTGGGGCAAGACACAGCATGCCCAGCCCAGCACCAAGGGAAGACAGACTGGCCCAGCCACCTTCTTTTCTGTAACTTGCCTGGCCCACACCAGTAGGACCCACATCAACTACTTCTGCAGGCCCTCAGGCTAGGGATAAGGACCCCAGAGAAATACTGGGGGAAACAGAAATGGTTTAGTAAAGACTAGTGGGGCCCAATATCAGGAGAAAGGAACAAAGCCACATTAAGTCACTTGACTCAACTCCAGAATCCCACTCTAGCACTATCCAGAAATTTGCCTCAAAATAATTCCTAAGAACTTAAGAAGCTCCGGGAGGCTGGGTGAAACAGAGCTGACAGAAGTCCCAGTGCCTCTAAGAACCCTCCTGGGCCTGTGGATAGAGTATACTGTTCTCTGAAACAGGCTGACCCAGATATTCAGGGCGGGAAGTTGAGGCAGCACCTCCCTGAGCCTGACTTGCCTATGTCTATGTCCTCAGAGAACCCCAATAACACCTTCCTGTACTTGAAACTCCCAGAAAGATCTCAGATGCACGTGCCCCAACTCCTGGCAGAAGATGCCCATGAAAACTCTGACTCACCCAAGGCCCATCACCCTCCTGTCTACTGGCCTCCTCCTAGCTCATCCCTCAAGAGGCCTTTTGGGCCAGGTGTGATGGCTCATGCCTATAATCTCAGCACTTTGGAAGGCTGAGGCAACAGGATTGCTTGAGGCCAGGAATTCAAGACTAGCCTGGACAACATGGCAAGACCTTGCCGATACATAAAACTGAAAAATCAGCCGGGTGTGGTAGTGTACACCTGTGGTCCCAGCTACTCAGGAGGCTGAGGCAGGAGGATCACTTGAGCACAGCAGTTCGAGCCTGCAGTGAACCATGACTGCACCGCTGTACTCTAGCCTGGGTGACACAGCAAAACCCTGTCTCTAAAAATTGTAATAAAATTAAATTAAAATGTATTAAAAGAGCCCCCTGCCTTCCCGGGAGCGTCAAGAACTCCCCATGTGCCCCAGATAGCGCACTCTTGGGGCCTGGGCTGAATCCCAGCTCTGGCACTTGCTGGCTGCATCGCCAACTTCATGGGCCTGGACGTGCTCCCCTGTAAGTGAAGAGCACTGCTCAGCCTGAGCGCGTCGTGGCATGAGTGAAGTCACTCATGCAGCCTGCTCAGGAGGGCCTGGCACATGACATGAACGAATAAGTGGGAGGCGCTGTCACTGTGTCTTACACAAACTGGCAGGGTCCTCAGAAACACAGTCTGAAAAAATACTAGAGGTCCGAGAAGTTGCCAAGGAGGTCTCGACCACCCTGAGAAGTTTCAGCCCTTGACGTGGGTGCAGTAGGCAGGGGTGGGCCAGTGAGCAGGGAGGCAGCAGGATGCTGACCAGGGTCAGTGCCCACACACTACCTCACCACCCACACCAGCACACTCTCGGAAAGCCCCGTCCCAGCTACCACTCTGAATTCTCAAAATGTGCTCCAAGCCCAACACTCTCAATAATGAATGACGAAGTCCTAAGTCAGCCAGAGTGTCAGAGGGCTACAGCCAGCCCAGAGCATTCACCTTGGCCAAATCCAGGGAAATCCAGGGGTGTTCCTCATTTTATCTTTTTTTTTTTTTTTGAGATGGAGTTTCACTCTTTGTCGCCCAGGCTGGAGTACAGTGGCGTGATCTCAGCTCATTGCAACATCCACCTCCTGGGTTCAAGGGATTCTCTTGCCTCAGCCTTCCAAGTAGCTGGGATTATAGGCGCTGACCACCATGCCTGGCTAATTTTTGTATTTTTAGTAGAGATGGGGTTTCATCATATTGGCCAGGCTAGTCTCGAACTCCTGACCTCAGATGACACCTCTGCCTCGGCCTCCCAAAGTGCTGGGATTACACACGTGAGCCACTGGGCCCAGCTTTAAGACAGGGTCTCGCTCTGTCGCCTAGGGGCTGGAGTGCAGTGGCACGATCACAGCTCACTGCTGCCTCGACTTCCTGGGCTCAAGCGATCCTCCTGCCTCAGTCTCCTGAGTAGCTGGGATCACAGGTGTGCACCACCATGCCTGGCTAATTAAAAGTTTTTTTTTGTGTGTGAAGATGAGGTCTCACTATGTTGCTCAGGCTGGTTTCTGACTCCTGGGCTCAAATGATCTTCCTGCCTTGGCCTCCCAAAGTGCTGGGATTAAAAGTGTCAGCCTCTGTGCTTGGCCAATCTCCTCACTTTAAATGCCACCTGCTCTGGTCTGCACCGGGCCCATGGCATCATTATCTTTCTCTCAAGGAGCTGAGTGCTTTACCAGGCACTCTGGGCTGGGCTGCATCAGCAGGGGGCCAGGTCACCCATGCCACCTGCAGCCACTGCCACATGCTCCACATTCTGTCCTCCCTCACACCGCGCTGACAGCCCCCTACACTAGACTGGGGCTCAGGGGTAAGGGCTGATGCTCTGGTCTCTGGGTCTTCACGACCTGGCACATGGCAGGAGTCAGTGTACAGGCAGTGACCCGGTATTCTTGGGCACAATGCTCGCCGTGCAGCCCGCAAGCAGAGGCCACAGGCCTCTAACTCTGCTCCCTGTGGAGGGTCCCATCATCGTGAGTGAAAGGACTGTAGATTCTAACCTGTGTGGTGACCACCAGGACTCGGGTACAAGGGGTCAGGTAGGCTCTGGACGGCCACGGCACCTCAGCACCCATATGGCACATGCACATGAGATGCCATGGCAGGGACCACCCAGGGGGCAGGAGCCGCGTCTGCAGGAATTGGGTTGAGTCTTCCCAGCCAAGTAAGAGCGGAAACACAGGGCAGACAAAACGAGTGGCTGTTGCCCACGATACCTGACTGCACCAGAAGTGGAGGATCCTGGGGGCAGGTGCTGCAGTCCCAGGTGGGAGAGGCTGGAGCGGTAGAGGGGCTGGCTCCCCAGGGAGGGAGGAGCTGCGCCCCAGGGGTTGGTGGTGTTCAGCCTGGGCGCAGACCGAGCCCCGGAGAGCAAGGGT
This sequence comes from Rhinopithecus roxellana, assembly GCF_007565055.1. NCBI lineage: Eukaryota > Metazoa > Chordata > Mammalia > Primates > Cercopithecidae > Rhinopithecus > Rhinopithecus roxellana. The sequence goes on along the minus strand of NC_044554.1, from coordinate 98,757,326 downwards.
TTGCTGTATGGTGCAAAGGCCTGGTGGGTCCCAAACACAAAAGCGGTCCTGTGCGGGGGGTGCTGGGGGGCGGGGTATGCAGGGAGGTTGGTCATGGAGTGGCGGTAGCGGCCTGACACGGGGCCAGTTCCGCTGCCGCTGAGGCACTGGTGGCAAGAGCAGGCAATGCCCGTGTGGCCCGGCGGAGCGATGATGGTGGTCACCGGGTAAGGCGGCCCTGCTTGGCGCCGCACACTGCGGCAGAAGCTGGAAGTCTTGTTGGTCTGTGTTTGGGTGGCATAGTTGACAGTGTAGTTGTACCCCAGGGGGGCCAAGTCCACGAGCTGGTTGCCCCTGGCCACCTGCTGCTCCAGATAGTCACAGACGCTGGCTTCGTAGGCGGTCCAGGAGCCATCGTCGCCCAGCCACTCCCAGACGACACCTCGGCCAGGGGCTGAGTGCTGGGGGAACAGGTGTCTCCGCACAGCCCGCATGGTGCCTGTTTTCAAAGAAAAACAAAAGGTTAGTCTGCTAGCATCCCCAAAATACAAGGAACGTTCAAATTGTTTCTTCAACAGCCCAAATAAACAAATAGGAACACAGTAGGTACACAGTCATGCTGCTATTTGTTTATTTATTTTTAGAGACAGGGTCCCCTTTGTCGCCCAGGCTGCAGTGCCGTGATGTGATCATAGTTCTCTGCCACCCTGACCTCCTGGGCTCAAGCGATCCTCCTGCCTTAGCCTCCTGAAGAGCTGGGACTACAGGCACATGACACTACACCCAGCTAACTTCAAATCGACAGCCTCTATGACACCTGCCACTTTCATTCCCCAATTAACACTTCCTGCTCTCCACCACAATATGCAATTTCGGTGTTATTATTTATCCTGTCTGCTCTCTTTCTCAGCTGACTTCACACAACGTGAAGGCAATGACTTGGGAGCTGACTGACAGCCACAGTTTTCACAGACTCTACGACACTCCTGACAAAGATTAACACAGAGTTTCCAGGGCTGGGCGTGATAGCTCAAGCCTGTAATCCCAACACTTTCGGAGGCCAAGGCAGGAAGATCACTTGAGCTCAGGAGTTGAAGACCAGCCTGGGCAACACAGGGAGACGGAGACCCTGTCTCTACAAAGAACAAAAAACAAAAACAAAAAAAGAAAAAAAATCCCATACTTTTTAAAAAAATTTAAAATTAAAATTGGAAAAAAAAAAAAAAAGGAAAAACCAGTTTCTCAAGTTTCGGCACTGGTGACACTATGGGCCAGTAAGTCCTTATTGCAGGGCCAGCTCTATACGCTGCAGGACGGCGAGCAGCATCCCTGGCCTCCACCCACCAGATGCCAGGAGCACCCCCACCTCCTACCTACTCAGCTATGACAACCAACAATGTCTCCAAACATTGTCAGATGGCCCTGGGGATAAAATCACCCTGGATTGGAGGAAGGGACGGCTCCAAGAGGAAACTGGTGCCTCATTCTCAATAATCCTGATCAAAACACACTGCAGGTCCAGGCGCAGTGGCTCACGCCTGTAATCCCAGCATTTTGGGAGGCTGAGGCAGGCAGATCACCTGAGGTCAGGAGCTCGAGACCAGCCTGGCCAACATGGCAAAACCCTGTCTCTACTAAAAATACAAAAATTAGCCAGGTGTGGTGGTGGGTGCCTGTAATCCCAGCTACTCGGGAAGCTGAGGCAGGAGAATTGCTCAAATCCAGGAGGCAAGGGTTGCAGTGCCGAGATCACACCATTGCACTCCAGCCTGGGCAACAGAGCGAGACTCTGTCTCAAAAAAAAAAAAAAGATCAAAACACATCGCAGACCAAAAAGCAGAAGTGCACACATGCAGAGGGGCGCAGTTGCCTGCCCAGGGCACACAGCCATTGAGTGGCGGGACAGGGCCCTCTGAACTCCCATGGCGCAGCACCTCTATGCCGGCCTGCCTGCCAAAGAGACCCTCCAACCTCTGCGGTCGGGACAGGCATTTCTGCTTTGCGAGACAAGGGGGAGGGCCTCCCACAGCGTCTCACTGTGAGCTGCATTCAACCTGTGTGGATATTCCCACTCACTGCACCCACCCACCACCACGTGTGCTACAGGGAGAGAGCAGCTCTGTAGGTCACGTCCATCACCCCAACACCTGGCACAGAGCCTGTGGGAAAGCAGGCGCGGTGCCCAGATATGTGCGAGAGGCAGACAGCATCTTACCAGTGTCCTGGCGGAACTGGGTCCAGCTGGGGAGGTCAATGATGTAAGGGGCCAGCGAGGGGTCTGCCTGGCCCAAGGGGATGCTGTGGGCCAGGCTCCCGAGCCCGAAGCGTTGGCCCTTCTGTTGGACAAACTGCTGCTCGATGAAGCTGCAGACAGCGGCGCTGTAGGGGTGCCAGGTGCCCAGCCCGTCCTGCCATTCCCACACGGCCACAGCCACGGGGCTGGTGTACACCTGCACCAGGGAAGGGCTTGGGGCCATGGCCATCTTCCCAAGGAGTCCTGCTGCTTTCCCAAACGGCTTCAGACCCCTCTGGCCTGGAGTCCTGGGGTCATTGCCCAGAGCCTCCGGCAGATCTGTGAACAGGACAGACACGAGCAGTTACCAATGTACTGCAGTAGCCCTGCAGAGTCAGCCTCAGAGCAGGGGAAACACACCATGCTTTTCTACAGCTGATTTTTTTTTTTTTTTTTGGGATACAGAGTCTCACTCTGTCACCCAGGCTGGAGTGCAGCAGTGCGATCTTGGCTCATGGTAGCCTCAAACTCCTGGGCTCAAGCAATCCTCACAACTCAGCCGCCAGAGCAGCTGGGACAATAGGCATTTGCCGCCACACCCAGCTGACTTTTTTCCTTTTTGTAGAGACGGTGTCTGTGTTGCCCAGGCTGGTCTCAAACTCCTAGCCTCAAGGGATCGACTTGGCTCAGCTTTCCCAAGTGCTGGGATCACAGGTGTGAGCCACCGCGCCTGGTCTCACGCTTGCTTTTCTTACCCTAACACCTTAAGGGCACCATGAATCAAGAACCTGATCCTGCCGGGCGCGGTGGCTCAAGCCTGTAATCCCAGCACTTTGGGAGGCCGAGACGGGCGGATCACGAGGTCAGGAGATCGAGACCATCCTGGCGAACACGGTGAAACCCCGTCTCTACTAAAAAATACAAAAAACTAGCTGGGCGAGGTGGCGGGCGCCTGTAGTCCCAGCTACTCGGGAGGCTGAGGTGGGAGAATGGCATAAACCCGGGAGGTGGCGCTTGCAGTGAGCTGAGATCCGGCCACTGCACTCCAGCCTGGTCGACAGAGCAAGACTCCGTCTCAAAAAAAAAAAAAAAAAAAGAACCTGATCCTGCCTCTTTACTCTGGCAGCCAGGAAGAATTCAAAGTCAATCCTGCAGCCTACCTACCGCCACACAGGCCCATGAAGAAAGAGCAGCGGAAATTCCGGGTGCTAGTCACCAGCGCTGGCTTCTTTCTTGCTACTGGTAATTCCCCTCTGGCCCAACTGCTTAGTGTATCATTTCATCATGCATGCATTTCTTTTTTCATTGAGATGGAGTTTCACTCTTGTCGCCCAGGCTGGAGTGCAATGGTGTGATCTGGGTTCATTGCAACCTCCGCCTCCCAGGTGGGTTCAAGTGATTCTCCTGCCTCAGCCTCCCAAGTAGCTAGGACTACAGGCATGCGCCACCACGCCCAGCTAGTTTTTTACACTTTTAGTAGAAACGGGGTTTCACCATGTTGGCCAGGCTGGTCTCAAATTCCTGACCTCAGGTGATCCACCCATCTCAGCCTCCCTATTAGCATCCACCATGCTGAAGATGAGAACCCACCATGTCTCAGAAAGCAGCAGGGGTTCTGGGACACAGGTTCTAGCTCCTCATGTCTCCAGAGTGCCCTGGAAGCATCACTGACCACAAAGGAAGCCCTAGATGGGCACCGAATCACCCCTCTCCGGCCTCTGCAAGGTTGTCTGCACCCACTCCCCTGCCTGGCCCCTGCTGACAGGCCACCAGGCCCAGCGAGTTCTTCCCCACATCCCAAGCTCCCCACCTCCTGAGACCTTCTCCTTGTAGTCGCTCCAGCCCACCCTCTTCCCTTGCAAACACTCCACATCCTCCAGGCCCAGCTTGCGTCGCTCAGGATGACCTATCACATGCTCTCTGCAGCCTCCACAGCACCGACCAGAACCCTAGTAACCGCATCCACCCGTGGCTGTAACCATGGTCCTTCTACTCCTCCCCAGGTGGCAGCAATCCCAAGCCTGCCTCATTCACAGCTGCATCTCTGGGACCCAGCCAGGGCGTGCCACGTGGTGAGTGTTCTAGAATGTTCTATACACCACTTCAGAATGACAGAGTGAAGGTGGACAATGATTCCAGTTGGCACCTGCAGTTGTCTGAATGAGAAGAGGCCTGCAAATGCCCCACATGATGGCTGCCCCCCATGGCACTGGCTGTTGGAGTGCCGATCTAGGGTCCAACATTTAGCAACCAACATCAAATGTCCTAGTCTCTCCTAAGCCACACAGACTGATAAGGTGACATTTCTCTCACTTATGGACAGGAAACCAAGGCTGAAAGAGGACTGGGTGTGGTGGCTCACACCTGTAATGCCAGTGTTTAGGAAGGCTGGGACAGGAGGGTCGTTTGAGCCCAGGAGTTTGAGGCCAGCCTGGGCAACATAGTGAGATCCCATCTCTGCAGAAAATTTAAAAATTAGCCAGGTGTGGAGGCGCACGCCAATAGTCCCAGCTACTCAAGAGGCTGAGGCGGGAAGATGGCTTGAGCCCAGGAGTTGGAGGCTGTAGTGAGTTATAATCCGAAGGCACTCTAGCCTGGGTGACAAGAGGCCCCACCTCTAAAAAAAAAAAAAAAAAAAAAAAAAAATCAGGTCAGGCACGGTGGCTCAAGCCTGTAATCCCGGCATTTTGGGAGGCTGAGGTGTGTGGATCATGAGGTCAGGAGATCAAGACCATCTTGGCTAACACAGTGAAACCCCATCTCTACTAAAAATACAAAAAAAAAAAAAAGGCGGGCGTGGTGGTGGGTGCCCGTAGTCCCAGCTACTCAGGAGGCTGAGGAAGGAGAATGGCGTGAACCCAGGAGGCAGAGGTTGCAGTGAGCTGAGATTGTGCCGCTGCACTCCAGCCTGGGCAACAGAGCAAGACTCCATCTCAAAAAATAAAATAAAAAAAAATAATAATAATAATAATCAGAGCTGATGCAGCGTGTGTGTGCACGCTGATGCCAGAGCCCATGCCTGCTTCTTTCCAGGGCTTGCTCCAGATCTGTCTCCCTTCCAGGGAAGGCGGTCTTACCCTTCTCATTGAAATCTTGCTGGGGTAGTACAGTCTGGGACCACACCAGACGCCCAGGGTCCCAGTCTTATCACGAGCCACAGAACTATGAAAACGTCACTGTAACTACCTGGGTCTCAGTTTCCTCATTGGCAAAATGGGGATAAAATATGATGTGTACGCTTGAGGGGACAGTCATGGGAATCTCCAGATTGTATCAGTGGGGCCCTACTGGCCAGGGCCCTGCATGGGCGTGTTGTCACAATGAGGGTGTGTAGTGCTTGAGAGACGTGGGTCGTGCTCTCCTTTCCTTTTCTCCCTCTTTAAGCAGGGCCTGTAAGTGAAGCCCAAGGTGAACCTCAGACTGAGCCCTCCTCGCTAAGACAACAGGCCTTAGAGCCAGACCCGACCTGGGTTTGTTCTCTGTGCTGCCTCTTAGTTGTGTATGTGTGACCTTGAGTTATTCAACTCAAGGTCACACATACACAACTTAATAAAAGGTGACATTTATGTATTTATTTAGAGTCTCACTCTGTCACCCAGGCTAGAGTGCGGTGGCGTAATCACCACTCACTGCAGCGCCACGGCCTCCTGGGCTAAAGCCATCCTCCTGCCTCCGCCTCCCGAGCAGCTGGGACTACAGGCATGTGCCACCATACTCAACTGATCTCTTAATTTTTTGTAGAGACAGGAGTCTCACTCTGTCACCCAGCTGAGACTACCGGCACACGACACCACGCCTGGCTATCATATCATCTTGATGGTAGTATCTAAGCTCTCCAAGCTTGCTTTCTTTGGGAAAACGGAGTTATCAACATGTATCCTAAGTGCTTTTCATAGGGATAACACAGACAGGTGTGTATAAGGTACCCACACAGCACTAGGCATACAGCAGACAGTCAACCCATCCTGGCCTCCCTGCCTCTCCTGGACCCTCACCTCCAGCACTTGCCCACCCTTTCAGTCTTAAGAAGGAACGGCCGCAAGGGCAGTCCTGAGTACACAGCATGAGAACACAGGTGAGTCAGGCCTGCAACAACTCCGAACACAGGAACTGGCAGCTCTGTGGGTGCCAGGCCTGCCACAGAGCTGCCAATTCCTCCGACAAAAGCCCACAACCCGCCCAGAAGATGAGACCTGGGGTGCCCTCGGGCGGGCGGGCTGAACGGCTTAGCTCAGTGTCTTCAATTAGAAGTTTCTGTAACCACAATAAGGTACAAATCAGAGGACTGCCTTCCAAGCCAATTACTCCTGAGTGCCACTCATCTCTTGGGCAGCCAGGGCCGCCTCCATCATTGGCACACGGGGTATGTCCCAACATGTCCTCACGGCCCGGATGAAACAACTCTCACAACTCTGCAAAACAGCCTAGGAAATACAGGTGAGGACTTCAGCTAAAACTTTCCACGAAGGCACGCAGCCTCCCCAATGGAGGGTGTGCCATGGCCCAGGCCCTAGGAGGGTACTGGAGATTCCAGAGGAGGATGACAAGGCACACAAGCCCCTCCATGACCAGCCACTGTTCGTACTCACACCAAGCCCTCCACCTTTGATACCTACAGCTAATTCTAGAAAGTTTCAGAACATTCCAAGCCACTTACCACCCTCTAGCAATTGATCCTCCCTCTATACCAGCCTCCAAGCAAACACGCCCATCCTTCCAGACCCAACCATGGCATCCCCTCTCCTGTGCCCCCAACCCACACTCTCGCCAGAGAGGGCTGGCTCCACCCACCCTTGTGTGCACAGCACAAGCCACTTACACAAACACAGCTGCACTCCCTGGTTTCGGTGGCCTTCTCCCCACCAAAACAGAAACTCCCTAAGGGCAGAGCTAGGGCTGCAGCTCTTCAGGTGCCCAATATCCCAGAGGCTCTGAAACACCAAAGGAGGGGTGAGCCTTCTGCTCCAAGGGCACAGGCACCTTTGAGTCACTGCCCAGAAACGCCCACTGTGTTCCCCTTGAACCCAGCAATTACGCACAATACAGCGGCGTGTCGGTGCACCAGTCTCTGCAGCAGCCTCTGCTTAACCATCACTTAGCTGCAGCTTAAAAACCTAATTTGTTTCAGCTCCTAATGATGCGGGTTCTTCATTATGAAAATTATTAGTATTATAATTGGCCATGGGAAAAAGCCTCAATTTGGAGGCAGCCTAAACACTTTACAATAAAGGAATTCTTGCACCAATTATGGAACATTCTAATGATGGAATACAGATCAGTCTTAAAAAATGAAAGAAAGGGCCAGGCACAGTGGCTCATGCTTGTAATTCCAGCACTTTGGGAGGCCAAGGCGGGCAGATCGCTTGAGTCCAGGAAGACAAGACCTGCATGGGCAACACAGCAAAATCCCGTCTTTACAAAAAACAGAAAAATTAGCCATGTGTGGTGGTGCGTGCCTGTAGTATCAGCTACTCACTCAGGAGGCTGAGGTGGGAGGATCGCTTGAGACCTGAAGGTTGAGGCTGCAGTGAACCGTGATTGCACCACTGCACTCCGGCATGGGTGACAGAGACAGACCCTGTCTCATAAAAATAAATTAATTAAAAATTAAAAGTCTGGAAAGAACAACACTAAAATGTCACTGGAATTAAAGAATTATGGGATTTTCTTTTTTTTTTATTTTTGAGAAAGTCTTGCTCTGTCGCCAGGTAGGAATGCAGCGGCACAATTTCGGCTCACGGCAACCTCCACTCCTGGGTTCAAGCAGTTCTCCTGCCTCAGCCTCCCAAGTAGCTGGGATTACAGGCACACACCACTACGCCTGTCTAATTTTTGTATTTTCAGTACAGACAGGGTTTTGCCACATTGGCCAGGTTGGTCTCAAACTCCTGACCTCAAGTGATCCACCCGCCTCAACCTCCCAAAGTGCTGGGATTACAGGTGTGAGTCATTGCACCTAGGTTATTCTTTCTTTACCTCTTTCTGTACTAGAAAAATGTTTTAAAATAGTCATATAACTTTTTAATAATCAAAGCTTTTTTTTTTTTTTTTAGACAGAGTTTCATTCTTGTTGCCCAGACTAGAGTGTAATGGCGTGAACTCAGCTTACTGCAACCTCCGCGTCCGGGGTTCAAGCGATTCTCCTGCCTTAGCCTTCCAAGTAGCTGGGATTACAGGCACCCGCCACCAAGCCCAGCTAATTTTTTTTTTTTTTTTGTATTTAGTAGAGACGGGGGTTTCACCATGTTGGCCAGGCTGGTCTCGAACTCCTGACCTCAGGTGATCCACCTGCCTCGGCCTTTCAAATTGCCGGGATTACAAGCATGAGCCACTGTGCCGGGCCAAAGTTTTTTTTTTTTTTTTTTAAATATTAACAACTTTGACCAGGAAAAACAAACCTTGCTTTTCCTTTACAGTCTCTCGTCAGGTTTTCGCTGCAAATCTGTCCATAGCATCGTGGCTGAGGCACCATGGAATGCTGCTGTTCTACTAGAGATGCAATTTCATCCAAAAGAAAAAGGGAAAAGTATCCAAAAGTCTTTCTAGTCTCAGGGGAATTAGAAAAGCTTCAGAACAAGATCTGCGCTGGCACAAGAATCTGAGTGGCAATCACCCTGCCCAGCTGTGAGCTCTGGGGCAGGTGAGCCCCACACATGGATCTCACTGCAGTGTGGCCTCTAGGAAGAAGGCCTTGAATGCAGATTTTAAACAGGTACTCAACTCAGACTGAGCTACTGCTCCTAATAGCTACTCAGACCCGGCTACTTTCAACTTAACAATATGTGAGAAACCCATCTCATCACTGCAGACCTGCTGAAATCTGTTACGACTAATTCTTCAATCCTCACCAGAATGCTGGCTATCCTGCCTCTGCTGTCCTGAGAAGATGAAAGCCACTGGGTAGCCACAGGGCAGTTATGTCCCCTTCTCTAGGCTCTGTGATTCCAGCAGTTAGAGTGGGTTCAGAAACCCTTATACACGTGATCATATGCTGTCTGTCAACATGTAAAACAGGCCGAGCGTGGTGGCTCACACCTGTAATCTCAGCCCTTTGGGAGGCCAAGGTGGTAGGATCACTTGAGGCCAGGTGTTTGAGACCAGTCTGGGCAACAAAGCAAGACCTTATCTCTTAAAAAAAGAAAAAGAAAAGTAAAACACAGAAATGTGGGATGTTGTTTTTGATACAGAGGTGGCCTCCATTCCTAATTTTCTTCAAGAGAACCATGAAGCTCCTTTGCAAAATAGGAGAGTTTTCTTTAAGACAGAGTCTCGCTCCATCACCCAGGCTGGAGTGCAGCAGTGTGATCTTGGCTCACTGCAACCTCCGCCTCCCAGGCTCAAGTGATTCTTGTGCCTCAGCCTCCTGAGTAGCTGGAACTACAGTGCACCACACCACACCTGGCTAATTTTTGTATTTTTAGTAGATGACAAAGTTTCACTATGTTGGCCAGGGCTGGTCTCAAACTCCTGGCCTCAAGTGATCCACCCGCCTCGGTCTCCTAAAGTGGTGGGATTACAGATGTGAGGCACTGCACCCAACTGGAAAACGGGAGAGTTCTGAGAAGTGTGGACTGGAAACCAGTGAGAGGAGTTAACTTCTAGAACCTCTTCCCAGCTCTGATTCCACTAACATGGTCTAAACTTTCCAAATTCAACCCACACCACTGTTCAAGTCCTTATTTTCTAAGCTGTTTCTCTTTTAGGCACTTTCCAAGAGGCCTGGGCCTGAAACTCCACACCCCACCAGCTGACAAGTGTGCGTGACCTGGAACTAGAAATGACCTTCTCATAGGGCAGATGGCCACCTACGGGGGACACCTTGTTAGAAAGCCTCTCCAAAGACCTGAGAGAGTTGAATCCTGACACAGACATATCAAAGAAATGTTCTACTTTACTAGAAATTTTGTTTAAAACGTACATATTAAAATCAGTGGCTGAGCATGGTGGCTCACACCTATAATCTTAGCTACTTGGGAGGTCGAGGCAAGAGGATAGCTTGACGCCAGGAGGTCAAGACCAGCCTGGGCAACACAGAGAGACCCTCATCTCTATTTATTAAAGAAAGGGGAAAGAAAACAATTTGGTAATATATATCGAGAGGTTTAAAAATGTTCACTTCCTTTGATCCAATAATTAAGACTCTAACTTGAGAAAATTATAGAAGAATTTTGATGTGAAGCTATTCACTATAGCACTATATTAAGTAAAACAGAAGCATAGGGCAAATTCCATAGAAGTCAATAAAATGTTAACAGCTGTCTTTGAGTGGAGAAACCATAGGAGACCTTTCTTTTTTTTTCTTTTTTACTTGCTTTTCTTCTTCATATATAGGAGATGTTTTGTTCGACTTCCTTATATATCTGAAATTTTCACATTTTCTAAAGTGAGAAAGTATTACTTCTGTTATCAAAAAAAAACTCTCCTGGCCAGGCGCAGTGGCTCCTGACTGTAATCCCAGAGCTTCGGGAGGCCAAGGCAGCAGATCACCCGAGGTCAGGAGTTTGAGACCAGCCTGGCCAACATGGTGAAATCCCGTCTCTACTAAAAATACAAAAATTAGCTAGGCATGGTGGCAGGCACCTGTAATCACAGCTACTTGGGAGGCTGAGGCAGCAGAATCCCTTGAACCCGGGAGGTGGAGGTTGCAGTGAGCTGATAACTGCACCATTGCACTCCGTCTGGGCAACATGAGTCTCAAAAATCAAAACAAAACAAACCTCTTCTTAAAATCCCAAACACTTTTAAAAGGTCATAAATATAAACCAAACCACCACCACCACTGTGTCTTACCATCATTACTTTAAATAGCTGCTGCTATCCCAGTGCGGTTTCACTATCAGGCCCTGTCAATTTACCATGGCACCTCCCTGACAACAGACATCCCCCCAATCCCCGAGTTCCACAAAAATGGAAGAACCAACCATCCACGTTCCTGACTATGACAGCAGTCCCGTGAGTACAGCAAGATGGGGCTTTGCTTGGAAAGGGATCACTCAGGCCAGCACCTCCCACACCTTACTGAAAGATGGCACGAAACCAGCATGGGATTTGTCCCTTGCACAGTGTGTGGCTGGAAGGGAAGTGACAACTCTTCTGGCTGGGGCCTGACGAGCCCTCCGGGGACAGGTCAGAGCAGAACCTTCCAAAGGGCAGCCATGGTGCCGGCCCCAGTAACCTACAATTCCCTTGTGGTCAACCAGCTTCTCCAGAACCAAGAACCTGCTGACTCCTGGGTGGCCAAGAGCAATCTGACCACCTACAGCCAGTCAGAAGGTGGAGCCCCGGTTTACTGGGCCTACCCAGAGGGCAAAGTGGAGGAGTAAAGGGGGCAGCAGTGGATATGTAATAGTAACAGTATGCCTGGGGCGGTGGCTCACACCTTGTGATCCCAGCACTTTGGCTGGCTGAGGCAGAAGGACTGCTTTGAGTCCAGGGGTTCAAAGTTGCAGTGAGCTATGATCATGCCACTACATTCCAACCTGGGCAACAGAGCGAGAGCCTGTCTCTTAAAAAAAAATTAACAGCGGAGCAGGAACCTGCATCCAGGAACAGAGCCCTCTGCTCCTCCCTCAGAATGAATGGAGACCAGAAATCAGATGTTTATGCTCAAGAAAAGCAGGATTTCGTTCAGCACTACTCCCAGATTGTTAGGGTGCTGACTGAGGATGAGATGGGGCACCCAGAAACAGGAGATGCTATTGCCTGGCTCAAGGAGATCCTGGAGTACAATGCGATTGGAGGCAAGTATCACCGAGGTTTGACGGTGCTAGTAGCGTTCCAGGAGCTGGTGGAGCCGAGGAAACCGGATGCTGATAGTCTCCAGCGGGCCCTAACCGGGGACTGGTGTGTGGAACTGCTGCAAGCTTTCTTCCTGGTGGCAGATGACATCAAGAATTCATCCCTCACCCACTGGGGAGAGATCTGCTGGTATCAGAAGCCGGGAGTGGGTTTGGATGCCATCAATGATGCTATCCCTCTGGAAGCATGTATCTACTGCCTGCTGAAGCTGTATTGCCGGGAGCAGCCCTGTTACCTGAACCTGATTGAGCTCTTCCTGCAGAGTTCCTACCAGACAGACTGGGCAGACTCTGGACCTCATCACAGCTCCCCAGGGCAATGTGGATCTTGGCAGATTCCCCGAAAAGAGGTACAAATCTATTGTCAAGTACAAGACAGCTTTCTACTCCTTCTACCTTCCTGTAGCTGCAGCCATGTACATGGCAGGAATGGATGACAAGAAGGAGCACGCCGATGCCAAGAAGATCCTGCTGGAGATGGGAGAGTTCTTTCAGATTCAGGATGATTACCTTGACCTCTTTGGGGACCTCAGTGTGACCGGCAGAGTTGACATGACATCCAGGACAACAAATGCAGCTGGCTGGTGGTTCAGTGTTTGCAGTGGGCCACTTTGGAATAGTACCAGATCCTAAAGGAAAATTACAGGCAGGAGGAGGCCGAGAAGGTGGCCCGGGTGAAGGCACGATACGAGGAGCTGGATCTGCCGGCCGTGCTCTTGCAGTATGAAGAAGACAGAGCCACGTCATGGGCCTCACTGAACAGTATGCAGCGCCCCTGCCCTGAGCCATCTTTCTGGGGCTTGCGTGCAAAATCTACAAGTGGAAAAAGTGACCTAGAGACTGCAAGGGTGGGGAGAGAAGGCTCTCAATAAGTAAATTGTTGTTTAAAATAAATAAATGAATAAATAAACAACAGCAATGGCTACCAGGTAAAGGTTTACCAGGCACCAGGCACTGCGCTAAGCCCCTCCACCTGACTAGTAATTCTCGTTGGTCCTCACAACCGGGGAAGCGGGATATTTCCATTCCACAACCGAGGAAAGTGAGTCACAAGAAGACATGCGGCTTGCCCAAGGATATCCAGGGACTGAGAAAACCCAAATCTGTTTCCAGAGTTCCTGTCTTTCCCACCAAGACAGACTGACGCCGGACAAACCGGCCTATAGATGTGTTTTGCTTGGGCTACTGAGGTTTGGCTTCTAAAAACTGAGCGGATGTTTAAAAATTGGAATATTTGGCCAGGCTAAGTGGCTCACGCCTATAATCCCAGCACTTTGGGAGGCCGAGGCGGGCAGATCACGAGGTCAGGAGATTGAGACCATCCTGGCTAACACGGAGAAACCCCATCTCTACTAAAAACACAAAAAAATTAGCCGGGTGTGGTGGCAGGCGCCTGTAGTCTCAGTTACTCGGGAGGCTGAGGCAGGAGAATCACTTAAACCCAGGAGGCGGAGGTCACAGTGAGCCGAGATCACGCCACTGCACTCTAGCTTGGGTGACAGAGTGAGAATCCGTCTCAAAAAAAAAAAAAAAAAGGAATATTCACAGTTAAAAAAAAAAAAATCTAGATTTCCAGCTTCCTTTGAAAATCAGAAAAGATGCCAACATTTGCAGGTGGGACCTAGATCCATGATCTCCTTGGCAACACCAGCTAAACTGCAATGGTGGCTGGGACGTCCTCTCTGGGTGACCACAGCTACCACGACTCCCTATGGCTGGGGCCAGCATGCTTTTCCTGTAAAGGACAGAAAAAGTCTTTGCCACGACTCTGCCACTAGACCACAAGAACAGCGATAAACAATTTCTAAACAGGAGGGGTTGCGTACCAATAAAACCTCATGAACTAAATCAGGCAGTGGGGCTGAACACGGTGGCTCATGCCTGGAATCCCAGCACTTTGGGAGGCTGAGGCGGGCGGATCTTTGAGGCCAGGACTTTGAGACCAGCCTGGCCAACACAGGAAAACCCCATATCTATCAAAAAAATACAAAGATTAGCCAGGCATAGTGGCATGCGCCTGCAGTCCCAGCTTCTTGGGAGGCTGGGGCAGAAGAATCACTTGAACCCAGGGGGCGGAGGTTGCAGTGAGCCAAGATCACGCCACTGTACTCCAGCCTGGGCAACAGAGTGAGACCCTGTCTCCAAAAAAAAAAAAAAAAAAAAAAATGGCAGTGGGCCAGATTTGGCTGATGGGCCATCATTTGCAGACCTCTGCCCTGTGGCCTCCCTCACATCTATGACCGTGCTTTCACACTCCTACAGTTGAGCAAGACTTCTCTGAACTCACGTCTCTATCAAAAAGGGAGAGAGTGCTCTGCCTCTGGCTAGCTTTGCCAACAACACGCCCTGCCCTCTGCAGACATGTCAGCCTTTGCCCAACACCTAAGGGTGAAATACAGCATCCAACAGCACAGCAGACAGCATGCCAACAGAGCCACACCAGGTGTTGATAACATTCTCTGCATCCAGGAATCAGGCCCTGGCCTCCCTCTCCCCTTCCTCTCTCCATTCTCCCTGGATCCTCAGGATCTGTTCCCATGGCTTCAATATTCCCCTGCATACAGATCACCCAAAGCTATCCTCATGATGCCCTGCCCGAGCCCCTCAAACCCTCAGCTCTTGCCATCTGGACCTCCTGGCAGTGCCTGGGGCAGGTCAGGCTGTTTCATGCCCTGTGTCCCCCACTGAGAATGCCCATTGCCCTTGTCCACTTACTCATCTCTTAATTCCTAACTTGAGACTTTGCCCTGTGAGATCTTTCCTACGTTCACTCCCGCTCCACAAGCAGAAGTGGCCACTTCTAACAATCAAGGCCCATATGATGTCTGAGTGCCATTATCTGTCTCCTCCACTGGGGAATGCACAAGCTCCTTAAAGGCAAGGATTATGTTCAGGAAAAGACTTCAAACCAGACCCAGAAAACTGAGTACTAGTGAAAAAATACATTTCACTATGTTAAAATGAAGAACGGCTGATCAACAGAAGATACCTTAAAGAAAGTGGAATAATAGGTTAAAAGCTGGGAGAAGATATTTGCAATAGACATGCAGGATTAAAATCAGCAATATATAAAGAGCTCTATAGATCAACAAAAAATAAAGCACCAAGAACCCTAGTGAAAAACTGGCAAAAGACATGACTATTTCACAGGAAACACATATGCCAATAAACGTAAGACGAGATAGTCAGCAACAGGGCTCAGAGACCTAGAAACCAAGTTCCCAAAGAGTCCATTTTCTCCTCATTCACTTGGCCAACAGCAAATGTTGGTAAGACTGTGGAGTTGCAAGACACAGTACACTGCTGGTGAAGTGGATACTGGGATAAGCACTTCATTCAGGAAACAGTCTAGCAATAGCTACAAAAGATGAACACTGCTGAGCATGGTGGCTCTCTGTCATCCCAGCACTTTGGAAGGCCAAGGTGGGTGAACTGCTTGAGCCCAGGAGTTCAAGACCAGCCTGGGCAACATGGTGAAACTCCATCTCTATTAAAAAAAAAAAAAAAAAAAAATTAGCTGGGCATGGTGGTGCGTGCCTGTAGTCCCAGCTACTTGGGAGGCTAAGACAGGAGGATCACATGGGCCTGGGAGGCAGAGGTTGCAGTAAGCCATGATCACACCATTGTACTCCAGCCTGGGCAACAGAGCAACATCTTGTCTCAAAAAAAAAAAGTTGAACATTTATTTACCCTATAACCCAGCAAAATACCACTCTTAAGTTTATATTCTTATATATGTATGATAGGAGGCATACATGGAAATTTTGGAACAGAATGCTTACAATACCAAAAACCTGGAGGCCGGGCACAGTGGCTCATGCCTGTAATCCCAGCACTTTGGGAGGCTAAAGCAGAAGGATCACTTGAGACTAGGAGTTCAAGACCAGCCTGGGCAACACAGTAAGACTGCCTCTACACAAACTTTAAAAATTAGCTGAGCATGGTAGCCTGTGCCTATAGTCCCAGCTACTCTGGAGGCTGAAGGGGAAGGATCCCTTGGACCCAGGAATTTGGGGCTGCAGTGAGCCATGATCATGTCACTGCACTCCAGCTGCCTGGGTTACAAGGTGAGACAGTCTCTAAAAAAAGAAATAGGCTGGACGTGGTGCCTCACGCCTGTAATCCCAGCACTTTGGGAGGCCGAGGCGGGCGGATCACCTGGGGTCAGGAGTTTCAGACCAGTCTGACCAACACGGAGAAACTCCGTCTCTACTAAAAACACAAAATTAGCCAGGCATGGTGGCACATGCCTGTAATCCCAGCTACTAGGGAGTCTGAGGCAGAAGAATCACTTGAACCCGGAGGCGGAGGTTGCAGTGAGCCCGAGATCACACCACTGCACTCCAGTCTGGACAACAAGAGCGAAAACTCCGCCTCAAAAAAAGAAAGAAAGAGAAAGAAAAAGAAAGAAATACACATGTAAGATAAAGGAAAAAAAATGAAAGAAAGGAGATAATGATTACCTCAGGGTAAGAACAGAAAACAAGTTCAAATGAAATGATTAGATGTTCTAAGGGGACCTGATAAAGCAGAAAACTTTTTAAAGTTTTTTAAAATTAAAAAAAAAAAAGAAGAGTAGATGTATACTTTTGTTTCATGATCCCAGCTTTTGTTTTGGGTGCCTAGATTGCCAGCGCTTACTACATTTATTAAAAATAACTTACTAAATAAGGAAAAGTAGGTCAGGCATGAACACTGAGGAGTATGTACTAATCAATCTTGCTCTCAGCTTAGCTGATAAGGCAAACACCAAAGGGACTGCTGAATTCATCTTTGTACTCCAAGTGCCAAGCACAAGCCCTGGCGCACAGAATTTCGGGAGGCATTTGGGGAATGAATCAGTGCTCTTCTCTCTAGCCCATGGCCTCATTTCCTGTTGGCCTCTTAATACCTTCAACACGTCTGAGGCCAAATGCATCTTCCTTCCTCATTCTCCTTTTCCCCCTGGATTTCCCCCAGGCAGCCAAGAGAAAAACCTCAGGTTCTCAGTCCTCCTCAGCCCGCTCCCCCAGGCCTAGCAGCTGCCTGCCCTGCTCTCTCCTCAACTCTGAAGCCCCCTGCTAACACCTGGCCGAGACCCTTATGCCTCTCACTTTAATAAATACTCCCTTCCTGCCAGGTGCAGTGGCTCACGCCTGTAATCCCAACACTTTGGGAGGCCACAGTGGGTGGATCACCTGAGATGAGGAGTTCGACAGCAGCCTGGTCAACACAGGGAAACCTCGTCTCTACTAAAAATACAAAAATCAGCCAGGCATGGTGGTGGGTGCTTGTAGTCCTAGCTACTCGGGAAGCTGAGGCAGGAGAATCACTTGAACGCGGGAGGTGGAGGTTGCAGGGCTGAGATTACGCCACTGCACTCCAGCCTGGGTAACAGAGCTAGACTCCATCTCAAAACAAACAAACAAACAAACAAGCGCTCCCTCCCAAACGGCTTCTCCAACTCTGCTTTCTTCCCCTCGTACATCTCAGACAGAAGGGGGGGCGGGGCGGGGGACAAGATTAAGCTTCCTGAACTACCATTCTGATCTTGTCTTTTAAGATCAGAGGCACGAGAATCTCGAGCCTGGGAGGTGAAGCTGCAGTGAGCTGAGGTGGCACCACTGCACTCCAGCCTGGGTGACGGAGTGAGACCCTGTCTCAAAAAGTAAACAAGCAAAACAAAACAACAACAAAAAGAATGAAAGAAAACACCCTCTTATCAACTTCCTTATCAGTTCTCTATATTCACTTTATCTCTTCAACCAGACTATGAGCAACCGAGGGCAAAACCACTTATCTGCCTCTCCCCACGAAGAAGCTGGCATGGTGTAAGAAGACTGTCACAAAGCGAATAATCCAGTCTAACCCATTCCACATGTTCCAGTGTGCGCCTTTAAAATGTCCCTCACGAGGTCAGGCATGGTGGCTCAGGCCTGTAATCCCAGCACTTTGAGAGGCTGAGATGGGAGGATCACTTGAGGCCAGGAGTTAGAGACCAGCCTGGACAACATAGAGAGACACTGTCTCTAGATAAAACATTAGTCGGGTATGGTGGTAGGCACCTCAGCCACTCTGGAGCCCAGGAATTTGAGGCTATGGTGAACCATGATCACTCCACTGCACTCCAGCCTGGGCGGCGGCAGCAGACCCCAACTCAAAAAAAGAATAAATAAAATACCCATCATGGAAATCTCCTAAAATCCTTCCGCTCCCGAGTCTTGGCATGGCCCACATAACCCTCCCCACTCAGCCCTCTGCCTGCTTTTCCAGCTTCCTCTACCACATACTAAGCTACTTACAGTAGCCCAGCTGTGTCCCGGTAGCTTCATGACTTTGCAAACGCTGACTCCTCTCCCAGACGACTGTGCCCCACTTTCTAAGTCCTACTCCTCCTTCACAACCCCCCTCAACCACCACCTTCCAGGAGCCTTCCTGACCCTCGCTCTAGCCCTCCCCTTTCTGGATGTGGGTAGGAGGGCCTTGTGCTTTCCCCCAGCTCAGTATATGTCACACTGACAACACTTTGTCACTAACTCTGGTTTGTCTTTTCCACCAAACAATGCGCTCCCAAAAGACAGAGATCTTGTCTGGCACCCAGGAAAGGTTTATGCAACAAAAGAAATGAAAACTGCCAGTTCAAATGCAGAAATCGTGACTTGTGTCTTCCATCCCATAAAGCATGTCTTCAAGTGGAAAGCATCTTCTAAGACTAGTTATTGAAACAGGAGAAGCAGCTGGCAAGACGCCACTGCAATTTATTTGAGACAGGTGGCAATCAACAGTCAACTTCCAGGGCGCACGTTTATCCTGCAGACCTCAAATTCCACCCTCCCCAATCCCCACCTTCTCTGCACCTGATAGAGAAGGCAGCAAGGTCAAGTCCGCATGGCTCTCACCTTTTCTCTCTGGAGAGCTGGCACAAACCGTCCCTTCTGGATGAAGACACTAGCTCCTTAGGAAGAATGACTTGTTTGAGTTCCCATCTTGATACAAACCACAAACAACCAAACCGGGCAAAGCTGAAAGGCTTGCTGACTCAGCGACACAAATTCCAAGGCACCTTTGCCAACTAGGAAGAAGATGATCAGGTTTTAAATTAAACAGCAGTTAGTAAAAAACAAAGGTACAGATGTTGGGTCCCCAGTGCTGTGCCTGGGGACTGAAAATCACCAGATTTATTTTCCAATAGCTTGGGCGGAGCAGAAAGTACAATAGTCTTCCTCCACCCACTTAATCAAGGAGATGGTTGAAAAAAACAACAAAAAGCAAACAAAACCCTGAGCCCTTTTTAAATTTTTATTATTATTATTTTTTGGAGATGGAGTCTTGCTCTGTCACCCAAACTGGAGTACAGTGGCATGATCTTGGCTCACTGCAGCCTCCGCCTCCCAGGTTCAAGCAACTCTCCTGCCTCAGCCTCCTGAGTAGCTGAGATTAGGCATGCGTCACCACACCTGGCTCTGAGCCCTTTTCTTTAAAAAAAAGAAAAAGTTTGTTTGTTTGTTTTTTGAGACAGGGTCTCCCTCTGTCGCCCATGCTGGAGTGCAGTGGTGTCACCATAGCTCACTGCAGCCTCCAGTTCCTGGGCTCAAGCGATCCTCCTGCCTCAGCCTCCCAAGTAGCTGGGACTACAGGCACCCACCAACACGCCCATCTGATTTTTTACAGAGACAGTGATCTCAGGAATCTTCTTGTTTCCCAGGCTTGTCTCAAATTTCTGGACTCAAGTGATCCTTCCACCTCGGCCTCCCAAAGGGCTGGGATTACAGGCATGAGCCACCGTGCCTGGTCTGAACTTTTTCACAGAAAGCCCTAAAAGGACTTCATAAGCCAGTCTGGCAGCTAAGCATCCAGGAAATCAACACACCAGAGACGGTAAATATTTAAGGTCACAAAGCAACCGAATCAGAGGGCTTGCTATCCAGATGGCTTAAGCAAGCCCGGATGGTGGCTACCAGAAAGTCTACCTTCTAGAGCGCTAGAGGAGCTAGGAGGGCATGCAGAAATATTCTGAGTTTCTCAAGGGTCCAGACGTCTGTACACATGCTATTTATTTCCATCGCTGTTGGAGCTTAGAGAAGTGGAGCCAGCTCGGAGGAGGAGGGCAGCTGGCTGAGACAGTCGCGATGAAAGCGCAGCTCCAGAAAAGGGAACCCAGTTCTAAATCTTTTCCGGCACCCCTTAAAGACCCCAAAAAGTGACCCAGGGGCCCAAGAACTCCCGGGAAGGCTCCCCACAGGAGAGCAGGGAAGCAGAGTTAGGAAGCAAACTCCTCCAAAGTACAACCCATGGCCCAGTGAGTCCCTTCACCCGGGGATAGACCCCAGCAGGACCCACCCCTCGTCAGGGAGCCAGTGGCAATCTCGTCACCGCCTCCTCCGGGTACTTTGGGAAGGGGTGCGCTCCTCCCGAGCGACCTGGACTCCCGGGAGCGGCGCCCCTCCGCCTGCGAGCCCCTCAGCCTTCACCCGAACGTCCTCTCTAGCACCTGACACCCTGTCCCGTCCAAAGCTCCCGGCGCCTCCCAAGTCCCCCAACTCCCGCCCTCAGGACCTTGATCCCGGAGACCGACAGCCCCGACACCCACGATCTCACGGGACCCCCGGGTGTCCCCGCCGCCCCGGCCGTCGCCCCCACCTCACACCCACGCCCGCCCCCTTCCGGTCCCAGCTAGGCTCCAGCTCCCCGCGCCACCCCACGCCCCCGGGACCGCAGCCCTAGCGACGCGCAGGTGGCCTGCCCGCCCTCTCACCGAGGCTGAGGAGGACGAGGGGACGGGACTGAGGGCACCACCGCGCTCAGGCTGCAGCTCCGGCTCGGCCTGGGCAGGGCTCTGGCTGTAGCTCCGACTCTCAGGAGAAGGCAGCCAGAGTGAAACTCGGCGTCGCAGCTTCCGAGCGCGCCGCTGCGCATGCCCGGGGCGTGCGGCCTTCTGGGAAATGTAGTCCCGATGGGGCCCAGGGGGCGGGCAGGAGGCGGGGCTCAGGGGGGAGGGGCTCAACCCAAGGCGCACCTGCTCCGGTGTCTGTTTTCTTCCTTCACCTGTTCACTCATTGACTTATTCCTTCAGTAATTACTGACTTAATTTTAACTAGTTTTTACTAGTACATACATGGTGCCAGGTCATGTGCTACTGTGTTTCCCTTTTTTGTTTTTAAAATTAATTTTATTTTTCTTTTTGTACAAATGGGGGTCTTGCAGTGTTGCCATGTTGCTCAGGCCGATCTCAAACTCCTGGCCTCAAGCGATCCTCTTGCTTCAGCCTCCCAAAGCACTGGGGTTGCAAGTGTGAGCCATCGAGCACAGCCTTTTTAAATTTAAATTTTTGCCTTTTCTTTTTTGTTATTTCTTTCCTTTTTTATTTAGTTTTAATATTTATTTATTTATCTTGCTACTGTGTAGTGGGAGTGTGGGAGTGAATAGGTGAATCAGAAATGGTTTCTCGGCTGGGCGCAGAGGCCGATGCCTGTAATCCCTGCACTTTGGGAGGCGAAGGCCAGCGGATCACCTGAGGTCGGGTTCTAGACCAGCCTGGCCTTTCTTGGCAAAACCCTGTCTCTACTAAAAATACCCAAAAAATTAGCCAGGCGTAGTGGCTTGTGCCTGTAATCCCCGCTACTCGGGAGGCTGAGGCAAGACAATCACTTGAACCCTGGAGGCGTAGGTTGCAGTGAGCCAAGATCGCGCCATGGCACTCCAGCCTGGGTGACAGAGAAGGAATCCCTCTCAGGAGGAGGAGGAGAAGGAGGAGGAGGAGGAGGAGAAGGAGGAGGAGGAGGAGGAGGAGGAGGAGGAGGAGGAGGAGGAGGAGGAGAAAGAGGAAGAAGGAAGAGGAGGAAGAGGAGGAGGAGGAGAATAGAAAAAGAATAGGTTTCTTGCCGGGAGCGGTGGCACGCCTGTAATACCAGCACTTTGGGAGGCTGCTGGGGCCAGATCACGAGGTCAAGAGATTGAGACCATCCTGGCCAACATAGTGAAACCCCATCTCTACTAAAAATACAAACATTAACTGGGTGTGGTGGCGCGCACCTGTAATTCCAGCTACTCGGGAGACTGAGGCAGGAGAATCACTTGAACCCTGGAGGCGGAGGTTGCAGTGAGCTGAGATCGCGCCACTGAACTCCAGCCTGGGCAACAGAGCGGGAATCCATCTGAAAAAAAGGAGGAAAGAAAGAAAGAGAGAGAAAAGAAAGAAAGAGAGAGAGAGGAAGGAAGGAAGGAAGGAAGGAAGGAAGGAAGGAAGGAAGGAAGGAAGGAAATAAAATAAAGAAAGAAAGAAAGAAAGAAAGAAAGAAGAAAGAAAGAAAGAAAGAAAGAGAGAGAGAAAGAGAGAGAGAGAGAGAGAAAGAAAGAAAGAAAGCTAGGTTGGTTTCTCTCCTGGGAAAGCTTCGTATCTAGTTGGAAAGTCAGGCACTTAAACAGACAATTACAATATAGTGGGGAAAATGTTTGGATAAAGGAGGGCACAGAAGGATATGCCTAACTTGGGGGTGGGGAGAAGACATCACAAGACAGATAAAGGCTATGTGGGTTTTTCAGTCCATAGAGAAATTTGCCATTTGGAGCACAGGGAAGCTCTTGTAAAGCAAGAGAGATGTGAAAGTGCCTCATGCACTCCGGAGGCAGCCCAACGTTCCTGGTGGCCAGGACAGGGGACACATGGAGGGAAGGGAGTGAGGAAGGAGAAAATGCACTAGGCTATGGCAGGATCTGAGGAGTATGGGGAGAAGCCAGGGTAAGATTGTGATGAACTTTAGATAATGTGAGTGTTCACACATGTGTGCACATATTACATATGTTGAATATTATGTATACAGTTTCAGTGGGATCAAGTTTCTCTGAATCTTGGAGGACCATGTACCCAGTTAGAGATACTTACCTGGAATGACATTATCCTAAGGTCATTGATCCTTTATCAGGATTACTCGGGAGGCTGAGGCAGAAGAATTGCTTGAACTGGGGAGGCAGAGTTTGCAGTGAGCTGAGATCATGCCATTGCACTCCAGCCTGGGTGACAGAGCAAGACTCCGTCTCAAAACATATATATATATATACAAAAATTAGCTGAGTGTGGTGGCACATGCCTATAATCCCAGCTACTCGGGAGGTGAGGCAGTAGAATCACTTGAACCTTGGAGGCGGAGGTTGCAGTGAGCCGAGATGGTGCCATTTCACTCCAGTCTGGACAACAAAAGTGAAACTCCATCTCAAAAAAAAAAAAAAAAAAAAAAAAAAAAAGGAAAATAAAATAAAAATCTGACCTCAGGTAATCTGCCTGCCTCAGCCTTCCAAAGTGCTGGGATTACAGGTGAGGGCCACTGCATCCGGCCAGAGTTCCATTTTTATAACCTGAAAAGACGGACTATTTTTATTTGGGAAAAATAAAGAGTTCTGGTTGTGAAAAGAAGTAAAATAGGGCAGTATCAAGAGGGAGAGTGGGGGGCATGGACTTTTATATCTTTGACAGGAGAGAGAAGAGTGTGCTGACTTCTGAAATTGCAGCAGGATGTCTGCCCCCTGGGAACCTGGAAATGAGGGAAACAGGCTTGGCCACTTGCAAAGTGAACTTTAAACTAACATATGTAGCAAAGGGTCAGAGACAAAAGAACTGCCTGGCAGGAGGGGGCTGGTTAAATAACCCCAGAACACTAGGCAGCCCTAGAAGGAATGAGGAAGACTCACAGTGCCCTAGATCTATAGTTAAGCCAAAAAGGAACTTTGAGCAAGGCAAGGTGTCTCATGCCTGTAATCCCAGCACTTTGGGAAGTGGAGGCAGGCGGATCACCTGAGGTCAGGAGTTCGAGACCAGTCTGGCCAACATGATGAAACCCTGTCTCTACTAAAAATACAAAAATTATCCGGGTGCGGTGGTGTGCGCCTGTAATCCACCTGCTCGGGAGGCTGAGGCAGAAGAATCGCTTGAACCTGGGAGGCAGAGGTTGTAGTGAGCCAAAATTACACCATTGCACTAGCCTGGTTGACAGAGTGAGACTCGGTCTCAAAAAAAAAGGAACTTTCAAAATAGAGGGTAGAGAATATAGGAATATGCACCCATTTGTGTTTTTTAAACAATTGCATACAATAAAGAAGAAAGTTTCTGGGAAGAGACCCAAGAAGCCCCCAGAAGGTCGGGGGATAAGCTGAAGAATTTTTAAAGATTTTATTTATTTATTTTTTGATACAGTGTCTCCCAGGCTGGAGTACAGTGGCGTGATCATAGCTCACTTCACCCTCGACCTCCTGGGTTCAAGTCATCTTCCTGCCTCAGCCTCCTGAACAGCTGGGACTACAAGTGTGCACCACCATGCCCGGCTGATTTTTATATTTTTTGTCGAGACAGGGTCTCACCATGTTGCCCAAGTTGGTCTCAAACTCCTGGGCTCAAGCGTTCCTCTTGCCTCAGCCTCCCAAAGTGCTGAGATTACAGTCGTGAGCCACCCACCGCGCCTGACTGAATTTTTAAAGATTTTGAGAGGGCTGTCGGCCTGGCGCGGTGGCTCATGCCTCTGATCCCAGCACTTTGGGAGGCCAAGGTGGGAGGATCACCGAAGGTCGGGAGTTCGAGACCAGCCTGACCAACATGGGGAAACCCCCGTCTCTACTAAAAATACAAAAATTAGCCAGGTGTGGTGGTGCATGCCTGTAATCCCAGCTACTGGGGAGGCTGAGGCAGGAGAATCTCTTGAACCCAGGGGGCAGAGGTTGCAGTGAGCCAAGATCGCATCATTACCCTCCAGCCTGGGCGACAGAGTGAGACTCAGTCTCTAAAATAAATAAAATAAAATAAAATATGAAATGAAATGAAATGAAATGAAATGAAATAAGGCTCTCTCCTCTCTGGCAGTATCCTCACTCCCCACAACACACACAGTAGGACAGTTTACCACTGGCGTTCTTGCATAAAGGTCCACAGTCTAAGGGGCAGTGGTAGGAGCAGCAGCAGGAAACGTTCCTGGCAGGAGTTCTTTGTCTGAAATTTTCTGCCTAGAGATGGTGTCTTTTTTTTTTCTTTAAACTCCTCAAAGGCTGAGGTTTGTTCAACACACCCAGGCCACCAGCGCTCTGAAGCAACTGAAAATGAATGACGTGGCCCAAGAAAGAATGTGACTGTTGGCCACACAATGGGGAGTGGTGTTGAGCAAAGAAATTTAGATTCTAATACCCATAATCCCAGCACCTGGGGAGGTCCAAGAGGGAGGACCGCTTGTGCTCAGGAGTGTGAGACCAGCCTAGGCGACAAGGCAAGACCCCATCTCTACAAAAAACAAAAAAATTAGCCGGGTGTTGTGGGATACCCCTGTGGTTCCAGCTACTTGGGAGGATGAGGCAGGAGGATCACTTGAGCCCAGGAGGTCCAGGCTGCAGTGAGCTATGATGACACTACTGTGCTCCAGCCTGGGTGACAGGGTGACATCCTGTCTCAAAAAAAAAAAAAAAAAAAAAAATAGAACAAGTGGGGGCTGGGCATGGGTAGAGCGTGTTTGCAAACTGTTGGAACTTTTCCACCAGTTGATGAATGAACAGCGAGCACGTGTACCTTACTTTAGATTTGCCACAAGGGAACCTGTGAAAAGGATGAGCCTTTTCTTTGGTTTTTGAGATGGGGTTTCACTCTTCTTGCTCAGGCTGGAGTACAGTGGTGTGATCCTGGCTCACTGCAACCTCTACCTCCCATATTTAAGTGATTATCCTGCCTCAGCCTCCCAAGTAGCTGGGATTACAGGCATGTGCCACCACGCCTGGCTAATTTTTGTGTTTTTAGTAGAGATGGGGTTTCACCATGTTGGCCAGGCTGGTCTTGAACTTCTGACCTCAGGTGATCCGCCTGCCTCAGCCTCCCAAAGTACTGGGATTACAGGTGTGAGTTACCGTGCCCGGCAGGGTGAGCCCTTTCAAAACATGTTCCAAGGGGCTGGGACTTACATAAGATAATTCTCTGGGGAAGACTGAGAAGACTGGTTTACTCCACAGGGCTGTAAAGCACGCTTTTTTTTTCTTTTTCTTTTTCTTTTTCTTTTTCTTTCTTTTTTTTTTTTTTTTTTTTTTTTTTTTTTTTTTTTTTTTTTGAGACAGAGTCTGTGTTGCCAAGGCTGGAGTTCAGGGGCGTGATCTCGGCTCACTGCAATCTCCGCCTCCTAGGTTCAAGTGATTCTCCTGCCTCAGCCTCCTGAATAGCTGGGATTACAGGCACCCACCACCACGCCTGGCTAATTTTTTATTTTTTTTGTATTTTTAATAGAGATGGGGTTTTGCCATGTTGGCTGCAAAGCCATCTTGCTTTTCTTTGTTGTGCAGGTCACACCTGGGTCCTGAGCAGGGCCCATCATCGGAGACACCAGGTGATGTCCATTCATCAGAAATAATGAGCAAAGCAGCTGTGGCTTCTAATCAGCCCATCCCTCTAGGGTGTCAGATGGAGGCCAATTAGTAGAGGCACTAGAGAACCAAATTCTGCCTTTCCAAGCAAAACACCAGAAAATGCTCTAGCCCTTAGCATTGATGCTGGAACCCAGTGTCTTGCTTTTGCTTGGGTTTTCATGGTCTTCTCTTGCTCTGGGCGAGCTGGGGGCTGGTTCTAGGATCAGAACCTTCAGAGGCACTAAGAAATGCCACCTGAAGTGGAGTTAAAGAATTTCTTTTTTCAGCCCGGGCGCGGTGGCTCAAGCCTGTAATCCCAGCACTTTGGGAGGCCGAGACGGGCGGATCACAAGGTCAGGAGATCGAGACCATCCTGGCGAACACAGTGAAACCCCGTCTCTACTAAAAACTACAAAAAAAAAAAACCTAGCCGGGCGAGGTGGCGGCGCCTGTAGTCCCAGCTACTCGGGAGGCTGAGGCAGGAGAATGGCGTGAACCCGGGAGGCGGAGCTTGCAGTGAGCTGAGATCCGGCCACAGCACTCCAGCCTGGGTGACAGAGCGAGACTCCGTCTCAAAAAAAAAAAAAAAAAAAGAATTTCTTTTTTCTTTTTTTTTTTTTTTTAACTCCTCCTGCTATTGTCAGAGGCGGGTGAACCAGAGCAACTCCATTTTGAATAGGGGCTGGATAAAACGAGGCTGAGACCTATTGGGCTGCATTCCCAGATGGTTAAGACATTCTAAGTCACAGAATGAGATAGGAGGTTGGCTCAAGACATAGACTTCGCTGATAAAACAGGTTGCAGTGATGGCCGGGCGCAGTGGCTCACGCCTGTAAGCCCAACACTTTGGGAGGTTTAGGCGGGCGGGTCACGAGGTCAGAAAATCGAGACCATCCTGGCTAACACGGTGAAACCTCGTCTCGACTAAAAATACAAAAAATTAGCTGGATATGGTGGCGGGCTCCTGTAGTCCCAGCTGCTCGGGAGGCTGAGGCAGGAGAATGGCCTGAACCCAGGAGGCAGAGCTTGCAGTAAGCCGAGATCGCGCCACTGCACTCCAGCCTGGGCAAGAGTGAGACTCCATCTCAAAAATAAATAAAATAAATAAATAAATAAATAAAACCGGTTGCAGTGAAGAAACCGGTTAAAACCCACCAAAACCAAGATGACAATGAGAGTGACCTCTGGCCGTCCTCACTGCTATGCTCCCACCAGCGCCACGACAGTTTACAAATGCCACGGCAACGTCAGGAAATTACCCTATATGGTCTAAAAAGAGGAGGCATGAATAATCCACCCCTTGTGTAGCATATCATCAAGAAGTAACCTTAAAAATGGACAACCAGCCACCCTCGGGGCTGCTCTGTCTATGGAATGGCCATTCCTTTATACCTCTACTTTCTTAATAAACTTACTTTCACTTTACAGACTCGCCCTGATTTATTTTTTGCGTGAGATCCAAGAACCCTCACTTGGGGTCTGGGTAGGGACCCCTTTCCTGTAACACTATCATTCTCAAGTTTAGTTTAGTTTAGTTTTGTTTTGTTTTAGAAACAAGATCTCACTCTGTTGTCCAGGCTAGAGTGCAGTGATGTGATCACGGCTCACTGCAGCCTGGAACTCCTGGGCTCAAGAGATCTTCCTACCTCAGCCTCTTAGGAGTGCTGGGATTATAGGCTTAAGCCACTGCATCCAAACTCAGGCCTTTTTTTTTTTCTTTTTAATATAAATTCTTTTTTTTCTTTTTGAAATGGGGTCTTGCTCTGTTGCCCAGGCCAGAGTGCAGTGGCTGGATCATATCTCACTGTAGCCTCCAACTCCTGGGCTCAAGTGATCCTCCCCGCTCAGCCTCTGGAGTAACTAGGACTACAGGCACTCACCACCATGCCTGGCTAATTTTTATATTTTGTTTGGTAGAGATGGGGTTTCACTATGTTAGCCAGGCTGGTCTCTAACTCTTGGGCTCAAGAGATCCCTCCACCTCAGCCTCCCAAAGTGCTCGGATTACAGGTTAAGCCACTGTGCCCTGCCCAAATTGATTCTTTTTTTATTTCACTTTTCCCCCTGTGATACAGCCCCAGGAGATCCTCAAATAAATTCTTAAAACAGTCTTATGACTCTAATGTCAGAAATCTTATCTACAGGAACAATGGTATGCAATGGTCAGGAACTAGTGCCACCTGACTTTTAGCAACAAGGAAGTGGGCCAAAATGCAGCCTGATTAATGCTTAATTATAACTCTATTTCTGTCCAGAACCCAGCACACAGTTCTTGTCACTCCTATGGGGATAGTTTCATTCCCATTGTAAATGAATATTCTGGTGCGTTGGTTTGGGATATATAGATTGTTCAAGAAAAGGGATCAAGCCTGGTGCAGTGGCTCACGCCTGTAATCCGAACACTTTGGGAGGCTGAGGTGGGTGGATCACCTGAGGTCAGGAGTTTAAGACCAGCCTGGCCAACATGGCAAAACCCCCATCTCTACTAAAAATACAAAAATTAGTCAGGCGTGATGGTACGCACCTGTAATCCCACCTACTCGGCAGGCTGAGGCAGGAGAATCGCTCGAAACCCGGGAGGCGGAGGTTGCAGTGAGCCAGGATCGCGCCATTTGCACTCCGGCATGGCCAACAAGGGCAAGAATCCGCCTCCAAAAAAAAAAGAAAGAAAGAAAAGAAAAGCACGCTTGGTGACTGTGCTAGGTTTTTTGAGATAAGTTTTTTTTTGTTAAATAAGAGCAATTTTGTTTAACTTGGGGGTTATTTAAAGATTGTTTCAAAATACGGATTTAGGAAGGAAATAGAAACAAGGTGGGAAGAAGACCAGTAAGTAGGAGAGATGTGAAGAAAAGTTATAAGTATGAGGATGTATTTTTGGTAAAGAAAGTTGAAAAGAGTAATTTTTCATTTTGCATAAGAGAGGACTTTGGTCAAAAGCAAGAGGAAAGGAAAGTAAATTTCTGTCCTAAAGTAGATTGCTAATATAAAAAAAGAAGTACGGGAGAAAATTGAAGGTTTAAGGAAGTTGTAGAAGGTTTGTGGAAGATTAATCTCATGAAAGGAATTTTGTGTGTGATTAAGCTGGCTGAAATTAGAAGGGGATTATTTATAAGATTTTTGGCCGGGCGTGATGGCTCATGCCTGTAATCCCAGCACTTTGGGAGGCCAAGGCGGGCGGATCACCTGAGCTCAGGAGTTCGAGACCAGCCTGCCCAACATGGTGAAACCCCATCTCTACTAAAAATACAAAAATTAGCCAGGTGCGGTGGTGCACACCTGTAATCTACCTACTCGGGAGGTTGAGGCAGGAGAATCGCTTGAACCTGGGAGGCAGAGGTTGTAGTGAGCCAAAATTGCACCACTGCACTAGCCTGGGTAACAGAGTGAGACTTGGTCTCAAAAAAAAAAAAAAAAAAAAAAAAAAATCCATAAATATAAGATTTTCTAAAAACTGAACTTTCTTTTATTTATTTACTTTTTTTGAGACAGTTTTGCTCTGTTGCCCAGGCTGGAGTGAAGTGGCGCGATCTCGGCTCACTGCAACCCCCGCCTCCCCAGTTCAAGTGATTCTCCTGCCTTAGCCTCCTGAGTAGCTGGGATCACAGGTGTGCACAACCACACTCGGCTAATTTTCGTATTTTTAGTAGAGACGGGGTCTCACCGTGTCGGTCAGGCTGGTCTCAAACTCCTGACCTCGTAATCTGGCCGCCTTGGCCTCCCAAAGTGCTGGGATTACACGTGAGCCACTGTGCCCGGCCCAAAATTGAAGTTTTTTTTTTGAGGCAGGGTCTCTCTCTGTCACCCAGGCTGGAGTGCAGTAGCATGATCATAGCTCACTGTAGCCATAATCTCCTGGGCTCAAGTGATTCTCCCACTTCAGCCTCCCAAGAAGATAGGACTACAGGTGTGCACCACCACACGTGCCTAATTTTTACTTTTAGTAGTGGTGAGGTCTTCCCATGTTGCCTAGGCTAAAAACTGAGCATTAATATCAAAAGTACACTGATGGATACAAGACCACAATTTGGGCCCCTATGTTGGAACCACAGGGTTTTTGTGGACCATTGATCTGCCCTTTACAAGAAAATTGTAAAAGATTTTTCTTTACCTTTTAGGTAACTGGCCTAGGAAACAGAGAATCTCTGTTTCATCAGGAATATTGGCCAGGCACGGTGGTTCATGCCTATAATTCCAGCCCTTTGGGAGGCCAAGACGGGCAGATCACCTGAGGTCAAGAGTTTGAGACCAGCCTGGCCAACATGCTGAAACTCCGTCTCTCCTTAAAATACAAAAATTAGCCGGTGTGGTGGCGAGCACCTGTAATCCCAGCTACTTGGGAGGCTGAGGCAGGAGAATTGCTTGAACCCAGGAGGTAGAGGTTGCAGTGAGCCGAGATCACACCACTGCACTCCAGCATGGGTAGCAGAGCAAGACTCCCCTCAAAAAAAAGTATTTATTGTGCTTTGTGTCTTTGAAATCTTTTCTCACTTTGGTTTTATTTCACAATGACCTGTGATCCTACTTTGATCAAGCGTTTTAAAACTTTGATATTTGACAAACTTTTCAAAAATCACAATTAAGGGAGACACAGTGGCACACGCCTGTATTCCCAACACTTTGGGAGGCTGAGGCAGAAGGATTGCTTGAGCCCAGGAGTTTGAGACCCACCTGGGCAACATAACAAGATCCCATCTCTACAAAAAATAAATAAAATTAGCTGCACATGGTGGCACATACCTGTAGACCCAGCTATTCTTGGGGCTAAGGTGGGACAATTACTTGCTTCAAGAGTTCGAGACTGCAGTGAGCTATGCTTGCATCCATGCACTCCAGCCAGGGTGACAGAGTAAGACCCTATCTCAAAAAAAAAAAAAAAATCAAAATTAAGCATTTTTGACTTCAGACTAACTTTAGGATGTTCCAGAGGACCCCTGAACCTCTCAAAGGATCTGCAAAAAAAGAAATATTAAACCAATTGGGCCTGTCTGATATATTAATTTATATGAGGCTGGGCACAGTGTCTAATGCCTGTAATCCCAACACTAGGAGGCCAAGGCAGGAAGATTGCTTGAGCCCAGGAGTTTGAGACCAGCCTGGGCAAAATATTAAGACCCCTGTATCTACAAAAAAATTTTTAATTTTTTTTTTTTTTTTTTTTGAGATGGAGTCTGGCTGTTGTGGGCCAGGCTGGCATGCAGTGGTGCCATCTCGGCTCAATGCAAGCTCCATTTTCCTGGTTCAAGTGATTCTCCTGCCTCAGCCTCCTGAGTAGCTGGGATTACAGGCACGCACCACCACACCTGGCTAATTTTTGTACTTTTAGTAGAGACAGGGTTTTGCCATGTTGGCCAGGCTGGTCTTGAAGTCCTGACCTCAGGTGATCCACCCGCCTCGGCCACCCAAAGTGCTGGGATTACAGGAATGAGCCACTGCGCCCGGCCAAAAAATTTAAAAAATTTAAAAATAAAATAAAAAATAAGGCCAGGCGCGGTGGCTCACGCCTGTAATCCCAGCACTTTGGGAGGCTGAGGCGGGCGGATCACGAGGTCAGGAGATCGAGACCAGCCTGACCAACATGGAGAAAACCCGTCTCTACTAAAAAACACACACTCACAAAAATTTAGCTAGGCGTGGTAGCACATGCCTGTAATCCCATCTACTCGGGAGTCTGAGGCAGGAGAATCACTTGAACCCGGGAGGCCAAGGTTGCGGTGAGCTGAGATTGTGCCATTGCACTCCAGCCTGGGCAACAAGAGCGAAACTCTGTCAAAAAAAAAAAAAAAAAATCCAAAACTCGAATGAAGAAACTGATGGGTTTGTGAAATTGCTAATACAGATCAGAGCAAGAATTACTTACAAGACTGAATGAACTGATGAAAAAGAATTACGGATCTTTTTTTTTTTTTTTTTTGAGACGCCGGATCTTTTTTTTTTTTTTTTGAGACAGAGTCTCACTCTGTCGCCCAGGCTGGAGTGCAGTGGTGCGATCTCAACCTCCGCCTGCCAGGTTCAAGCGATTCCCCTGCCTCAGCCTCCCAAGTAGCTGGGATCACAGGCACCCACCACCATGCCCAGTTCATTTTTTTTTTTTTTTTTTGAAATAGAGTTTCGTTCTTGTTGCCCAGGCTGGAGCGCGATGGTGCGATTTCGGCTCACTGCAACCTCCGCCTCCCAGGTTCAAGCGATTCTCCTGACTCAGTCTCCCTAGTAGCTGGGATTACAGGCGTAAGCCACCGTGCCCAGCTAATTTTGTATTTTTAGTAGAGATGGGGTTTCACCATGTTGGCCAGGCTGGTCTCGAACTCCTGACCTCAGGTGATCTGCCTGCCTAGGCCTCCCAAAGTACTGGGATTACAGGCATGAGCCACCAAACCAGGCCTGGATCTTTTTTTTTTTTTTTTTTTTTTTCACGGCAGGGTCTTGCTGTGTCACCCAGGCTGAAGTGCAGTGGTGTGATCATGGCTTGCAGCAGCCTTGAATTCCTGAGCTCAATCGATCCTCCCACCTCAGCCTCCCAAAGTGCTGTGTTACAGGTGCGAGCCACTAGACCCAGCTGAATTATAGATTTTTTTTTTTTTTTTTTTTTTGAGACGGAGTCTCGCTCTGTCGCCCAGGCTGGAGTGCAGTGGCCGGATCTCAGCTCACCACAAGCTCCGCCTCCCGGGTTTACGCCATTCTCCTGTCTCAGCCTCCCAAGTAGCTGGGACCACAGGTGCCCGCCACCTCGCCCGGCTAGTTTTTTCTATTTTTTTTTTAGTAGAGACGGAGTTTCACCGGGTTAACCAGGATGGTCTCGATCTCCTGACCTCGTGATCCGCCCAACTCGGCCTCCCAAAGTGCTGGGATTACAGGTTTGAGCCACCACGCCCAGCCTGAATTATGGATTTTTAAGGCTGCTTTATGTCAAACATTGCGGGTTCTTTTAATATTGTTTTCCAGATTTAAGGAATCTTTTTTCTTTTAAGCTTTGTATAATTTATAGTAATTTGGTAAAGTACTTTTGAAAACAAAAATGAAAACATTTGCTTTTCTTCTCTACCTGAACCCTCCAGAATTTAGAAGCAATTTACAATTATTCTTATTTTTACAGCAACATGGTTATTTGCATAGGTTCAGTAAGAATCTGTTCTCTGTCCAGGCACAGTGGCTCACACCTATAATCCCAGAACTTTGGGAGACCGAGGCAGGCAGATCACTTGAGATTGGGAGTTCAAGACCAGCCTAGCCAACATGGCGAAACCCTGTCTCCACTAAAATTACAAAAATTAGCCTGGCGTGGTGGGCATATGCCTGGAATCCCAGCTACTAGGGAGGCTGAGTCAGGAGAATCACTTGAACCGGGGAGGCGGAGGTTGCTGTAAGCCGAGATTGTACCACTGCACTCCAGCCTGGGTGGCAGAGTGAGAGTTTGTCTCAAAATAAAAGGAGGGCCAGGCATGGTGGCTCATGCCTGTAATTCCAGTATTTTGGGAGACCGAGGGGAGCAAATCACAAGGTCAGTTCGAGGTGACTATAGGGAGAAAAATTATGTTTCAATAGGAAAATGATAGTTTACCTGTTATTATAGTAACGTTCATTGTTTGAGTTATTTATCTACCTGTAGTCTGGATTCTTCTAGTTTTCTCTAATGTCTGGCTACAATCTCTAATGAAGAATGAGAACTGGCTGGGCGCAGTGGCTCATGCCTATAATCCCAACAACTTGGTAGGCCGAGGCAGGAGGAGCACTTGAGGTCAGGAGTCCAAGACCAGCCTGGCCAACATGCTGAAACTCCGTCTGTACTAAAAAAATAAAATAAAATTAGCCAGGCATAGTGGCATGCCCCTGTAATCCCAGCTACTTGGGAGGCTGAGGTGGGAGGATGGTTTGAGGCAGAGAAGTCGAGGCTGCAGTGAGTTATGATGGCGCCACTGCCCTCCAGCCTGGGCAGCAGAGTAAGACCCCATTTCAAAAAATAAACCCACACCCAAAGTGTTGGTTAACAGAGGTTTTCCAGTGCAATAGGAAGTTTCTGGAAACTTTAGGGAAAGAGGAGGATTAAGCAATGGAGTCAAGAGAAGCCTTAGTGGTTTTCCACTACCTTTCATTTCTAGTCTAGTTCCCCTAGGAGGCAGGCAGGCCACGCCCTCTGACATTGCTGCTGGAGGCCGTCGCTCCTGGCGAGGCCCATCTGGAGCTGGCGGGGAGCTGACACTCAGGGTCACATCTTAGTCATGACTCCTCCCCTCCCCTGACACAGCCACTTCCTCTTTCTGCTGAGGACAGAAATTGAATGAAGGACAAGCTCTCAGTGCAACCCCGAAGAACTTGAGTACAAGGAAGAGACGGGTGTTTATTGCAGGAACCGTTCCCTGGTGTGTCCTGGCTCATAGAACAGCTCCAACCACACGTGCTCGGATGCCAAATGTGCCATGAAGACCAATCCTCACTTTAATCCCGATGGAAAGAACTTCCCTGTCTGAACAGAGGGTAGTGGTAAGTAAACAGATTGTCAGGGGTAGAAGTGCCCATTGGACCCCAAGCCTGGAGCATTTTGCCAGAGACCTCTTGCGTGAACCATGATTCCACCAAGGGCTCTACTCATTCCCCCAAGCAGTCACGTCATCCCCTTATACAGATGAAGTCACCTGCTAAGCTAGAAGTGGCAGGAAGAAGCCAGGTGTGGTTTGTGGCTGCTTGGGCAGTTGAGGCAGGAGGAACGCTTGAGCCCAGGAATTGGAGTCCAGCCTGAGCAACATAGCAAGACCCCATTTCAAAAAGAAAAGAGTGGCAGTTAGGACTAGGACCTGGGGATAAGGCTTCAAGGATGTTTCCGAGCCTCCAGGCCGCATTCTCTGCCTTTCCAGTTGATCATCTCGACAGGGAAAGCCTACGGGCACATGCGTGTCCAGATGGGCCAGCATCTCCCTTATCCGGCCCATGAGGCCTCCCTCTCCAGGCCAAGCCCCACTCTTTACTAGGCATTGAGGCCTTCCATGCCCTCAGGGTACAGATTCTCCCCCTTTCTCTCCCCTCCCCCCTTTTTGAGACAGTCACACTCCAACACCCGGACTGGAGTGCAGTGGCATGACCTCGGCTCACTGCAACCTCTGCCTCCTGGGTTCAAGTGATTCTCCTGCCTCAGCCTACCCAGTGGCTGAGACTACAGGCACTCATCACACACCCTGCTAATTTTTATATTTTTAGTAGAGACGGGTTTTGCTATGTTGGCCAGGCTGGTCTTGAACTTCTGGCCTCAAGTGATTCACCTGCCTCGGCCTCCTAAAATGCTGAGATTACAGGTGTGAGCCACCACACCCACTTCCCCATGGTTATTTGAGGATTTGCTTCTGGATCACCACCTCCAGGAAGCCCACCTCCCCAACCCCTAGGCAATTTTATTTTTTGAGAGGGTCTTGCTCTGTCACTCTGGCTGGAGTACAGCAGGAGGCAGCAAGGCTGGGACCTGGGCAGTGAGCACAGCTCACTGCACCCTGGAATTCCTGGGCTCAAGTAATCCTCCAGCCTCAGCTTCCCAAGCAGTTGGGACTACAGGCATGTACCACTGTGCTCGGCTAATTTTTGTATTTTGTAGAGATGGGGGTCTCACCATGTTGCTCAGGCTGGTCTTGAACTCCTAGGCTCAAGCCATCCTCCCACTTTGGTCTCCCAAAGTGCTGGCCCAAATTACAGGCCTGAGCCACCATATCTGATCTTTTTTGAACCCCAGCCTGTTACTCCCCTACAGACAGATCTCACCACAACCTGCTTGAGCCGCGAGTGGCTCACCTGGAACAATCCCTTTGTGCCGCAAGTCCCTGGCTCAGGGACTTAACCTTAACCACTCAAATCACCTGGGGAATTTTTTTTTTTTTTTTTTTTTTTTTTGAGATGGAGTCTGGTTCTGTTGCTCAGGCTGGAGTGCAGTGGCACAAACTCGGCTCCCTAAAACCTCTGCCTCTCTCAGGTTCAAGCAATTCTCCTGCTTCAGCCTCCCAATTAGCTGGGATTGCAGGCACCCACCACCATTCCCAGTTAATTTTTTGTGTTTTTAGTAGAGATGAGGTTTCACCATGTTGGCCAGGCTGGTCTTGAACTCCTGACCTCAGGTGATCCACCTTCCTCAGCCTCGCAAAGTGCTGGGATTACAGGTGTGAGCCACCATGCCTACCCCACCCGGGGATTTAAGATGCAAATTTCTGGGTCTGGGATGGGGCTTATAATTGATACAGTTCCAACAAATTCTCAGGTAAGGCCAATGTTCACAGACCACACTTAGAGTATCAAAGGCCTTCCTGCTCTCAGTAGGTCCAAAGCTACCCAAACCTTGCTCTGAATGCACTATAGATATCTGTCTATACCCGAGTCAACATGCTGGAGCCCCTTGCCCTCAGCCAGACAGCAGGCCAGAGATAAGCGCCATGCCAGTTGCACCTGAGTGTCTTTCAGCTTTCAGTTTATGCCTAATCCTGCTCAGTAGGTGCCACCCCATGTGGCCCACAAGGACTGGCAGGCTCATAGCAAGTAGCCAGCCAGGCTGGGATGCCACAGTGAAAGTGAAATTCCCTGAGTGAGAATGGCTTGAGTTTGGGGCAAGGCTGGAGCCAGCTACTGTGGGAGGCTTCTCATCCCTCACGGGTACCATGAACACCTTCCCCAAAGTGGGCACAAGCTCCCTGGGTACCCCCCTTGGGGCACCATTCCCTTACTAAGTACTCCCAGGGACTATGGCCAAAACCTGGGTGGAGGGAAGCAGCCTGTTTAGGGAAAGCGACAAAGGTGGGGGGAGGTTGAGAAGCAGCTCCCCTCAGTGACAGTGAGGCCTCACATCTATAATCCCAGGGCTTTTGGAGGCCAAGGGAAGCGGATCACATGAGGCCAGGAGTTCGAGGCCAGCTTGAACCAGTTCCTACCAAAAATACAATAAGCTGGGCAGAGTGGTTCATGCCTGTAGTCCCAGCAACTCAGGAAGCTCAGGCAGGAGGATTACTGGAGACCAGGAGTTCCAGGTTGCAGTGAGCTATGATTCTACTACTGCACTCCAGCCTGGGCAACAGAGCCAGACCCTTCCCTCTCAAGAGGGACAAATCAAAACAAACCCAAAATCAAAGTTTCTCAGCCTTCCTGAGGCCTCCTACCCCCAAAGCAAAAGTGCCCACCTCAGAGCCACCTCAGGACCACTGGCTCATGACATGGGGCTGCCTCCTGGAATGGCTGGGGGTGCCAGTCACCCTTGCTACAGCATTGACAAAGTCATACCAACATGCCCTGAAAATAGCTTCAAGCCCAACGTGACAGCTAAGACTAGGCAGAAGCAGAGCTCCCATCACTGCCCTACCGGGAGGGCCCAATCATGACTGGCCTTCTGGCCTCTAGCGTCTGAACAGAGCTGGCTGCCTGCTTGCCTTGGAGAAGGGGGCCTGGAAGCTCCCCCCTCCCTTCTCCCATGTCTAGAGTCAAATCCATGGGGGCCAAAGATATGAGATTCTTTGCTAACCTAGAAGTAAGGTGGGTCCAGCCAGACTGACCTTCATCTAAGTTTCCATATTGGTTCCCACAGAGGTGATAGATCATAGTTGTCCCCAAGGATATGAACCCTGCCCTGTTTACACTAGCGGCACAGTAGTGCTTGCTGGACTGTGCTATGTGAGTGCACGGGGCTGGTGGTATACAGTCTTTCCCACCCGACACAGTCAGTACTAATTCTGATCTTCTATCACACAACCAGATATTGCTTTATTGGGAAACAGACACAGGTTGGGAGGCAGTGCGACACCTCCTGGTGAGAACCAGGATAACAGCGGTCAGAGTCAGAGATGCCACCACGGCCAGGCCTATGCCCAGCAGCAGCACAGAGGTGTCAGCCGGCAAGGCCCACTGCTCTACTTCATAGTCAGCACTCCTGTCCAGGAAGATCAGTGGCCCCACGGTGATATCTGCTTCTTCTGTCACTGTAGAAGGAAAACAAACACCCGGAGGTCATCTTAGTCCCTAACCAGGAATCAGGTTGGAGGTTTATTCTGCCTCAGTGGGCTGAACTAATATGTTGTCTTTTTTGTGTGGGTTAACAAAGTTTATAGACAAAAAAAAGACAGCTTTCTCGGCTAGGTGTGATGGCTCATGCCTGTAATCCCAGCACTTTGGGAGGCTGAGGCAGGCAGATCACCTGAGGTCAGGTGTTTGAGACCAGCCTGGCCAACATGGCAAGACCCCCATCTCTACTAAAAATAAAGTTAGCTGGGCATGGTGACACATGCCTGTAGTCTCAGCTACTTGGGAGGCTGAGGCAGACTAGCTTGAACCTGGGAGGCAGAGGTTTTAGTGAGCGGAGATCATGCCACAGTACTCCAGCCTGGGCAATAGAGCGAGACTCCATCGTGAGGGGCAGGGCAGGAGGAAGGAAAGTTTTCTCATACAGAGAAAGTAGGTCACCCAAGAGGGATTTCCCTAGTATATCGGGTCTTTTTAGTAGAGACAGGGTCTTGCTATGTTGCCCAGGCTGGTTGAGAACTCCTGGGCTCAAGTGATTTCCCTGGCCTCAGCCTCCCCAAGTGCTGGGATTATAAGCATGACCCAGCATTCCGGCCAGATTATTTTTTGAGACAGTTTTGTTCTTGTTGCCCAGGCTGGAGTGCAATGGCACAATCTCGGCTCACCGCAACCTCCGCCTCCCGGGTTCAAGCAATTCTCCTGCTTCAACCTCCCAAGTAGCTGGGATTACAGGCATGTACCACCACGCTCGGCTAATTTTGTATTTTTAGTAGAGATGGGATTTTTTCCATGTTAGTCAGGCTGGTCTCGAACTCCTGACCTCAGGTGACCTGTCCGCTTTGGCCCCTCAAAGTGCTGGAATTACAGGTGTGAACCACTGTGCCCAGCCAGATTATCTTAACAGCTGCTATATTTCCCCTACATGCCTAATGATGTCTCAGTAGAAGCCGAGGATGACAGCAGAGCTACCCTGGCTGCCAGAGGTGGAGGGCTGAGAGTCCTTCCTGCTTAGCCCCAGGATTTGTGTTAGGGAAAGGTAGCTGCAGGCCTAGGAGCAAACAGCTTTAATGGAGGACAAGGGAAAAGACCATCACCCTGAAATGACAGCAGATACCCTCAACTGAGTAGGGGACGATGAACAGCCTCTTGGCTGTCCTGTGACATACCATGCCTGCGGTTACGAGAAGCAGACCTGGACCACTGGCTCACGACATGGGGCTGCCTCCTGGAATGGCTTGGAGTGCCACAGTCACCCTTGCTACAGCATTGACAGATGTCAGCTGGGCCTTCCACTGGGAACCAGCTGAGATGAAAGACAAGCAGCTTAGATTTTTGTTGCCTGCAGGAAGCAGTTTGCTAATACATTGGGAGAAACAGACAAGGCGTCGCTGATTCAGTTTCTACCCCAGTCATGGAGCACCTGATCTCCTCACCTGTTGGAAGACTTGCTGAAGGAACAGGCTTTGTTGAGTTCATCTGGTTCCTGCTCAGCTGGGATGGTCTTCAGGTGGCAGGTGATGTATATCTGCAAAAGGAATAACAGCTATTTCCAGGCTGAGTTCCAAGCTGTGCCTGGGAGTTTAACATGCCAGTTATCATATAACCCTTAATCCTTGAAAGAGGGAGAAGGGGCTGGGCACAATGGCACATACCTATAATCCCAGCACTTTGGGAGGCCGAGGTGGGTAGATCACCTGAGGTCAGGAGTTCGAGACCAACCTGGCCAACATGGTGAAACTCCATCTCTACTAAAAATACAAAGTTAGCCGGGCGTGGTGGTGGGTACCTGTAGTCCCAGCTACTTGGGAGGCTGAGGCAGGAGAATCTCTGGAACCTGGGAGGCAGAAGTTGCAGTGAGCTGAGATCGTGCCACTGCACTCCAGCCTGGCTGACAGTGAGACTCTGTCTCATAAAATAAAAAGGGGGAAGGAAGAGCTTCATCTCTAAGATGGTCTAAAGGTTCACTTACCCAATGTTAGAGCAAGTAGCAACTAATTTTAGACTGAAATCCACCATTTATCATTCCCCGAATCTTTTCCAAACTTAATCATTGAGCATGCTTGACCCTGGGCTTGTGAGACAGGGTCTGTTACCCAGGCAGGAGTACAGTAGCATGATCATGACTCACTATAGCCTTGACCTCCTGGGCTCAAGGATCCTCCCACCTCAGCCTCATGAGCAGTTGGAATTATGAGGACATGCCACCACACCTGGCTAATTTTGGATTTTTTGCAGAGATGAGGTTTTGCCATGTTGCCCAAGATGGCCTCAAACTCCTGGGCTCAAGTGATCTGCCCGCCTCAGCCTCCCAAAGTACTGGGATTACAGGTATGAGCTACTAGTGCCTGGCCAATCCTTAGCTTAACTCAGCATTGCTAAACCCCTGCACCCACCCCCAGGTGACTGAGGTGGGTGGT
The DNA here is from genome assembly GCF_007565055.1 of Rhinopithecus roxellana. NCBI lineage: Eukaryota > Metazoa > Chordata > Mammalia > Primates > Cercopithecidae > Rhinopithecus > Rhinopithecus roxellana. The sequence continues at coordinate 98,716,590 of NC_044554.1, read as the reverse complement.
GGACACCTTACTAGCAAACAGCTTAGCTGGGCTCCCGACACTGCCACCTGCCACTTGACTAGTTGACAAGCTACTTTTCTTCAGGGATGTAGTCACTGTATTGCCAGCTACGGCAAGGCCAAGTTGTTTGTGACCCGAGGTCCTTGGGCACACAGAAGCCTTTCAGACCTGCTCCTATGAGTTTCCATTTCAGACCTAACAGGTTTTGAGACAGAGTCTCACTCTGTCACCCAGGCTGGAGTACAATGGTACAATCTCAGCTCACTGCAACCTCTACCTCCCAGGTTCAAGGGATCCTCCTGCCTCAGCCTCCTGGGTAGCTGAGACTGTACACACCACCATGCCTGGCTTTTTTTTTTTTTTTTTTTTTTGCATTTTCTTGAACTCCTGACTTCATGGTCCACTCCCCTCAGCATCCGAAAGTGCTGGGATTACAGGCGTGAGCCACTGCACCTGGCCAGACTTAAGAGTTTGATGGAGGCCGGGCGCGGTGGCTCAAGCCTGTAATCCCAGCACTTCGGGAGGCCGAGACAGGCAGATCACGAGGTCAGGAGATCGAGACCATCCTGGCTAACCTGGTGAAACACAGTCTCTACTAAAAATACAAAAAAAACTAGCCGGGTGAGGTGGCGGCGCCTGTAGTCCCAGCTACTAGGGAGGCTGAGGCAGGAGAACGGCGTAAACCCGGGAGGTGGAGCTTGCAGTGAGCCAAGATCCGGCTACTGCACTCCAGCCTGGGCAACAGAGCAAGACTCCGTCTCAAAAAAAAAAAAAAAAAAGTTTGATGGCTCACTCCTTGGGCAAGCTTCCCCAGGCTTTTCTTCCTCGCATACGCCTCTGCTATTAGTCAAGCCTAGGTCAGCCTCCTTTCACCTGTAAGGGATATGATGACCAGAAGACTCACCAGGCTGACACCCTGACAGTCCTAGCCTCTGGGAAATGTTTACCCACATTTTTAGACAAGTACCAGGGAATGAACCCAATCTGAGCTCCTGCTGGGAGCTGAACGACCCCCTACCCAGGGAATAGTCAAGTGCCTGTAAGCCACCCCCCCCTTTTTTTTTTTTTTTCTGAGATGGAGTCTCACTCCATCTAGCCCAGGCTAGAGTACAGTGGTGCAATCTCAGCTCACTGCAGCCTCTACTGCCTGGGTTCAAGCGATTCTCTTGCCTCAGCCTCCCAAGTAGATGGGATTACAGGCACCCACCACCAGGCCAGGCTAGTTTTTGTATTTGCAGAAGAGATGGGGTTTCACCATATTAGACAGGCTGGTCTTGAACTCCTGGCCTCAAGTGATCCACCTGCCCCGGCCTCACAAAGTACTGGGATTAGAGGCATGAGCCACCGTACTCGGCCAAGCCTTCTCATCTTCAGCGGACATTCCATCCTGCCACTGGGGCTAGGGGCCATTTTGACAGAGACAGGACTCAGTCTAGCCTTGGCCCGTCCCCAGGTCAGTTTCCCTTCATATTCCAGGCAGGGCTGAAATTCCTCCTCGCTCAACCTCAGGTAGAGCATGGCAATTCTGCCACCTTCTAGCAGAAGTCCCAGAGCCACAAGCCTCAGTCACCACCTAGTGGCCAAGCGTACCAGCAGGGAAACTTGAAACCATGTAAATTCAGACTTTTAGAAACAAGCCAGTTTAGCAGTTCTCCGGCTGCCCATCTTAGCCACCTGCCCCGCAAGTAAGAAGCTTTGAAGGCCCTGTAGTCTATTCCAGAAAGGAAATGTACTTTCATCCTTAGCACCAGAAAAACATACTAGGAAGAAGCTAACTGGAGCCTAAGATCCCAGGGTAGTACCCCTATAGCGGCCTTTTAGAAGCAGGGTCTAGGCTGGGCATGGTGGCTCACACCTATAATCCCAGCACTTTGGGAGGCCGAGGTGGGTGGATCACCTGAGGTCAGGAGTTTGAGACCAGCCTGGCCAACATGGTGAAACCCTATCTCTACTAAAAAAAAAAAAAAAAAAAAAAATACAAAAATTAGCCAGGCATGGTGGCGGGTACCTATAGTTCCAGCTACTTGGGAGGCTGGGGCAGGAGAATTGCTTGAACACGGGAGATGGGAAGTTGCAGTGAGCTGAAATCGCGCCATTGCACTCTAGCCTGGGCAGCAAGAGTGAAATTCTACCTCAAAAAAAAAAAAAAGTTGGGTGTGGTGGCTCATGCCTGTAATCCCAGCACTTGGGACAGCTGAGGCAGGTGGGTCACCTGAGGTCAGGAGTTTAAGACCAGCCTGACCAACATGGCGAAACCCCATCTCTACAAAAATTAGTCGGACGTGGTGGTAGGCGCCTGTAATTCCAACTACTAGGGAGGCTGAGCCTATAATCTCAGCTACTTGGGAGGCTAAGGCAGGAGAATCGCTTGAGCCTGGGAGGCGGAGGTTGCGGTGAGCCAAGATTGTGCCACTGCACTCCAGCCTGGGTGACATAGTGAGACCCTCCAAAAAAAAAAAAAAAAAAAAAAAAAAAAAGCTGGGCGCAGTGGCTCACGCCTGTAATCCCAGCACTTCAGGAGGCTGAGGCGGGTGGATAGTGAGGTCAGGAGTTTGAGACCAGCCTGGCCAAGATAGTGAAACCCCATCTCTACTAAAAAATACAAGGATTAGCCGCACATGGTGGCTGGCACCTATAATCCCAGCTACTTGAGAGGCTGAGGCAGGAGAATTGTTTGCACCTGGAGGCAGAGGTCACAGTGAGCCAAGACCATAACACTGCATTCCAGCTTGGGCGACAGAGACCGTCTCCAAAAAAAAAAAAAAAAAAGCTAGTGGTAGAACCTAGATGGTGTACACATTGAAGTTGGTCGAGTTTTACAGCAAACACCCACGAAGATGTTGGTAATAGAATGTTACAAAAATGTGACACCAGACCCTACCCCGATAGAGTGAAGGTATGAGACTCTCTACAATCAGTATTTTTACAACCTCTCCAGATTAGTATAGAGCCAGCATTGGAAACCCCTACTTTAATCACTTCCTAATCACCTATTCTAAGCTCACGGCCCTGCCTCTCATCTCAGTGAGCTTGTTTAAAAGCTACTTGAGGCTGGGCATGGTGATTCATACCTGTAATCTCAGCACTTTGGGTAGGCCAAGGCGGTCAGGAGTTCAAGGTCAGGAGTTCAAGACCAGCCTGGCCAACGTGGTGAAACCCCGTCCTTATTAAAAACACAAAAATTAGCTGGGCGTGATGGTGGGCACCTGTAGTTCCCAGCTACTTGTGAGGCTGAGGCAGGAGAATTGCTTGAACCTAGGAGGCGGAGGTTGCAGTGAGCTGAGACCGTGCCATTGCATTCCAGCCTGGACTGTAGAGCGAGACTCCAACTAAAAAATAAAAGCTACCTGAAGCTGGGCACGGTGGCTCACGCCTATAATTCCAGCACTTTGGGAGACCGAGACAGGCGAATCACCTGAGTTCGGGAGTTTGGGACCAGCCTGGACAACATGGTGAAATCTTGTCTCTATTAAAAATACAAAAATATTAGCTGGGCACGGTGGTGGGTACCTGTACTCCCAGCTACTTGGGAAACTGAGGCAGGAGAATCACTTGAACCCAGGAGGCAGTGAGCTGAGATGGCATCACTATACTCAAGCCTGGGCATGACAGAACAAGACTCCATCTCAAAAAAATAAATAAAAGCTACCTGAGGACTGGGTACAGTGGCTTATGCCTGTAATCCCAGCACTTTGGGAAGGTGAGGCAGGAGGACTGTTTGAGGCCAGGAACTCAAGACCAGCCTTGTCAATAGAGCTAGACCCCATCTCCACAAGATAACTTAGTTGGACACGGTAGCATGTGGCTGTAGCTTGTCCTAGCTACTCAGGAGGCTAAGGTGGGAGGATGGCTTGAGCCCAGGAGGTCGAGGTTGCCCTGCACTGCAGACTAGGCATAGGAAGCCTCTTTCTCCAGAGGGCAAAAGACCCATGATTTGATTTTTACTTCTAACCACCTACCAGTACTTCCTGGCTAGATGTCGGTCCTTGAACCTGTACTTCGTACCGCATCCCTCCCCGCCTCAGCCATCAGAGGCAGTTCCCATCTTTATTCCTTCCTTCTCCTTCCCTCTTAGTGTCAATTGAACTTTCTAGTTTAGGTTCTCAAGGAGAGGCCCCAGACCGGCAGAACCAACACTTAAGAATGCAGATTCTATTTATGTATTTAGAGATGGAGTCTCGCTCTGTCGCCCAGGCTGGTGTGCAGTGGCACAATCTCAGCTCACTGCAAGCTCCGCCTCCCAGGTTCACACCATTCTCCTGCCTCAGCCTCCCGAGTAGCTGGGACTACAGGGACCCACCACCATGCCCAGCTAATTTTTTGTATTTTTAGCAGAGACGGGGTTTCACCGTGTTAGCCAGGATGGTCTCGATCTCCTGACCTCGTGATCTGCCTGTCTCAGCCTCCAAAAGTACTGGGATTACAGGCGTGAACAACCGTGCCTGGCCAAGAATGCAGATTCTAGGCCTCACTCAACCACCTGAAACAAACCCTGGGTTGGGGGGCCCAGTCTCAGTTTCAACAAGCTCTCCAGGTGAGGATGATACCTTCAGAATCAGCCTAGACTAGATCAAATTCAAGAGGCCACCCTGCCTAGTAAGTTCACACTGACCTTTGAATCTGGGGAAAGCCTCCAGGAAGGTTAACACCTGCTTTTTTTTGCGGGGGGAGTGGGGGGGTGGGGACAGAGTCTCACTGTTACTCAGGCTGGAGGTTCAGTGGCACGATCTCTGGTCACTGCAACCTCTGCCTCCCAGGTTCAAGCTATTCTCCTGCCTCAGCCTCCCAGGTAGCTAGGATTACAGGTACCCACCACCATGCTCAGCTAATTTTTTTGTATTTTCAGTAGAGTCGGGGTTTCACTGTGTTGGCCAGGCTGGTCTTGAACTCCTGATCTCAAGTGATCCGCCCCCTCTCGGCCTCCTAAAGTATTGGGATTACAGGCATGAGCCACCATGCCTGGCCTCTACCTCTTAAGGCTTCATATTGTTCACTCTTATGCTCGAAGGCCTCACTAAAGCTCATGGCTTTACTTGTAAGTTTGAGTTACTGGACAGAACTCTAAGTCATTTGCTTAAGGGTAGAGCTGGTGAGCAACCCCACTCAAGTAGGATATGAAGGTTGCAAGTCCAGCCTTCTTCCAGGCTGTTAAACCTCTTACCATGTTTCTGGAGTCATTAGCAAAGTGGAAGACATCCACTGTGAACTGGAGTGTATCTGACCCGGGTCGAGGAACTTTGAATGCAGAAGAGGCATCAGTGAGACCGTCGACAAGACAGCTTGGAAGAGAACAGAATGGTGTTAAAGCCAGACAGGTGGGCCAGGCACGGTGGCTCTTGCCCATAATCCCAGCACTTTGGGAGGCCAAGGTGGGCAGTTCACTTGAGGTCAGGAGTTCAAGACCAGCCTGGCCAACATGGTGAAACCCTGTCTCTACTAAAAATACCAAGATTAGCCGGGTGTGGTGATGGGCACCTGTAATTCCCAGCTACTGGGGAGGCTGAGACAGGAGAATCACTTAAACCCAGGAGGCAGAGGTTGCAGTGGACAGAGATCAAGCCTCTGTATTCCAGCCTGGGCTACAGAGTGAGATTGTCTCAAAAAGAAACAGGTGGCTCTAGGGTCATCTTGCTAGGAAGGTTCTCTAGGCAGGGAGTCCCGTGCTCACCCATGGAAGTCCACGATGGTATGATAAGGGGAGGCATTCTGGTCTGGTGTTGGTGTGGCCACGCAGTGGTCCACAAACAACCGCAGTGGCACGTGGCTGCCAGTGTGGATTTCTGCCTGGAGGTGGGCTGCATCTCCCAGGTGGAAGGTGGGGGACCTCTTCTCAGCGTTCCAGTTCTCTGAAAGACACAGCCAGCTGGGCATGGTTGGCTCATGCCTGTAATCCCAGCACCGAGGGAGGTGAATCACTTGAGGTCAGGAGTTCCAGACCATCCTGGCCAAAGTGGCAAAACCCCATCTCTACTAAAAATACGAAAGTTAGCTGGGTGTGGCATCACAAGCTTGTAATCCCAGCTACTCAGGAGGCTGAGGCAGGAGAATCTTTGAACCCCAGGAAGTAGAGACTGCAGTGAGCTAAGATAGCACCATTGCACTCTAGCCTGGAGGTCAGAGCAAGACTCCATCTCAAAAACAACAAACAAAAAGACACAGAAAAGGGCAGGGGTTTGAGATGGCCCAGGGCTTTCCACAGCTGTCCCACCCAGCCTTCTCTTACCCTCCATCAGACGCAGAGAGAAAGTCAGCTTTTCCTCCGAGAATACCGTGGTCCTGAAGGGCAACCAGGTGGGCAGGATGGCCTGGCTGCTCACATTGCCCTGCCTGAGAGAAGAACAGCAGCTGTGCACACCTGCCTCAGGTCACACTCACCTGGGCCCCCACTGATGGGGAATATCTCACTGCTACCCCACTACCTGCTACCCCACTACAGGATTATCAGCTATGGCCCAGCCAGGTAGCTGGCGCAAGATGGCTAAATAGACACCTTGAGCCCGAGGCTGCCCCCGGACCCTCCTGAACTTCTGCACCTGTGAGTGGCCCAGCCATCCTAACTGATGCTATGATGCTATGTGGGCTGCTGAAGACAGATACAGCTGAACCTAGGAGTTTGGTTTCTAGACTGAGATCTGCTCCTCCTTGAGCCCTGGATCTGAGTGCAGTAGCTCGTGCCTGCAATCCCAGTACTCTGGGAGATGGAGACAGGAGGATTGCTTGAGGCTAGGAGTTTGAGAACAGCCTGGACAATATAGCGAGACTATCTCTATAAAAAAAGAAAAGATAGCTGGGCATAGTATTTACCTGTAGTCCCAGCTACTCCAGAGGCTGAGATGGGAGGATTGCATGAGCCCAGGAGGTCAAGGCTGTGGTGAACTATGATGGCACCCACTACACTCCAGCCTGGGTGGCAGATTAAGACTTTTTTTTAAAAAAAAACCCAAAAAGCCACCACACATACTTTAGCCCTAGAGGTTCAGGTTTGCGGTCTGATAGCAGGCCCTACACAGTACTCCACAGGATGCTTGAGAGGGGAATCAGTTAAGGTCATCCTTTAGAGATCAAAGATAGGCCCTTAGGGTCTTGAGATGCTACTGAGAGCCTGAACCCACACCAGTGACTAGGAAGTCCATGGAAGCAGGTCTGGGTATCTGCAGATACCCACCCTGCTGACCCCACAGGATCTGCTGGAAGCAGCTATTCCAAGCGATGGATGCATCTATTGATAACCAGACTCAGGTATCTGGAGCCAGGTTAAAGCATCCCAGCCTAACAACTAGCCTCTGTAGTACTGCCTGCAGCCAATGGATCAGGTGAGCCGCCATCCTCAGAGGCCAGGCCCAAAGCTATTCTGAAGTCAGAGACTTCCATTGCCACAGGAGGGCTTCAGTCCCTCCCGCAGGCTGGGCAGCCTGCCCTTGATTCTTCCATCTCCACTACCCACATAGACACCAAGCTCCTCCAGTTGCTCTTAGCTCCTCTGAGTCAGCCTCTACAGCCCCTGCAACCATGGGTCAGGCCTCATCGAATTCGGTTTTCCACCCTCCCAGCTGGTTCTCACTGGTTCCCACTTGTCTTCTGCACCAGCCACCAGGTGACCCGGGTGGAGATTCAGTCCTCACCCATTCCAGGAGAGGCACCTGCGTGGAGGCTAGTGAGCCCATCTATCTGGCTCCCTCATTTCCCTAGTCCCTGGGCTCCAGCCCCTAGGCTGCATGTCACCTACTAAGGGCACACTGCCCTCCCGTGGGGTATGTGGCCACATGGCTCTGTCCAGGCTATCTCAGCCTCAAGGTCCCACTCCAAGATCCTGTTCTAGGATAACCCCTACCATGACCCCTCCCAGGGGCATGGCTCATCCCTCATGTCCTGACTGACATCAGCTCCCTACCCACTTCACACTAGCCTTTTCTTTTTGAGATGGAGTCTTGCTCTGTTGCCCAGGCTGGAGTACAATGGTGCCATCTCAGCTCACTGCAACCTCCGCCTCCTGGGTTCAAATGATTCTCCTGCCTTAGCCTCCTGAGTAGCTGGGATTACAGGCATGCACTACCACACTCAGCCAATTTTTTTGTATTTTTAGTAGAGATGGGTTTCACCATGTTGGCCAGGCTGGTCTCGAACTCCCGACCTCATGAACTGCTCACCTTGGCCTCCCAAAGGGCTGGTATTACAGGCCTGAGCCACCACACCCAGCGGCATCATCTTATACCCACTCCCAGACTGGTTCAAAGGCAGGGACAAAGTACCCTGCACCCCATGCTGAGGCCAGCACAGGACCCAGCGTTGTCCCTGGGAGCCACAGTTTCTCTTCCCACTTCAGAGCCTGAGTTCACAAGCACATGCTTGATGCCAGGGCCCCGAGGACCACAGAAGAGTAGGCCACCACTGCCCAGGTCAGATTCTAGAACCCAGCCTAGCACTATTATTTGAGATGGAATATCGCTTTGTTGTCCAGGATGGAGCACAGTGGTGCAATCTCGGCTCACTGCAGCCTCTGCCTCCTGGGGTCAAGCAATTCTCCTGCCTCAGCCTCCAGAGTAGCTGGGATTACAGGCACCCGGCTAATTTCTGTGTTTTTAGTAGAGATGGGGTTTCACCATGTTGGCCAGATTGGTCTTGAACTCCTGACCTCAAGTGATCCACCTGTGTCAGCCTCCCAAAGTGCTGGGATTACAGGCGTGAGCCACTGCACCTGGCCCCAGCCTAGCACTATTGGAAGGCCATTTCTGAACCCTAAGGAGGGCACAGGCTGGCATAGTACCACCCCCAGGGCTGGGCAGCTCTGCAGCTTCCGCTAAGCTGCAGTCAGGCTCCTGATGCTCTTCTGGACTCAAACTAGACTCAGCAAGACCCCCAATCCCGCCCAGGGTAGTAACCACAGCTGCAAATGCTTCCATAGATAATTCTAATAGCCATGCTGCAAGCTGCCACCAATAGCCAGCCCACTTGCCTGCAGCCACACCCAAGGTGCTTTTGCACTAGGAGCCATGAGTCAGTCCCACACTGACCTGGGGTAGTGGCACTCGATGGGAATCTCTGCGCGGTTAGTCCTCACGATGGACAGGTTTCCCACAGGGCGGGGGTTGTGGAGCAGGAAGGTGCTGTACACCAGGGCATCGTCAGTCACCTGGAGGAAAGGTGAGAGGTTAATGCTACCGGCATCACCTGCCTGGGTGTAACCAAGTCATACATGAGTATGCAGGGAGGGCAGCCCACAGGGGGACAGAGAGACCACAGGGTCAAGGCCAGGTGTGGTGACTCACACCTGTAACCCCAGCACTTTGGGAGGCCAAGGATTGCTTGAGGCCAGGAGTTCGAAACTGGCCTGGGCAACATAGCAAGACCCCCATCTCCAAAAAAGAACACAGGCTCTGCCACTGGTTAGTAAAGAGGCAGGACAGGTACTGTCTTTGTACCTCAGAATCTACTTGACACAGTTGACACCACCTCAGGCAGCCTGGATCAACCACATGGCAGATACCATGCAGCACCCAAGCAATAGAGGCATCAGGATACATGTTTCCCTTCTGACACTCCCCCTCCACACCCTCCAATACATAGTTTCCTCTTTCAGGAGAGGCCCAGGGCTAAGATAGCCCCCAGGAAGGAGCCAGGAAGTACCCAGCTGTTAACACTTACCAGCTTCTGGCTGGGTGCTGTGTGGCTCACACCTGTAATCCCAGCACTTTGGGAGGCTGAGGCGGGAAGATCACCTGAAGTCAGGAGTTTAAGACCGGCCTGACCAACATGGTGAAACCCCATCTCTACTAAAAATACAAAATTAACTGGGCATGGTGGCACATGCCTGTGATCCAAGCTACTCGGGAGGCTGAGACAGAAGAATCGCTTGAACCCGGGAGGCAGAGGTTGCAGTGAGCTGAGATTGTGCCACTGCACTCCAGCCTGGGCAACAAGAGCAAAATTGTCTCAAAACAAAAACAAACATCAGCTTCTAACCTATTCAAGCCCATTTCACATAAGGTGGGGGAGACTGGTTCAGAGGTTGCCCGAGGCAGGAAGAGCACAGGTGAGTGCTACTGGGAAAATTTGCATCGTCCAATAGGGCTGCAGAAGACAGGGCCTGCCTGGGAGATAGTTTTACAGCAAACACCTATGTTTGAAGATGTTGCTAGAATATTAGAAAAATGTGACACCAGGCCCTATCCCAGTAGAATGAAGGTACGAGATGCTCTTCGAGAATCAGTATTTTTACAACCTTTCCAGGTGATTAGCATAGAGCCAGCATTGGAAACCCCTCTTTTAGTTACTTCCTAACCACCTTTTTTTTTTGAGATGGAATCTTGCTCTGTCAGCCAGGCTAGAGTGCAGTGGCATGAACCCAGCTCACTGCAACCTCCGCCTCCCAGGTTCAAGCAATTCTCCTGCTTCAACCTCCGAGTAGCTGGAATTACAGGCATGTGCCACCATGCCCAGTTTAAAACAAAGAAGATACAGGGTTTCACCATGTTAACCAGGCTGGTCTCGAACTCCTGGTCTCAGGTGATCTACCCGCCTCAGCCTCCCAAAGTGCTGGGATTACAGGTGTGAGACACTGTGACCAACCCCTAGCCACCTATTCTAAGCTCACTATCCCCACCTCTCATCTCAGGGAGCTTGTTTAAAAACTACTTGAGGGCTGGGTGCAATGGCTCATGTCTGTAATCCCAGCACTTTGGGAGGGATGAGGATTGCTTGAGGCCAGGAAGTCAAGACCAGCCTAGGCAATAGAGCTAGACCCCATCTCTACAAAAAGATAACTTGGCTGGGCACAGTGGCATATGCCTGTAGTCAGTCCCAGCTATTCAGGAGGCTGAGGCGGGAGGATGGCTTGAGCCTAGGAGGTCAAGGTTGCCCAAGAGCCCAGGCGGCTGCCTGGCCCTGACCCAACTAACTCGATCTTCAGGGAAGTCCTAGACCTTATTAGCAAATGCCCCAGCACAGACAGAATCAGCATAGTTCATGGAGCCCCTTATTCACAAGTTATTACCATTTCAGGGCAGGAGGGCATTCAATTAAGCACTGGGCCCCACAGAACTGCACAGGCTGTATACCTGGGAAGCTGGTCTTGGCTGTAATTTTTTTTTGAGATGGAGTCTCGCTCTGTTGCCCAGGCTGGAGTGCAGTGGCACAATCTTAGCTCACTGTAACCTCCACCTCCCGGGTTCAAGCAATTGTCTGCCTCAGCCTCCTGAGTAGCTGGGATTACAGGTGCCCGCCCCTAACTTTTTAGTATTTTTAGTAGAGATGGGGGGGGGGGTGTCACCATCTTGGCCAGGCTGGTCTTGAACTCCTGACCTCATGATCCGCCCACCTTGGCCTCCCAAGTGCTGGGATTACAAGCGTCAGCCGCAGGTGATTCTTACCAGGCAGAACTGGGGAACACACCAGAGGCAGGAGTTTGCAGGCTTTGCTCCTCATTGCAGTCACTTGAGATCCTTAATACCCACAGCTGGTCCCACACCCTTTCTATTTTAGCAGCCTGGACATCAGGGTTTTTAGAAACCTCCACAGGTGGGTTTTGTTTGTTTGTTTGTTTTTAAATAAAAGAGGGTCTTGCCCTGCCTCCCAGGCTGGGATGCAGTGGCACAATCGTAGCTCACTGCAACCTCCAAATCATGGGCTTAAGCAATCCTCCCACTTCAGCCGCCCAAGTAGCTGAGACTACAGACAGGCACCACCACACCCTGTTAATTTAGGTTTTGTGTGTGTGGTTTTTTTTTTTTTTTTTGGTAGAGAAGTGGGTCTCATTATGTTGCCCAGAGTGGCCTTAAACCCCTGGGCTCAAGTGATCCTCCCATCTCAGTCTCCCGAGGTGCTGGGATTATAGGCACCAATGCACCCCAGCCTGGGCAATAAGAGCAAAACTGTCTCAAAAAAACAAAAACAGCCAGGCACAGTGGCTCATGTCTGTAATCCCAGCACTTTGGGAAGCTGAGGTGGGAGGATCACGAGGTCAGGAGTTCGAGACCAACCTGGCTAAGATGGTGAAACTCCATCTCTACTAAAAATACAAAAAATTAGCCGGGCGTGGTGGTGGGCGCCTGTAGTCCCAGCTACTCGGGAGGCTGAGGCAGGAGAATGGCGTGAACCTGGGAGGTGGAGCTTGCAGTGAGCCGAGATTGCGCCACTGCACTCCAGCCTGGGCGACAGAGAGAGACTCCGTCTTAAAACAACACAAAACAAAAAAATACCACTTATCAGCTTCTAACCTATTCAAGCCCATTTCACAGAAGGTAGGGGAGCCAGGTGCCGGGCTCCCCAAGTAAATCTAAGACATGTTTGTGAGCCTCTAAACTAGAATAATTCCTCAACTCCTGAGCTCTCTCTGGCCTCCCTCCCCAGGAAAACAAGGGCCCTGAGTCCTCAAAGAGAGCCCAGGAGACCACACTTAAGACCAGAGCTCTGGCCGGAGGGCTCCAGGGGCTGGACTTGCCCCCACCCCGGGCAAACTATTGGCAAGGAGGAGCCAGGTTCCCCTGAGTCGGGAGAAGACAAGCCCTCCATGGGGCAACAGGAACTTGGTCCAGGAGATCAGGGTTCAGCTGGGGAGCTGTGTGTCCAGCCCTGCCCTGCCGTAAGGCCTCTCCTTGCAGCCTCTTTCCCCACCGGCCAGGGGAAGGGAGGTCTGGCCTGAATTTCTTGGTCTTTTCCTGCCTGTACCTCAGGTTAAGCCCTCCCCGCTTGGAGCTGCCCCCAGGAACCCACTGGAGCTTTATAAGGTCTTCAACACCAAGGTTATGATGCCCCCACCCCCATACCACTTACCTACGTGGGATTTTATTTATTTTTTGAGCCAGAGTCTCGCTCTATTGCCCAGCCTGGAGTGCAGTGGCACAATCTCAGCTCACTACAACCTCTGCCTCCTGGGTTTGAGTGATTCTCTTGCCTCAGCCTTCCGAGTAGCTGGGATTACAGGCACACACTACCGTGCCTGGCTAATTTTTGTATTATTAGTAGAGACAGGGTTTCACCATGTTGGCCAGGCTGGTCTCAAACTCCTCAGCCTCCCAAAGTGCTGGGATTACAGGTGTGAGCCACCATACCAGGCCCCAGTTAGTTTCTTTGAAAGCTTTATAAGAGGGGTCTACACTATGTTGCCCAGGCTGGCCTCAAACTCCTGCCTCAAGTGATCCGCCAGCCTTGGCCTCCCATAGTGCTGGGATTACAGGCATAAGCCACTGCACCTGGCCCACTTGTTGCTTTTAAGATAATACTTTGGGTCTCTTCAGAATGAGTTTCTAATGCTCCAAGCGTTAGAAACAGCCCCTTAGGCTACTCACAGGGCTGCCCTATCACGCATGCCTGTGAGTGTCACAAACCCACCTGAGTCAGAGTGGTGTGGCTTGGGCCAGCCTGAAGTGCCCTGCCACCTCTGGCTCCACCCCACCTACCCAGTGTCAGCAATCAGAGGCAGGAGCTGTCCTAGGCCCGGTGCCCTCAGCGCCCAGCTTCAGGCCTCAACTGGGTCATCTCCCCACCTACAAATGAGAGGGATCCACCCAACCCCACCTCTCACCGCCTGTGGCCACACTCCCCATCCCTGGCTGCCTCGAACATCCTCCCACCAAAGCCGGGGCCGCCAGCCTCTACCTGCATGCTGCTGCCACACTCGTGGAGTCCAACCTCAAACCTGACCACATCCTCGGTGTCCATGGAGACCAGAGGCTCACAGGCCTCCGGACCCAAGGTGAGGTCAGCAGCCCTGATGAGCTTCCCGGTGCCAAAAAGGTCTTTGCTGACCATGACCATCAGGGTGGCCTCCCGACACTCCACCAGTATGGGCTGTACGGACATCTCAGCACGGCTGGCTCCACCCTGCAAGAGCCAGAGGGGTTGGGGGTAGCACAGCTCGGTGCTATCCCAGAGCAGGAGGCAGATGAAGAGCCTATAGCTCAGCTCCATGGCGCCTGCAGAGCAGCGGGCAGTCGCCACTGGCCGTCTTATACCCGTGGGATGCTGGCTGCTGCCACCTGGGCTCTCAGCTGCCTCCCTTCCCTAGCCAGCTGGGCCCTTGTTGCATAAAGCGGTTCCCATCCAGCAGCATCAGTAACACCTGGGAGCTTGTTAGAACTGCAAACCCTCAGCCCTCACCCCAGCCTGACCACAGTAGAATTTGGCTTTTAGCTTGGAAATCCCCCATGTGTATTCACGTCAAAGTTTTTTTTAGCTGTTTGTGTGTGTGTGTGTGCGCGTGTGTTTTTTTGTTTTTATTGTGTTGTGTTTTGTTTTGAGGCAGAGTCTCGCTCTGTTGCCCAGGCTAGTGTGCAGTGGTGCGATCTCGTTTCACCACATCCTCCACCTCCCAGCCAGCTTCAAGTGATTCTCCTGCTTCAGCCTCCCGAATAGCTGGGATTACAGGCAGGCATGCACCACGCCCGGCTAATTTTTGTATTTTTGGTAGAGACAGGGTTTCACTATGTTGGGCAGAGTGGTCTCGAAGTCCTGATCTCAGGTGATGCTCCTGCCTCGGCCTCCCAAAGTGCTAGGATGACAGGTGTGAGCCACCGGGCCTGCCTGGCCCACTGGAAAGTTTTTAGCTTGGAAATCCTCACGTGTATTCATGTTAAAGTTTGCAAAGAGTGTGCTGGCTGCCTGGTGCACCACAATGTATCACAGCTTCCCTCCAATCCCCTGCTGGCCCTGCCCTTAATAAGCTCACAGTCCGACAAGGGAGCTGTCCCAGGTCTGTATGTGACACAGGATAAAGCCCTTGATTGAAGGGTCACGGGGATTAGATCCGAGACATAAGGAGCTCATTCCAAGTGTGAGAAAAAGGAGGCAGTATCAATTAGGAGACAGAAGGAATTTCATGGGTCTCTGCCTTATTTTATGGGAGGCCGGGTAGGTCAGTTCAGGCAGAGGCAGCTGTGTGAAGGGAGGTGGAGAAGGGGCCCTGGGTTTTTCATTCCTGGGTGAATCCCCGGGAGTTTGTACTGAGACAGAGCAGAAGCGGGGCTTGACTTCAGCTCACCCCCACCAGGGCATTATTTTTTTTGAGACAATCTCACTCTGTTGCCCAGGCTGGAGTGCAGTGGTGCAATCTCAACTCACTGCAGCCTCCACCTCCCAGGTTCAAGCAATTCTTGTGCCTTACTCTCCACAGTAGCTGGGATTACAGGCTTGTTCCACCACGCCCAGCTCCTCACCACAAGGGATCCGCCCGCCTCAGTCTCCCAAAGTGCTGGTATTACAGGCGTGGCCAACCATGCACCTGGCCCGACCACGGCATTCTTTTTTTTTTTTTTTTTTTGAGACGGAGTCTTGCACTGCCCCCCAGGCTGGAGTGCAGTGGCCGGATCTCAGCTCACTGCAAGCTCTGCCTCCCGGGTTTAGGCCATTCTCCTGCCTCAGCCTCCCGAGTAGCTGGGACTACAGGCGCCCGCCTCATCGCCCGGCTAGTTTTTTGTATTTTTTAGTAGAGACGGGGTTTCACCATGTTAGCCAGGATGGTCTCGATCTCCTGACCTCGTGATCCGCCCGTCTCGGCCTCCCAAAGTGCTGGGATTACAGCCTTGAGCCACCGCACCCGGCCACCAACCACGGCATTCTTTCCTGCATTCCAAGTGATCACCAGACCCATACCACGACCTCACCGATGTCATCCTGTGGAAACATGCCTTTTACTTAAGAGAGTCCCAGGAACTGACCTTAGGAGATCCAAATATCAAACCAAGGTTGTGGAATGTCCCACCTCGGGAAGCAATGCTGAACTGATTGATAGCCTTGTTGCCACCAGCCAGACCACAAGGTGGCCCATTACTCAAGATAACCATGGCAACCAAATAATGCCAACCTGCATACCCTCACGTACTTTGCCCGGCCAGCCTGCATGCCCTACCCCTGATGTCAATTCCCACGCTTTGCCTAATAAAAAGCCTTACTGGCTCTTTTTGGAGAGTCAGATAGAAAAATCTCAATCTCTCTCCCTCTCTCTCTCATGCTGCCTCCTTTATATCTGTGCATAAGCTCCAATGAAGCCTTGTTTAGGAAAACTCGTTTAGCCTCCTGTCAATTCCTTCCTTTCTTTTCTTTTCTTTCTTTGTTTCTCTTTCTTTCTTTCCTTTTCTCTCTCTCTCTCTGTCTCTCTCTCTTTCTCTCTTTCTTTCGTTCTTTCTTTCTTGACAGTGTCTCGCTCTGTCATCCAGGCTGGAGTGCAGTGGTGCTATCTAGGCTCACTGCAACCTCCGCCTCCCGGGTTCAAGTGATTCTCCACCTCAGCCTCCTCAGTAGCTGGGATGACAGGCACCTGTCACCACGCCCAACTAATTTTTGTATTTTTAATAAAGATGGGGTTTCACCATGTTGGTCAGGCTGGTCTTGAACTCTGGACCTCAAGTGATCCTCCCTCCTCGGCCTCCCAAAGCGCTGGGATTACAGGTGTGAGCCACTGTGTCCCCCCACCACCATGTCAATTTCTTTACTTTTCTTTCTTTCTTTCTTTTTTTTTTTTCAGACGGAATCTTGCTCTGTCGCCCAGGCTGAGTGCAGGCACGATCTCAGCTCACTGCAACCTCCGCCTCCCGGATTCAAGCAATTCTCCTGCCTCAGCCTCCTGAGTAGCTGGGATTACAGGTGCCCGCTACCACGCCCAGCTAATTTTTGTATTTTTAGTAGAGACTGGGTTTCACCATATTAGTCAGGCTGGTCTTGAATTCCTGACCTCAGGTGATCCGCCTGCCGCAGCCTTCCAAAGTGCTGGGATTACAGGCGTGAACCACCGCACCTGGCCACCTCATGTCAATTTCTATTGCACTGAGAGCCCAAGGACCTGTGTTTGGGGTAGGTAACAAGACTTGCTAAAGCCTCAGGTCCCTGGGAGTGAAAGTAGCAGTTTAGGAGGCCGGGCAGAACCCTGTGGGTGCCAGGCTGAGATGCTGGACTTAGCCCTGTGGGAAAAAGAGGCCACAAAAGGAACAGTATTGGCTGGGCACGGTGGCTCACATCTGTAATCCCAGCATTTTGGGAGGCCGAGGTGGGCGGATCACCTGAGGTCAGGAGATCGAGACCCGCCTGGCCAATATGGAGAAACCCCGTCTCTACAAAAAACACAAAATTAGCTGGGTGTGGTGGCATATGCCTGTAATCCCAGCTATTTGGGAGGCTGAGGTGGGAGAATCGCTTGAACCTGGGAGGTGGAGGTTGGAATGAGCCGAGATCACACCGCTGTACTCCAGCCTGGGCAACAGAGCAATACTCTGTCTCAAAACAAAACAACAACAACAAAAAGTTTACTGCTAGGGTCCTATCAGGAGATGATGAAGGACTGACAGGTACAGCATTTACCAGTGGCCTACTCTATGCTGTCCCTGGGTGAAATTCCTGCAAGAAAGGAGGAAGAATACAAAAACTAATGGCATTAGCTGGGCATAGTGGCACATGCCTGTAGTCCCAGCTACTCAGGAAGCTGAGGTGGGAGAATTGCTTGAACCTGGGAGGCAGATGTTGCAGAGAGCCAAGATTGCACCACTGCACTCAAGCCTGGGCGAGACTCCATCTCAAAAAAACAAAAACAAAAACAAAAAAAAACAACAAAAAAACTTGTATGTGTGGGTATATATATTATATATAATTTTTAAAAATTTAAAAATTTGCCAGGCACAATGGCTCACATCTGTAATCTCAGCACTTTGGGAGGCTAAGGTGGGAAGATTGCTTGAGCCCAGGAGTTCCAGACCAGCCTGGACAACATAGTGAGACCCTATCTCTACAAAATCAAAGAAATTAGTCAGGCATGTTGGCACACACCTGTAGTCCCAGCTACTTGGGAGGCTGAGGTAGGAGGATTGCTTGAGCCTGAGAGTTCTAAGCTTCAATGAGCCACGATCACGCTACTGCATTCCAGCCTGGGGAACAGAGTAAGAACTCATCTCAAAAAAAATGTGGAGATGGCCGGGCATGGTGGCTCACGCCTGTCATCCCAGCACTTTGGGAGGCTGAGACGGGCAGATGACGAGGTCAGGAGTTTGAGACCAGCCTGACCAATATGGTGAAACCCCATCTCTACTAATAATACAAAAAATTAGCTGGCATAGTGGCATGCGCCTGTAATCCCAGCTACTCAGGAGGCTGAGGCAGGAGAATCACTTGAACCTGGGAGGTAGAGGTTGCAGTAAGCTGAGATCGTGCCACTGCACTCCAGCTTGGGTGAGAGACTTAGTCTCAGAAAAAAAGAAAATGGAGAGACACACACACGTGGAGATATATATGTATGTGTGTATATGTTGCATATAGACATAAATACAAAGAGATAGGGAGAGAGGGAGGCTATGTATCAATCTTCATATTGGCTGAACCTGGGTAAAAGGTAAACAGGTGTTCTTAGTGTTATCTGTGCAACTCCCGTCAGTTTAATTTCAAAATAAAAAGTAAAACAAAAAATAACCAAAAACATGAAAAACTCTGTGTCAGATTCAAGTGAGACAGAAGATGATGCTGTTAACCAAGTTCCAAAAGCAACTGCTAAAACAAAATATGAGGTTCCTAGGTATAAAACAAACAAAAAAAGATATGTAAGATCTTTGAGGAAAAATTAACAAAACTGTATTGGCAGTCAGAGTAAAGAATGCCTAAATTTACAGAGGTATTCCATGTTCATGGATGGGAAATGCAATATCATCATTATGTCAATTCTTCCAAAATTAATCTGTAATTTCTATCAAAATCCCAACATGTTTTAGCTATATGTGGGTAGAACTTAGTAAACTGATTCCAAAATTTATATGGAAGAGATAAGGATCAAAAAGTCAAGATTTTTGCAGAAAAAGAACATCTGGTACAAGTGTGGTGGCTCACACTTATAATCCCAGCACACAATTTTGGGAGGCCGAAGCAGGAGGATTGCTTGGGGCCAGGAGTTTGGGACCAGCTGGGCGACACAGTGAGACTTTATCTCTATGAAGAAGAAGAAGAAGGAGGAGGAGGAGGAGGGAAGAAGAGGCTGGGCATGGTGGCTCATGCCTGTAATCCCAGCACTTTGGGAGGCTGAGGACGGAGGATCACTTGAAGTCAGGAGTTTGAGACCAGCCTGGCCAACATGGAGAAACCCCATCTCTACTAAAAATACAAAAATTAGCTGGGCGTGGTGGTGCGCACCTGTAATCCCAGCTACTGGGGAAGCTGAGGCAGGAGAATCACTTGAACCTGGGAGGTGGAGGTTGCAGTGAGCCAAGATTGCATAGGCCGGGCGCGGTGGGTCAAGCCTGTAATCCCAGCACTTTGGGAGGCCGAGACGGGCGGATCACGAGGTCAGGAGATCGAGACCATCCTGGCTAACACGGTGAAACCCCGTCTCTACTAAAAATACAAAAACTAGCCGGGTGAGGTGGCGGGCGCCTGTAGTCCCAGCTACTCGGGAGGCTGAGGCAGGAGAATGGCATAAACCCGGGAGGCGGAGCTTGCAGTGAGCTGAGATCTGGCCACTGCACTCCAGTCCGGGCGACAGAGCGAGACTCCGCCTCAAGAAAAGATTGCACCAAGTGATACTCTGTCTCAAAAAAAGAAGAAAGGAGGAGGAGGAGGAGGGGGAGGAGGGAAAAAGAAGAAAGAAAAAGAAAGAGAGAGAGGAAGGAAAGAAGGAAGGAAGGAAGGGAGATAGAAAGAAAGAAAAGAAAGAGAGAAAAAGAACATCATGAGACACACACCCTAACAGATATAAAAACATATTATAGAGACATGAGAATTAAGACACATTGCTGTTAGAACAGAAACAGTGGAATAGATGAGAGAGCCTAGAAACAGCCACGTGCATATGTGGAAACATGATACAGGATGGAGAAAACAGATGGACTCTTCAAGAAAAGGAGCTGCGTCAATTATTATCCATCTGGGAGAAGACTGGATTTCACTTCCCACATAAAAATGAATTCTAGATAGATTAAAAATCTGAATGGCAAAGAACAAAACTAAAACTTTGAGAAGAAAATATGATCTTCAGGGCAGAGTGAGGTGGAAAGTATTTGCTAAATAAGACCCTATCCTCCAAAAATAATGCACAAATCACAAAGAAAAAGTGACTTTTTAGAGCACTTTCATAAATAATGACCAAAATTGTTATAACAATAATGACCAGGTATTGCTCACTCTCAATATGGCAGGGACTAGACTGAGTTCCTTAATCCTGACACTCATCTAGGAAGGCACTATTTGTTCCATTTTACAGCTGAGGGAATAAGCATTCAGAGAAGTTAAGGAACTTGCCCAAGTTTGCACAGCCAATGAGGAACCAAACCAAGATTCAAGGGTCTCTCTGATGCTTTCTGTTTGAGTTAACAACACCCAATGTGTGCACTGGGGGAGATACATCCAAAAAACAACTCCAGTGCAAAGATGTGTTATTATTTTGGCCTTTTTTTTTTTTTTTGAGACAGAGTCTTGCTCTGTTGCCCAGGCTGAAATGCAGTGGCGTGATCGGCTCACTGCAAGCTCCGCCTCCCGGGTTCATGCCATTGTTCTGCCTCAGTCTCCCGAGTAGCTGGGACTACAGGCGCCCGCCACCATGCCTGGCTAATTTTTTGTATTTTTAGTAGAGATGGGGTTCCACCATGTTAAGCCGGGATGGTCTCGATCTCCTGACCTCGTGATCCGCCCGTCTCGGCCTCCCAAAGTGCTGGGATTACAGGCGTGAGCCACCGCACCCGGCGAGACAGAGTCTTACTATCTTGCCCAGGCTGGTCTCAAACTCCTGAGCTCGAGCAATCCTCTTGCCTCAGCCTCCCAAAGTGCTAGGATTACAGATGTGAGCCACCCACCTGGCTGATATATAAAATTTATAGCCTATTTCATCTCACATGTGACCCCGACTGCAGCTAAGGAAAATAAATATTTTGTACAATATTTTGGCTCTTTATTTTGCTGAGACAGGGTTTCACTGTCCCTCAGGTTGGTATGCAGTGGGGCAATCACGGCTCACTGCAGCCTCGACTTTCCGGGCTCAAGCAATGCCCCCACCTCAGCCTCCTGAGTGGCTGGGCCTATAGGTGTGTGCCACCATACCTGATTAATTTTTCTATTTTTTTTGTAGAGCCAGGGTTTCACCATGTTGCCCAGGCTGGTCTTGAACTCCTAGGCTCAAGCTATCCTCCTGCCTCAGCCTCCAAAAATGCTGGGATTACAGGCTGAGCCACTACACCCAGTCTGCTTTCTTTCTTTTTTTTTTTTTTTTGAGACAGAGTTTTGCTCTTGTTGCCCAGGCTGGAGCGCAATGGTGTAATCTCAGCTCACTGCAACCTCTGCCTCCCAGGTTCAAGCGATTCTCATGCCTCAGCCTCCTGAGTAACTGAGATTATAGGTATGCACCACCATGCCTTGCTAATTTTTGTATTTTTGGTAGAGACGGGGTTTCACCATGTTGGCCAGCCTGGTCTCAAACTGCTGCTCTCAGGTGATCCACCTGCCTCAGCCTCCCTAAGTGCTGCAATTACAGGCATGAGCCACTGCAGCTAGCCCTAGCCTGCTTTTCATCATAGAGCATTTAAAATCACCTAAAAAATAGAATCTAAAATAAAAATCAAATCCACTCCCGCCACCCCCAGCCATTGGTAACCATTGTCTTAGTTAATAGTTTGTGCTGAATCATTCCAGACCTTTTTTTTTTTTTTTTTTTTTTTGAGATGGAGTCTCAGTCTGTTGCCAGGCTGGAGTGTGGTGGCGCGATCTCGGCTCACTAAAACCTCCACCTCCCGGGTTCCAAGGATTCTCCTGCCTCAGCCTCCCAAGTAGCTGGGACTATAGGCATGCGCCACCACGCCTGCTAATTTAGTAGAGACAGGGTTTCACCATGTTGGCCAGGCTGGTCTTGAACTCCTGACCTCAGTCGATCCGCCCACCTCAGCCTCCCAAAGTGCTGGGATTACAGGTGTAAGCCACCGTGCCGGGCCTTGTTCCAGACCTTTTAATGCATATATCATAATTTAAAAATATGCTTACTAAATGCAATGTGGTATCCTGGATTGGCTCCTGGAACAGAAAAAAGGACATTAGTGAGAAAACTGGTAATATTCATTCCAATAAAATCTGTGCTTTGGTTAATATTAATGTGCCAATGTTAATTTCTCAGTTTTGACAAATGTACCATGGCTGCATAAGATTCGGAGTTGTGCTGGGTACTGTGGCATACATCTCGCATCTGTAGTGCCAGCTATTTGGGAGGCTGAGGCGGGAGGATTGCTTGAGCCCAGGAGTCTGGGGCTGTGGTAAGCCGAGATCTCATCTCTGCACTCCAGCCTGGGCAACAGAGTGAGACCCTGCCTCTAAAAAAATAAAATAATTATGCTGAGTGAAATAAAGCAGACCCAAAAGTGTTCCTGCTATATGGTGACTTTTTTATTTTTATTTATTTTTTGAGACGGAGTCTTGCTCTGTCGCCCAGGCTGGAGTGCAGTGACGCGATCTTGGCTCACTGCAAGCTCCTCCCCCAGGGTTCACGCCATTCTCCTGCCTCAGCCTCCCACGTAGCTGGGACTACAGGCACCCACCACCACGCCCGGCTAATTTTTGTATTTTTTAGTAGAGATGGGGTTTCACCATGTTAGCCAGGATGGTCTCGATCTCCAGACCTCGTGATCTGCCCGCCTCGGCCTCCCAAAGTGCTGGGATTACAGGCGTAAGTCACTGCACCCGGCCACTATATGGTGACGTTTATATAAAATTCTGTTTTGGCCGGGCACAGTGGCTCATTCCTGTAATCCCAGCACTTTGGGAGGCTGAGGCGGGTGGATCACGAGGTCAGGAGTTCAAGACCAGCCTGACCAACATGGTGAAACCCCATCTCTACTAAAAATACAAAAATTAGCCAGGCGTGGTGGCAGGCCCCTGGAAGAAGAAGAAGGAAGAAGAAGAGGAGGAGGAGGAGGAGGAGGAGGAGGAGGAGGAGGAGGAGGAGGAGGAGGAGGAGGAGCCTGTTCCTGCATGAGAAGGTCTTTTCCTAACTGTCCTAAATGGAATCAGCAGCACTTGAGCGTTACTGACCTCCCAGGAGCTGAAGCGTTAAAGAGGACCACATTCCTTAATAGGCAAACTCAGAGAGAATCCGCTTACAGACTATAGATGGATTTTCCCGCTCTCCAGTCATGCCAGGCTGCTCCCAAAGGATCTTTGAGGAGGAAAATCAGTGACTCAACCCCTAGGCACCTGCAGCTTCTCATGTCAGGAAAAACCACTTGTCAGAATCCATGTATCACACCTTGAAGGGGTGACTTAGAGAAATGCTAAAATTTTTTGCTTTCGAATACAAATATTAAAATGGGGCTTGGTGCGGTGGCTCATGCCTGCAATCCCAGTACTTTGGGTGGCCAAAGCAGGCTGACTCCTTGAAGCCAGGAGTTCAAGACCAGCCTGGGCAACATGGCGAAACCACATCTCTACTAAAAATATAAAAATTAGCCAGGCATGGTGGCGCATACCTGAAATCCCAGCTACTTGGGAGGCTGAGGCATGAGAATCACTTAAACCTGGGAGGTGGAGGTTGCAGTGAGCTGAGATTACGCCATTGTACTCTAGCCTAGGTGACAGAGAACGACTTCATCTCAAAAAAAAAGAAGAAGAAAAAAGATAAGAAAGGAATGTATAGGGATATGTGAGTACCCTTCACCCCAGTTTCCTCAACGTTTATTTTTTTATTTTTATTTTTTTTGATACGGAGTTTCACTCTTGTTGCCCAGGCTAGAGTGCAATAGCACAATCTCAGCTCACTGCAACTTCTGTCTCCCGGGTTCAAGCGATTCTCCTGCGTCAGTCAGCCTCCTGAGTAGCTGGGATTACAGGCATGCGCCACCATGCCCTGCTCATTTTGTATTTTTAGTAGAGACAGGGTTTCTCCATATTGGTCAAGCTGGTCTCAAACTCCTGACCTCAGGTGATCTGCCCGCCTCAGCCTCCCAAAGTGCTGGGATTACAGGCATGAGCCACTGTGCCCAGCAATGTTTACATCTTACATAAAATTATAATACCAAAACCAAGAACATGACATTGATACAAAGTATGTGTATAGTTCTGTTATCATACACAATTAAGATACAAAACTGTTTCATCATCATAAATACCTCCTTTGTACTACCTGTTTGTAATCACACTCACTTTTTTTTTTTTTTTTTTTTTTTTTTTTTGAGACGGAGCCTCGCTGTTTCACCCAGGCTGGAGTGCAATAGTGCGATCTTGGCTCACTGCAAGCTCTGACTCCCAGGTTCACACCATTCTCCTGCCTCAGCCTCCTGAGTGGCTCAGACTACAGACACCCACCACCACGCCCGGCTAATTTTTTGTATTTTTAGTAGAGATGTGGTTTCACCATGTTAGCCAGGATGGTCTCGATCTCCTGACCTCGTGATCCGCCCACCTCGGCCTCCCAAAGTGCTGGGATTACAGGCGTGAGCCACTGCGCCCAGCTCACACCCACTCTTGTCCTCCACAATCCTTTAACCTAAACATTAGTAATGTGTTTTTCCCCTGTGCAATTTCATCATTTTGAAGATGCTGTATAAATGGGATCATACAATGTGTGAGCTTCCAGATTAGCTTTTTTTACTCATTATAATGCCCTTGGGATCCATCCAAGTTGTTACATACATCAACAGTTATTCCTTTTTATCTTTTTCTTTTCTTTTTTTTTTTTTTTTTTTTTTTGAGACAGAGTCTCTCTCTGTCCCCCAGCCTGGAGTGCAGTGATGCAAGTACAGCTCACTGCAGTCTCAACCTCTTGGGTTCAAGTGATCTTCCCACCTCAGCCTCTCGTGTAGCTGGGTCCACAAGAATCACCATGCCTGGCTAATTTTATTTTATTTTATTTTATTTTGTAGAGTTGGAGTCTAGCTGTATTGCCCAGGCTGGTCTAAAATTCCTGGGCTCAAGCGATCCTCCTGCCACAGCCTCCCAGGTAGCCTCCCAGGTAGACTACAGGCACACACCACCTCATCCAGCTAAAGGAAATTTTGAATGCTTCCAGTTTTTGGCTATTACAAATAAATCTGCTATGAACATTCATATATTGGTTTTTTTGTGAAGATGTAAGTTTTCATTTCTCTGGGATAAATGCCCAGGAGTACAATTGCTGGTTCATATGGTAAGTGTACATTTAGATTTTTAAAGACACTGTCAGACTATATTTCAGAGTGCCTGGACCATTTTACATTCCCATCAGCAATGTGTGAGGAATCCAGTTTCTCCATATCTTCTCTAGCATTTGATATCACCAACTATGTTTTTCTCAGCCATTCTGACAAGTGGGTGGCAATATCTCATCATAGTTCTCTTTTTTTCCCCTAAAACAGGGTCTCTCTCTGTCGCCCAGGCTGGAGTGCAGTGGCACAATCATAGCTCACTGTAGCCTCAACCTCCCAGTCTCAAGTCATCCTCTCGCCTCAGCCTTCCAAGTAGCTGGGACTACAGCCCAGTGTGCACCATCATGTCCGGCTCTGTTTCTAATTTTTTATAGGATGGGGTCTCCCTATGTTGCCCAGGCTCGTCTCGAGTTCTTGGCCTCAAGGGATGCTCCTGCCTTGGCTTCCAGAAGTGTTGGGATTACAGGCATGAGCCACTACTCCTGGCCACTGTTTGCTTTAATGAGAAAGATGAGAGCTTGCTTAGAAGCCGAAAAATCTGGCTGGGAAGGAGCAGCTAAACGTGGAAGACAGATAGATGTGCAGATGGAGGGAACGAGGTCCCTGAGATGATGGAAGGAATGGAATCTGGACTTTGGGGAACGGGCTTCCCCGGGCCAGGGGAGGAGGGAGGGAAGAAGGATGGGTGCAGGCAGCAGGGGTGTGGAGATTTTGCAGCATGGTGATGACAGCCTTCCATCAAGTATTTTCTTTTTTTGAGACGGAGTCTCGCTCTATTGCCCAGGCTGGAGTGCAGTGGCGCAATCTCAGCTCACTGCAACCTCTACCTCCTGGGTTCAAGCAATTCGCCCACCTCAGCCTCTCAAGTAGCTGGGACTACAGGCACCCACCACCACGCCTGACTAATTTTTGTATTTTTAGTAGAGATGGGGTTTCGCCATGTCAGCCAGGCTGGTCTCGAACTCCTGACCTCAAGTGATCTGCCCACCTTGGCCTCCCAAAGTGCTGGGATTACAGGTGTGAGCCACCTCGCCTGGCGCATCTAGTACTTTCTTTTTCCAAGAAACAGGAAACAGCATCATGACCAGGAGTCAGGAAATTAAGTCCTGCCAGGCCCACGCCCGTGACACCTGTTTTCCTCCCTTGGCCTCAGTCTTCCCAGCCTCACCATAAAAAGCTGGGACTGGTCCCCAATTTGTTTGATCCTCAAGAGCATCTCAACATTTTTTTTTTTTTTCCGTCCAGGTGCAGTGGCTCATGCCTGTAATCCCAGCACTTTGGAAGGCTGAGGCAGGAGAATCCTTTGAACCCGGGGAGACGGACGTTGCAGTGAGCCAAGATTGCACCATTGCACTCCAGCCTGGGCAACAAGAGCAAGATTCCATCTCAAAAATAAATAAATAAATAAACAAACAAATAAATAAATAAATAAGGCAAGCGTGCTGGTACACACCTGTGGTCTCAGCATGCTAAAAGTCTGAGGCTGGAGAATCGCTTAAGCCCAGGAGTTGGAGGCTTCAGTGAACTATGATCACCACTACGCTCCAGCCTGGGTGACAGAGCAAGATCCTGTCTCAATAAATAAATAAATAAATAAATAAACAAACACATGCCCCTGGTAGGGATGGGGATGCACCACCAGGTTTGAGAACTGTCCTGCAGGGGCTCTAAGGGCCTCTCCAGCTCTGAGAGTTTGTGCCTTCATGGGAAAGACACAGGATCCCAGCATAGACCTTTATTGTGGTTACAAACTACAAAATAAGCCACACATCATTTCCTGCCACCTATAACTACAAAAGCCCAAAAAGCACCAGAACTCAAGAAGAACTACACACTAGCTGGGCACAGTGCCTCACGCCTGTAATCCCAGCACTTTGGTGAGGCCAAGGCAGGCGGATCACCTGAGGTCAGGAGTTCGAGACCAGCCTGACAAGCATGGAGAAACCCCGTCTCTACTAAGAATACAAAATTAGCCGGGCGTCATGGCGCATGCCTGTAATCCCAGCTACTTGGGAGGCTGAGGCAGGAGAAATCGATTGAACCCGGGAGGAGGAGGTTGCGGTGAGCCGTGATCACACCATTGCACTCTAGCCTGGGCGACAAGAGCGAAACTCCACCTCAAAAAAAAAAAAAAAAAAGAACTACACAAGGCAGCAAAATTAGGCTGGGTGCAGTGGCTCAAGCCTATAATCTCAGCTCTTTGGGAGGCTGAGGCAGGCGGATCCCTTGAGGTCAGGAGTTCAAGGCCATCCTGGCCAACAGGGAGAAACCCAGTCTCTACTAAAATTACAAAATTAGCCTGGCAGTGGTGGCGCATGCCTGTAATCCCAGGTACTCGGGAGGCTGAGGCACAAGAATTGATTGAACCTGGGAGGCAGAGGATGCAGGGAGCTGAGATTGTGCCATTGCACTCCAGCAGCCTGGGTGACAGAGAGAGACTCTATCTTAAAATAATAATAATAATAATAATAATAATAATAATAATAATAGGCCGGGCGCGGTGGCTCAAGCCTGTAATCCCAGCACTTTGGGAGGCCGAGACGGGCGAATCACGAGGTCAGGAGATCGAGACCATCCTGGCTAACCCGGTGAAACCCCGTCTCTACTAAAAAATACAAAAATCTAGCCGGGCGAGGTGGCGGGCGCCTGTGGTCCCAGCTACTCGGGAGGCTGAGGCAGGAGAATGGCGTGAACCCGGGAGGCGGAGCTTGCAGTGAGCGGAGAGCCGGCCACTGCACTCCAGCCTGGGCGACAGAGCGAGACTCCATCTCAAAAAAAAAAAAAAAAAAAAAAAAAAAAAAATAATAATAATAATAATAATAATAAAATAAGGCAAAATCAGCAGACTCCGAGTGAGGTTGTGAGGTCCTGCCTATATGGGAAACCCACTCCATACACTGTGGCTCCTGGGACCATTTTTAAACCGTTAGCTGAGACGTAGGTCAGGACATTATCATGGAGACATGGGGACTCCCAGGCTGGATCAAGGTTACCTCCAAAGATCAGGATGCTTGGCTGCCCTGCAAAGGGGTGGAGACCTATCCAGGCCTTTCTGAAACCTGAACCCTGGGGTAGGGGGTGCTGTGGGGGGAGGAGAGGCTGCCTGGCCCTGACAGTCCATGCCTCCCCCCACCATGTAGCTCCGCCTCCACCTGGGTGCCCTTTTTCTGGGGCCACTCCAGCTGGTGCCGGCCACCTCCACTCCCCTTTGCTTCTCGCTGTCCCTAAAGTCGGATGGGGACAGGCTGGGGCCACCAGCCAGCTCCATGGACAGGGACTTTGCCTCTGCTCACCTTCCAGCTGTGGAAAGAAAAGAAGAAACGCCTGTGTTGATTTCTATTTGGAAGATCCTTCCTCCTCCTAAACTTCCAGGGGCAGACAAAGTGATTCGATCCTGGATTGACTGTAGAAGGGACAGAAAGAGCCCAGAACATTCCCCCAGGTATGAATCCTTCGCTTTTGCTGGGGTGTTTGTGCGTGTGCGTGTGTGTGTGTGACAGAGAGAGAGAAAGAGAGAGACAACCATTTCCCACTGGTCAAATGGTAAATTGTCCTTGTTAATCTCCCAAGCTCCTTCTGGCTGCTGTTTTCAATGATTCTGTAGCCAAAACCTTGATTCAGTCACTCAACAAACATTTCCTGAGTATCCACCCCGTGCCAGGGGCAACCACTGAACAAGATCTGGTGTCTGCCCTCGGGGGTCTGCAGTCTAGTTGGAGAAACAATAATGATAACAATAGCTACCATACCTAGAGTGGGCCAGACACTGAGCTAAGCCTTGTGAAAACATTGCTCACTGAAGCTGGCAAAAATGGTAAGGGGAAAATGGATCACGAACGCGGTTTTACAGATGAGAACAGTGAGGCTTTGCAAGGTGAAGGTCATACAGCTAGGAGATGGTGGAGCTGATGCTGCAATATGACCGCTGTGTTATGCCGCCGGCTGTACTGTAGAGAATGCAGGCAATAGATGGACTTGGGAAGGGATATGAAGGGATGGGAGGGCTTTCAAGAGCCCTAATCACCAAAGACAGGGAAGGATGAAGCCTCGTCTTGCCGGTGTTCCCCAGGGCGTGAAGCAGGGGCAGACTGGAGGGGCCCACCTTGGAGCTGGGAGGGTGAGGAGGCAGGCTTGCCTGGGATTTGAAATCCGTGGCGGTCAGGATCGGGGCTCCTTCTCCCTCATTCCTGGGCCGAGGTGGCAGGGGATAGAGGTGGGGAAGCTGAGGATTCCTGGCAGGGTCTCTGGGAGTTGCCTGTCCCCAGGGTGGGGGCTGATCTGGCCTGGGGGGCCAATATCCCAGCAGCCTGAGAAGTGGGTTGCATTGAGGCCAGGAGGCAGAAGGAGGCCCAGACAACTATGTGCGCCCCGCCCCCCCAACAACAAGCAAAGACTGGACTATGACTTTCCCCCTCTTCACGGTTCTCAGCTCCCATCTCCCAGCTGTCCCCAGTCCAGGCAAAAGGAGGACAAAAGGTGATTATTCCACTGGGGGCTGTCCTGGGCCCCATGAATGGGGTGTTGAAATCCCCGTGTCTGCATCCAGATAGGCTTTCATCTTCTCCCCAACCAGACTGTGTACACCAGGGCAGAGGTAAAGCCAGAGAGAGGAGGGGGTTGGGGGACAGCAGGGAGCTCCTTCTGGACGAGCACCCATGTCCCCCAGTTCCCACTCTCAATGTAGCCCAAACAGAACCATCCTCACCACCACCATCCTCTCCACCACCGCCTCCTACAAAGTCCCCATCAGGGTGGCTGGGAGCCAAATGGATGCTCCTAGCTCCCCGTCCCCCACACCAAGAGAAGCCCAGTCCTGCCAGTTCAGTCTCCTACGTACCTTTCGCATCTCTCCTTCCTCTCTGCCTCCCATAGCCTGGAGTCTGGACAACTGCATCAGCCTCTAAACCAGCCTCCCATCTCTCCCCAACCAACCAATCCACAGTCCACACAATGCATCAGGCCCCTGCTAAAAGTCTGCAAGAAAAGGAGACATGAGAGAGGCTTCTGGGATGCTGATTACACTGTGTGAATGCTCTTTGAGCTCTAAGCTCATGGTTTATGCACTTCTTTTTTTCCTTTTTAGTTAGAGACAGATTCAGGCTGGAGGGCAGTGGTGCGATCATGGCTCACTGCAGCCTTGAACTCCTGGGCTCAAGTGATCCTCCCGCCTTGGCCTCCCAAAGCACGCACCACCTGGCCCAGCTAATTGTTTTTAGTTTTGTAGAGATGGGGTCTCACTATGTTGCCTAGGCTAGTCTTGAAATCCTGGGTTCAAGAGATCCTCCCTCAATTAGCTGGGCGTGGTGATGCCCACCTGTAATCCCAGCTACTCAGGAGGCTGGGACAGGAGAATCGCTTGAACCTGGAAGGTGGAGGTTGCGGTGAGCCGAGATCATGCCACTGCACTCCAGCCTGGGCGACAGGGTGAGACTGTCTCAAAGGAAAGAAAGAAAGAAAGAAAGAGAGAGAGAGAGAGGAGAGAGGGAGAGAGAGAGGGAGAGAGGGAGAGAGGGAGAGAGGGAGAGAGGGAGAGAGGGAGAGAGGGAGAGAGAGAGAGAGAGAGAGAAAAGAAAGAAAGAAAGAAAGAAAGAAATCCTCCTTACTCAGCTTCCCAAAATGTACACAGGAGTGAGCCGCCATTCCTGGCCTAGAGTGAATTTAAATCAGGGCCAGGTGTGATGGCTCACATCTGTAATTCCAGCACTTTAGGAGACTGAGGCGGGTGTATCACTTGAGGTCAGAAGTTCCAGACCAGCCAGGTCAACATGGGGAAACCCCGTCTCTACTAAAAATACAAAAATTAGCCGAGTGTGGTGGCACATGCCTGTAATCCCAGTTACTCGGGAGGCTGAGGCAGGAGAATGGCTTGAACCCAGGAGGTGGAGGTTGCAGTGAGCTGAGATCAGGCCACTGCATTACAGCCTTGGCGACAGAGGGAGGCACTGTCTCAATAAATAAATACATAAAAATACATAATTTAAAGCAGAAGAAATGAGCCAATAAAATGAGAAAAAATATTAAGGAAATCATAAGTACCATGACTCATACTACATAAAAAAAGTGAAGGAAGGTCTGAGAGAGTAAATGCTGTTTACAATGCTCGGCCCATTTTGGGTGGAAAGACTTTGAAGATTTTTTTTTTTTTCTGATTTAGGATTGGGGTATTAAAAACAAAAAAAAGTGCAAGACAGGAGGATCACTTGAGGCCAGGAGTTTGAGACCAGCCTGAGTAACAGCACGAGAGCCCATCTCTACTAAAAAGAAAAAAAGAAAAATAATTAGCCGGGCGTGGTGGTGCAAGTCTGCAGTTCCAGCTACTCAGGAGGCTGAGGCGGGAGGAACCTTTGAGCCCAGGACAGGGAGGTTGCAGTGAGCCATGATCATGCCACTGCACTGTAGCCTGGGTGACAGAGTGAGACCCTATCTCTAAAACATGAAAAAAAAATTCTTTAAAGTAAAAATAATTAATTAATTAATTTGAAAGGGAAACTTTATATTGTTCCAATAAATGGAAAACCAGAGTCCTTTATAGAAGGCATTGTACAATTTAAAAAGAATTAATGAAAAGAAAACAATACATGTGTATCTATATCCTCCCAAATTAAGTGGGTTGCTGTCCATGGCACCAACATATATTTCAAATGCACAGACCGGGCGCGGTGGCTCATGCCTGTAATCCCAGCACTTTGGGAGGCTGAGGCAGGCGGATCACCTGAGGTCAAGAGTTCAAGACCAGCCTGGCCAACATGGTGAAAACCCATCTCAACTAAAAATGAACCAGGTGTGGTGGCGGGTGCCTGTAATCCCAGCTACTCAGGAGGCTGAGGCAGAAGAATTGCTTGAACCCGGGAGGCGGAGGTTGCAGTAAACTGAGATCGTGCCATTACACTCCAGCCTGAAGAAAGGGAGGGAGGGAGGGAGGGAGGGAGGAGGAAGGAGGAAGGAAGGAAGGAAGGAAGGAAGGAAGGAAGGAAGGAAGGAAGGAAGGAAGGAAGGAAGGAAGGAAGGAAGGAAGGAAGGAAGGAAGGAAGATAAAAATCAAATGTGCAGCTGTGGAGGATAACCTCTGAGCCCTTCGGCTGGTCATCGTTAGGGCCAAGCCAACCCTCCCAAACCCTTCTCCCACCATTTGCCCTCTTCACACATCTTCAGCTCCAGCCATGTCCGACTCCTCATGCATTTCCATCCAAGCAGCATCTTTCTCACCTCCCAGCTATTGCCTCTGCCGTTGTCTCCACTTAGAATGCCAAAGGCAAGTGGAAATGTCATTTTTCCCTGAAGCTGGCCCCTCCGGGAGGTAAACACTTGGGACTTTTTT
This sequence comes from Rhinopithecus roxellana, assembly GCF_007565055.1. Classification (NCBI taxonomy): domain Eukaryota; kingdom Metazoa; phylum Chordata; class Mammalia; order Primates; family Cercopithecidae; genus Rhinopithecus; species Rhinopithecus roxellana. Next base: position 98,684,217 of record NC_044554.1, on the reverse strand, counting down.
TCTTTTACTTGCAGCCTTGGCACAAGTGATCCTCCTACCTCAGCCTCCCCATTAGCTGGGACTACAGACATGCGTCACCATACCCGACTCATAAAAAAGAAATGTTCTAGGCCGGGCGTGGTGGCTCAAGCCTGTAATCCCAGCACTTTGGGAGGCCGAGACGGGTGGATCACGAGGTCAGGAGATCGAGACCATCCTGACGAACACGGTGAAACCCCGTCTCTACTAAAAAATACAAAAAAAATTAGCCGGGCGTAGTGGTGGGCGCCTGTAGTCCCAGCTACTCGGGAGGCTAAGCCAGGAGAATGGCGTGAACCTGGGAGGCGGAGCTTGCAGTGAGCTGAGATCCGGCCACTGCACTCCAGCCCGGGCGACAGAGCGAGACTCCGTCTCAAAACATAAAATAAAATAAAAAATAAATAAAAAAAGAAATGTTCTGGGCCGGGCGCAGCAGTGGCTCACGCCTATAATTTCAGCACTTCGGGAGGCCAAGATGGGCAGATCCCTTGAGGTCAGGAGTTCGAAACCAACCTGGCCAATATGGTGAAACCCCCTCTCTAGCAAAAAAAAGAAAGAAAGAAAACAATATATAAAATTAGCTGGGTGTGGTGTTGCACGCCTGTAATCCCAGCTACCTGGGAGGCTGAGGCAGGAGAAGCGCTTGAACCTGGGAGATGAAGGTTGCAGTGAGCCAAGATTGTGCCATTACACTCCAGCCTGGGCCACAGAGCAAGACTCTCTCTCCAAAAAAAAAAAAAAAAAAAAAAAAAATTCTAATTTTTGTATTTTTTTTTTTTTTTTTTTTTTCTTTTTGAGGCAGAGTCTTGCTCTGTCACTAAGGCTGGAGTGCAGTGGCATGATCTCAGCTCACTGCAACTTCTACCTCCCAGGTTCAAGAGATTCTCCTGCCTCAGCTTCCCGAGTAGCTGGGATTACAGGTGTGCTTCACCACACCTGGCTAATTTTTGTATTTTTGGGACAGCCGGGGTTTCACCATGTTGGCCAGGCTAGTCTCGAACTCCTGACCTTAAGTGATCCGCCTCCGTCAGCCTCCCAAAGTGCTGGGATTACAGGCATGAGCCACCGCGGCTGGCCTAATTTTTGTATTTTTTGAAACAGACGAGTTTTCGCCATGTTAGCCAGGCTGGTCTTGATTTCCTGAGTTCAAGTGATCCACCCGCCTCAGCCTCCCAAAGTGCTGGGATTACAGGCATGAGCCACCAAGCCCGGCCTTATTTTTTTTTTTTTTTTTTTTGAGACAGAGTCTCGCTCTGTCGCCCAGGCTGGAATGCAGTGACCGGATCTCAGCTCACTGCAAGCTCCGCCTCCCGGGTTTACGCCATTCTCCTGCCTCAGCCTCCAGAGTAGCTGGGACTACAGGCGCCTGCCACTTCGCCTGGCTAGTTTTTTGTATTTTTTAGTAGAGACGGGGTTTCACCGTGTCAGCCAGGATGGTCTCGATCTCCTGACCTCGTGATCCACCCATCTCGGCCTCCCAAAGTGCTGGGATTACAGGCTTGAGCCACTGCGCCCGGCCAGCCCGGCCTTATTTTTAAAAACTTTTTGCAGAGATGGGGTCTCACTATGTTGCCCAGGCTGGTCTCGAATTCCTGGGTTCAAGCAATCCTCCCACTTCCTTTGGCCTCCCAAAGTGCTGGGAGGCCCAGCAACATTTGAGATCTTTAATTTCAGATGTTCCAACTATAACTTATCCCTGGCGCCTTGATGGGAGCATCTGAAACACCCTTCACCATCTGGATGCACAAGGAAGCAGAGATGCAAATTGGTCCCCAGCTGGATGAGAAGGGCTGGGGGTGGAGATGGGGAGATGGGAGTGCTGCCCCTCCCTTCCTCCCCCAAGCCCTGTCTTTCCTCCTCCTCCTGCCACTGGGTGAGTCCTCTCCTGCTAGCCCTTGCCACTTCCTCTTTCTGGCTCTCGGGTTGTCCCAGCTGTAATTTTATAGTAGGAGGGGGGTTGTGAATGAGCTCGTTCCTGCTGTTCTTTCCTACGCTGACATTTGCCCAGAGTTGACAAAAGAGCTAGGAGTCTGAGTTTGGGGAACGAAAGGCTCAGTACTGGAGGTGACAGGTAAACGCACCCGGGGAATGGGCAGTTAGGGCACACTGGGCACAGGGAAGGAGAGAAAGAGGGTGTGCTCACCAATGGCTTTTGGAAAGACAGCTGGTAAAAGAGATGAAATCAAATGACCTAGGGACTATCCAAACAGAAGAAGAAGGCCGGGCGTGGTGACTCACACCTGCAATCCCAGTGCTTTGGGAGGCCGAGGCAGGCAGATCACCTGAGGTCAGGAGTTTGAGACCAGCCTGGCCAACACGGTGAAACCTGAGTCTCTAGTAAAAATACAAAAATTAGCCGGGCGTAGCAGCGTGCACCTGTAATCCCAGCTACTCGGGAGGCTGGGGCAGGAGAATCACTTGAACCTGGGACGTTCAGTGAGTCAAGGTCACGCCACTGCACTCCAGCCTGGGTGATAGAACAAGACTCTGTCTCAAAAAGAAATAAAGATAAACAAATAAATAAATAAATAAATAAATAAGAAGAAGTGGAGTCAGCTAGACACGGTGGCTCACACCTGTAATCCCAGCACTTTGGGAGGCTGAGGCTGGCGGATCATGAGGTCAGGAGTTCAGGACCAGCCTGGCCAACATAGTGAAACCCTGTCTCTGCTAAAAATACAAAAAATAGCTGGGCGTGGTGGTGGGCACCTGTAATCCCACCTACTCAGGAGGCTGAGGCAGGAGAATCATTTGAACCCGGGAGGCGGAGGATGCAGTGAGCCAAGATCGTGCCATTGCACTCCAGCCTGAGTGACAGGACGAGACTCTGTCTCAAAAAAAAAAGAAAAGAAGTGGAGTCTCAGTTTCTTCATCAGTAAAATGGGTACACAAGTGCAGGTTGCAGGGGGTGGTTATAAGGATTCTACAAGGTAATGTACGTGAAAGTGTCAGAACTGTCATACCCGGAGCACAAGTGAGGAATTTCTGGGCTTTCCATTTTGCCTGGTAGGCAAATTTCACTTTCCTGTTTCCTCTCCCACCTCCACTCTCAAGCATCATGCTCAGAACTGCATGATGAAGAAGAGTGTGGCTGTCTGGGTAGTCTCTCAGCTCTACCCTTGATTTGCTATGTGGCCCTGAGTAAGTTGTCTAATCTAACTAACCCTGAAGTTGCCCTGTCTGTAGAATCCTGCCTGACTTATAAATTTTCCTAGTGATTAACTGAGTTCGCCTAAAGAAAGCAATGAGGGCCGGGCGCAGTGGCTCACGCCTGTAATCCCAGCACTTTGGGAGGCTGAGGCGGACGGATCACCTGAGGTCGGGAGTTCGAGATTAGCCTGACCAACATGGAGAAACCCCGTCTCCACTAAAAATACAAAATTAGCCGGGCATGGTGGTGCATGCCTATAATCCCAGCTACCTGGGAGGCTGAGGCAGGAGAATCGCTTAAACCCAGGAGGCAGAGGTTGCGGTGAGCTGAGATTGTGCCGTTGCGCTCCAGCCTGGGCAATAAGAGTGAAACTCCGTCTCAAAAAAAAAAAAACAAAAAACAAAAAAGAAAAAAAGAAAGCAATGAAGACATACATGATAGCTAAAGCAGAAAGACTCAAAGCCAGCCAAGGTAGCTCACACCTGTAATTTTAGTACTTTGGGAGGCTGAGACAGGAGGATCACTTGAGGCCAGGAGTTTGAGACCAGCCTGGGCAACAAAGTGAGACCCCATTTCTACCTAAAAGCATAAAAATTAGATGGGTATGGTGGTGCGCGCCTGCAGTCCCAATTACTTGGGAGGCTGAGCTGGGAAAATCAATTGAACCCAGGAGGCAGAGGTTGCAGTGAGGTGAGATCATGGCACTGCGCTCCAGCCTGAATGGAGTAAGACTCTGTCTAAAAAAAAAAAAAGGCCGGCCGCGGTGGCTCAAGCCTGTAATCCCAGCACTTTGGGAGGCCGAGATGGGCGGATCATGAGGTCAGGAGATCGAGACCATCCTGGCTAACACGGTGAAACCCCGTCTCTACTAAAAAATGCAAAAAATTAGTCGGGCGTGGTGGCAGGTGCCTGTAGTCCCAGCTACTCAGGAGGCTGAGGCAGGAGAATGGCGTGAACCCGAGAGGCGGAGCTTGCAGTGAGCTGAGATCCGGCCACTGCACTCCAGCCTGGGCGACAGAGCGAGACTCTGTCCCAAAAAAAAAGAAAAAAAAAATTAGCTGGGTGAGGCGGCAGGAGCTTGTAGTCCCAGCTATTCTGGAGGCTGAGGCGGGAGGATGGATTGAACCCAGGTATTGGAGGCTGCAGTAAGCTATGATCATGCCACTGCACTCCAGGCTGGGTGACAGACCAAGACACTGTCTAAAAAAAAAAAAAAAAGAAGAAGAAGAAGAATGAAGTAGAAGGGCTCAGATAGGTAAATCTTTAGGGAGGGAAATATAATGAATCCCAAAGCCAATTTACACATTTAAGGTAGAGCTACTGAACATCTGCTGAGTACCAGGCTCTGAGCAGAGAGTCCTGGGGACACAGAGTTGAGACAAGCATAGCCCCATTACCAGGGAGAAGGCCCCGAAAGAGGCCTAGGTATGTAGTGCCCAGGAATTCAGAGGAAACAGAGAGCACTTCTAGCTGAGGGCTCCAGGATGGCTTCCCAGAGGAAGGAACTCCAAGCTGGGACTTGAAGAAAGCTCTTGCCCAGGTGTGTTGACTCAAACCTGTAATCCCAGCACTTTGGCAGGCCAAAGTGGGTGGATTACCTGAGGTCAGGAGCTCAAGACCAGTCTGGCCAACGTGGTGAAACTCCATCTCTACTAAAAATACAAAAATTAGCCGGACATGACTGAGGCAAGAGAATCTCTTGAACCCTGGAGTTGGAGGTTGCAGTGAGCCAAGATCGCACCACTACACTCCAGCCTGGGTGACAAAGCAAGATCCTGTCAAAAAAGAAAAAAAAAAGAAAAAAAAAGAATAAAAAAGAAAAAAGGCCGGGTGCAGTAGCTCATGCCTTAATCCCAGCACTTCGGGAGGCCAAGGTGGATTGATCACTTGAGGTCAGGAGTTCAAGACCAGCCTGACCAACATGTTGAAACCCCATCTCTACTAAAAATACAAAAATTAGCTGGACGTGGTGGTACACACCTGTAATCCCAGCTACTCGGGAGTCTGAGGCAGAAGAATTGCTTGAACCCCAGAGGCGGAGGTTGCAGTGAGCTGAGATTGCACCACTGCACTCCAGCTTGGGCGACAAGAGACTGTCTCAAAAAAAAAAAAGAAAGAAAAGAAAAAAGCAAGGCGAGGCTGGTCAGAATGGTTAGAAGACTCTAGAAGAAGGTGAGACTCCTGCAGGTAACAGGGGTCATTATGGGATTTAGCATTAGTTTGAGACGTGCAGATCTACAGATTTACACCCGCAGATCTCTCTGGGTTGGCCCGGGGACCACTAGGAGAGCGGTAAGGCAGGGAAACCAATCAGGACAGTCAGAGAAAGAGACGATGGGGCTTTGGCAAAGCAGGGGTACTGAAGTCCAAGAAGACGGGGGTGATGTTGAGGACCGTGGGGGTTGGGGAGTGTGTTCCTAGGACCAGGGAGCCATAGTGTGGGCAGAGGGGCCAATGCTCTTCCTCACTCTGTTTCAGCCAGCGCCCTACAGCCCACTCCACTGACCTTTCCAGGTAGGTGCCCCGTCCCGCCCTTCCTCACCCTCACCTGTCCCCCAGGTACTCCAGTCTCAGACAGGGAACCACGGGAAGTGATGACTAACCAGCCCCCCTTGACTCTAGATGCCCCCATCTCAGGGGAGCTGTAGTCTCCGCATTTTCCAGAAGGGATTGATCCCAAGGTTCCCATGGATTCACGGCAAAGTGGGTAACCTGGCTGAGTCCCGTAGTGCACATCTGTGATCCTAGCACTTTGGGAGGCCAAGGCAGGAAGATCACTTGAGCCCAGGAGTTTGAGACCAGCCTGGGCAGCATAGTGAGACCCCGTCTCTACCAAAAAAGGAAAAAAAAAGGACATCCTGGAGTGGGCATCCTGGAGGTTGCACTCAGTGACCCCCTGGTGCCAGCTCCACCTTCTTCACAGAACTGAGGCTGGTGGGGGGCCCCAGCCGCTGCCGGGGGCGCCTGGAGGTCATGCATGGTGGCTCCTGGGGCAGCGTCTGTGATGATGACTGGGACGTGGTGGACGCCAACGTAGTGTGTCGCCAGCTGGGCTGTGGCCTGGCGCTGCCTGTGCCACGGCCCCTCGCCTTTGGCCAAGGCCGAGGCCCCATCCTGCTGGACAACGTGGAGTGCCGCGGGCAGGAAGCTGCGCTGAGCGAGTGTGGCAGCCGTGGCTGGGGCGTCCACAATTGCTTTCACTACGAGGATGTGGCTGTCCTGTGTGATGGTGAGTGGAGCCCTGGGACCTGGGGGGACAGACAGACAGACTGTGGCAGGCAGCAGGGCTATAGGCTAGATAAATGAAGGGACTTCCCATGGGTAAGGCTGTTCCATGCAGATCAGGCCAGAGGCTACAATACCTGGTGCCGGGGAAGAGTCCCAGCCTGGGTCCCAGGGATTCTTCTGGGTCATTGCCTGACTTTGGACCAAAAGGAAACCAGCACTACTGCTTCCATGTAAGGCTTTGATTGTGCCAGCAGAGCCCTCTCCCTTAAAAAAAAATTTTTTTTGGAGGTTTTGGAGATGGGGTCTCACTCTTTGACCCAGACCAGAGTGCAGTGTGCGATCATAGCTCACTGCAGCCTCAAACTCCTGGGCTCAAGGGATTCTCCCGCCTCACTAGCTGGGACTATAGGTGCAAGCCACCCCGCTGGTTCCCCTCTCCCAGTTTTAAAAGCAGACAATCAGCCAGGCATGGTGGCTCATGCCTGTAACCCCAGCACTTTGGGAGGCCAAGATGGCAAGATTGCTTGAGCCCAGCAGTTTGAGACCATCTTGCGAACATAGCAAGAGCTCATCTCTACGAAAAATCAGAAAAATTAGTGAGGCATGGGGGGTCCCTGCTACTTGGGAGGCAGAGGAGGGAGGATCGCTGAAGTCTAGTGGGTCAAGGCTGCAGTGAGCTGTGATTGTGACACTGCACTCCAGCCTGGGTGACAGAGCAAGACCCTGTCTCAAAAAACAAACAAAAAACCGACTACTGGGGTAACACTGGCCATGAGCTCCACGTGGCATAGAGCTGCAGTGGAAACTGAGAGCAGTGCTTCTAGTTTTCAAGAAAATCAGGGGGTCTCATGAAAACACAGATTGAGGCCCCATCCCAGAGTTTCTGATTCTGCAGGTCTGGGTGGGGCCTGAGAATCTGCATCGCTAACAGTTCCCAAGGGAGGTGAACTGCTTTAAGAACTGTGCTTTAGGGAGGCTGAGGCAGGAGAATGGCGTGAACCCGGGAGGCGGAGCTTGCAGTGAGCCAAGATCGCACCACTGCACTCCAGCCTGGGCAACAGAGCGAGACTCCATCTCAAAAAAAAAAAAAAAAAAAAAGAACTGTGCTGCAGGCTGGGCGCGGTGGCTTATGCCTGTAATTCCAGCACTTTGGGAGGCCGAGGCAGGCGGATCACCTGAGGTCAGGAGTTGAAGACCAGCCTGACCAACATGGTGAGACCCTGTCTCTCTACTAAAAATACAAAAGATTAGCTGGGTGTGGTGGCAGGTGCCTATAATCCCAGCTGCTCAGGAGGCTGAGGCAGGAGAATTGTTTTAACCAGGGAGGCGGAGGTTGCAGTGAGTTGAGATCACTGCAGCCTGAGCGACAGAGCAAGACTCCATCTCAAACAAACAAACAAACAAAAAACCGTGCTTTAGAGGAGTCCAGGACTCTGGTGTGGCCCCTCTCCTCTCATACCCCAGGGTTCCTGGCTGTGACTCTGTGTGGCCAGAGAGGCTCTGGGGGCAAGCACCTTATGGGTCCATCCTCCTGCCCCTCAAACACCCTGTGGTGTGAGGATGGAGAACAGAAAGACCCCTTCATCTACCCCATGTCCTTTCCAGAATTCTTGCCAACGCAGCCCCCAACAAGGAAGATGTTAACCAGTAGAGCACCCCCTACGACACCGCCGAATGGAAAAAGTATGTAAGCATAATGTGGACAACACCTGGGTTTTGGGAAAGGCGTCTCTCACACCCTATCCTAGGCAGTGGGAAGACAGGGATTACAAATTGAAGATTGAAAGTTAGAGAAAATGGCTGGCCGCGGTGGCTCATGCCTGTAATCCCAGCACTATGGGAGGCTGAGGCCAGCAGATCACTTGAGGTTGGGAGTTTGAGACCAGCCTGGCCAACATGGTGAAACCCTGTCTCTACTAAAAATACAAAAATTAGCCGGGCGTTGTGGTGGGTACCTGTAGTCCCAGCTCCTCGGGAGGTTGAGGGAGGAGACTCGCTTGAATCCAGGAGGCAGAGGTTGCAGTGAGGTGATATTATTCCACTGCACTCCAGCCTAGATGACAGAGCGAGACTCCATCTCAAAAAAAAAAGGAGAGAGAGAGAAAGAGAGGAAAGAAAGAAAGGAAGGAAGGAAGGAAGGAAGGAAAGAAAGAGGAAAGGAAAGGAAAGGAAAGGGAAAAGGAAAAGGGAAAGGAAGGAAGGAAGGAGAGAGAGAAAGACATTTAGAGAAAATGGCCAGGCACAGTGACTCATGCCTGCAATGTCAGCACTTTGGGAGGCAGAGGCAGGTAGATAACTTGAGGCCAGGAGTTCATGGCCGACATGGTGAAACGCTGTCTCTACAAAAAATACAAAAATTAGCCAGGCGTGGTGGCACATGCCTGTAGTCCCAGCTACTTGGGAGGCTGAGGCAGGAGAATCACTTGAACCCGGGAGGCAGAGGTTGCAGTAAGATCATACCACTGTACTCCAGCCTGGGGACACAGTGAGACCAAAGAGAGAAAATGAGTGAGGGGTGAGACTGGAGCATAATCTCACAGGAAAGTCAGATGAGCCCAAGAATGATGATCATGACTAGAACAAGAAAATGAAAAGTGCTCTAAAAGAGGGACAGTGAAAGAGGCAAGGAAGTCCAGAGGTGGAAGAGGGTCCCGTTCCTCAGGAGATCAGGGAGGGCTTCCTGGAGGAAGAGGTGTGGGCGCCATATCTTGAGGATGTCATTTGCAGTAGATGAGAAAGCAGCATGTCCCAGGCTGCCAGGAGACAGGGAGCAGGATAGGGGGGTTGGTTTTAGGCAGGGATGATACTGTGATCCCACAAGCCACCCCCAGTCTGGACCAAGGAGGCGGTACTCTGGGCAGCAGGGTGAGAAGATGCCCATGGGTTGTAGGTCCTGGGATACTGGGCTGCCTTTGTGGTTTGGACGGGAGCAGAGGCCAGTGGGACATGCGCCCTGCCCCCGCCCCTGTCCCCAGGTGAGGGCAGCGTGCGCCTGGTAGGGGGTGCGAACCTGTGTCAGGGTCGAGTGGAGATCCTGCACGGTGGCCTGTGGGGCACCGTGTGTGACGACGACTGGGGGCTGCCGGATGCTGCTGTGGTCTGTCGTCAGCTGGGCTGCGGAGCGGCCATGGCCGCCACCACCAACGCCTTCTTCGGCTATGGCACCGGGCACATCCTGCTGGACAACGTGCATTGCGAAGGCGGCGAGCCCCGCCTGGCAGCCTGCCAGAGCCTGGGCTGGGGCGTGCACAACTGTGGCCACCACGAGGACGCGGGCGCGCTCTGCGCAGGTGCGGGCTCTAGAGGTTGTGGGCGGTGGGCGGAGGCGGGGCAGGTGGGCGGAGGCGGGGCAGGTGGGCGGAGGCGGGGCAGGTGGGCGGAGGCGGGGCAGGTGGGCGGGGCCCTGCGCCAATGCTGGAGGAGGAGGCTTGAGTGGGCAGGTGGATGTAGAGAGTGCTTTAGCTGTCTTGATGCTCCCCAGAGCTCTCCAGGTAGCCTCCAAAACTACTTGTATCTCAGTACTGTACTGGAAGTGCCTCCGAATATCCCAGAACTCCTCGTGGTACACTCCACGGCTATGTAACAGTACTGCACTAACCCAGCCGGGCCAACATGGCGAAAAGTAGCCGAGCGTGGTGGTGCACGCCTGTAATACCAGCGACTCGGGAGGCTGAGGCAGGAGAATCGCTTGAACCCAGGAGGCAGAGGTTGCAGGGAGCCGAGCTGACGCCACTGCACTCCAGCCTGGGCGACAGAGAGAGACTCTGTCTCAAAAAACAAACAAACAAAACAAAACAAAAACTGCACTATTGCTTCACCAATACTCAAGAATTCTATAGCAATATCCCAAGGATGCCTCCAGAACGTTCCAGCAAGTACTGTTCCTGGACCACTTTAGAGTAACACTCTAGAATAACACTCAGAGTAACACCCTAGAATTGCCCTAGAGATAGTCCAGAATTCTCTAATGCTCACAGAATTACCTAGCACAACCCTCTCTCATTGTGATGCTCTAATAATAGTATTTTCTCCCCACCTGGGCCCTCTCCAATTTGGGAGGGTTTCTCAGCAAAGAGGAATAATAGGGCCAATCATGCTATTTCACAGATGGACTCTGCTCTGTAAGAGATAAAGTGGTTGACCACAACTCATAATTCATAGCAAACTAAGGGCAATCATTCCCAGTGTATAGGTGGGAAAGCCGAGGCACAGAGAGTCAGAGCCTTGCCCGTGGTCACACAGTTGACACAAGGCAGGCAAGCCCCCAAATTGAGGCTTAGTCCAGTAGGATTTTTGGTTTCCCTCAGCAAAGGATTTAAGGGCCAGCTGGTGATAGCAGCTTTCATTGACGCGGCAGTGCACAGCAGCAGCAGAGACCCTGCTCCTTGCCGAGCAGGGCTACCCCATAGGCAGTGTGCCCAGTATAGAAGCTCAGAGACAGGTCTGCAGTCGTAATTCTATTTACTTTCAAGTATATGCAAATTAGGGGACAGATTATGCAGATATTTTAAGAACTAGAATGGTAATTTTTGGGTTGTCTGTGTTGCCATGGAAAGGTAACTCCAGGTGTTGCCACGGCAATGGTAAACTGACATGGCACACGGGTGGGTGTATCTCATTGAGAGGCACTCCCACCCCATCCCCGTTTCAGCTAGTCCTCAATTTGGTCCGGTATCTGAGCCCCACCTCCCGAGTCCAGTGAGCCCCCACCCCGCCCCATTTCCCTCTCAGAGATTAGTTTTTTGTTTTTTGTTTTTTTTTTTTTGAGACAGAGTCTCGCTCTGTTGCCCAGGTTGGAGTGCAGTGGCATGATCTTGGCTCACTTCAAGCTCCACCTCCTGGGTTCATTCCATTCTCCTGCCTCAGCCTCCCGAGTAGCTGGGACTACAGGCACCCGCCACCATGCCCGTCTAATTTTTTATATTTGTAGTAGAGACAGGGTTTCACCGTGTTAGCCAGGATGGTCTCGATCTCCTGACCTCATGATCTGCCCACTTCGGCCTGCCAAAGTGCTGGGATTACAGGTGTGATCCACTGCGCCCGGCCTGAGATTAGTTGTCTTTTTGTTTTTTTTTTTTACTTTAAGAGGGGCTGTAGAAGGGCAGAAGTCTGTCTCAGTGAGCCCTGACAGAGCCCCTGCTAACCCTGGGCATGGCCCTTGCCCTGCTAGCCTTGTTTTCTCTGTAAGAGGGGGATAATGGCCCGGGCACGGTGGCCCACGCCTGTAATCCCAGCACTTTGGGAGGCTGAGACGGGCGGATCGCCTGAGGTCAGGAGACCAGCCTGGCCAGCATGGTGAAACCCTGTCTCTACTAAAAAAATACAAAAGTTAGCCAGGCGTGGTGGCAGGCGCCTGTAATCCCAGCTATTTGGGAAGCTGAGGCAGGGGAATTGCTTGAACCTGGGAGGCAGATGTTGCGGCGAGCCGAGATTGCAGCATTGCACTCCAGCCCGGGAAACAAGAGTGAAACTCCGTCTCACTACAAAGAAAAGAGGAGGATAATGGGAACTCAGGACTATGTATGGTCCTCCCTGATGGGCAAGGCCTTCTGTACTCCATGTCTGTTGGACACAGTGGGCTTCTGATGAGAACATGGGACATTGGAGAGAAATGAAAGTGTGTCTCTGAGAGCCCTGTATAAACTGAAGTGTACACCTCACAGCACAAGCGAATTACAACCACTATCAAAGTGGGGACAGGCCTCCTTAGACCCCCGCTGCGGCTGGGCTACCAGACCTGGAAGTAACATCTATTCTCTCCTCCAGGGAGACCCTCCTATCCTCCCCTGACAGCCCATGGCTGACCAGGGACCAGAATCTCAGCCTCTGACCCTGCCCCTTCTCTCCTGCCCTAGTCCTGGGTCCCCCAACGCTCACAGCACTGCCATCCTCGGCCACAAGAGAGGACTGGGCTTGGCACACAGATCCATCCGGTAAAGAGCTCAGCCCTCCAGGCGGGAATGTTAGGGGCATGGTGGGTGCGGCTGGGAACTGGGAAGAATGTTCTGGATCCACAGGCGGGGGTCCTGGCTAACAGGCCAGGGCTTTGGCCAGATGGTGCAGAGGTGGGTGAGAGAATTATGAGCAGACGGAGCAAGGATGATGAAACTCAGAGCTCTGAAAACTTCAGCGGGGTGGGAGGAGGCAGTAAGAGATTTCTTCAAAGCACAGAAGTAAAATTTGGGATGTGGGTGGTGGCTCACTCCTGTAATCCCAGCACTTTGGGAAACAGGCGGGAGGATCGGTTGAAGTCAGCTGAAGACCATCCTGGGCAACGCAGCTAGACCCTGTCTCTAAATATATATATATATTTAAATTGCCAGGCATAGTGGCTCACGCCTGTAATCCCAGCACTCTGGGAGGCTGAAGCAGGTGGATCACTTGAGGTTGGAGTTTGAGACCAGCCTGGCCAACATGGTGAAATCCCATCTCTACTACAAATACAAAAATTAAAAAGAAATAAATAAAAACACAAAAATTAGCCGGACGCCTGTAATCCCAGATACTTGGAAGGCTGAGGCAGGAGAATCGCTTGAGCCTGGCAGGCAGAGGTTGCAGAGAGCCCAGACTGCACCACTGCACTGCAGTTGGGGTGACATAGCGAGACTCTGTATCAAAATAAATAAATAAATAAATAAAACAAACTAGCTGGGCATCGTGGCTTGCGCCAGTCCTAGCACTTTGGAATACCGAGGCAGGAGGATCGCTTGAGGCCGGGAGTTCTAGGCTGCAGTGAACTATGATTGCATCACTGCACCCTAGCCTGGGCGACAGAGCAAGACCCCATCTCGAAGTTAATTTTTTTTTTTAATGGGACGATGCTGAGATTGGGAATTGAGAGACCTTACGAGGGGGTCGATTGAGATGAAGGTCGAATCAAGGTTAGCAGTGCAGTTGAAATTAGGATACGAACTATCCCTGGACCTGAAGTTAGGGTAATACATAGAATTAGCTTTCGGTTCATTCAACCAAGTTTCCCCGAGATCCCAACGCACGCCAGACAACGCGGTGACTCTGGGGTTGCAGCTGAGTGGGGGTACGGGTGTGGTAGGGTTGGGGGTCTTGGTGGGCGTCCCCGTGCCCTGCTGCAGGACAGAAGGCCTCCTCGTTCCCTACGAACGCTCTAGATGCCCTGTCTCCGCAGCTACAGGAGTTGGCCCCCAGCCTTCCCGGGAGACGGCACTGCTCACCACCGCCGCCTGGGCCGCGGGGAAGAAAAGTAAGTGGCGGTGCCCGGGGTCTGCGGGGGGTGGGGGAGGGTAGGGCTGGGGCTCTGCCCGGGAGCCGGCAGCCCCAGCCCAGCCCCTCTGGCCGCCGGCCTATGCACCCCGCAGGCGGGCGGCTGCGGTTGGTGGGCGGCCCGGGCCCGTGCCGCGGCCGCGTGGAGGTGCTGCACGCCGGGGGCTGGGGCACCGTGTGCGACGATGACTGGGACTTTGCGGACGCGCGCGTGGCCTGCCGTGAGGCGGGCTGCGGGCCCGCGCTGGGCGCCACGGGCCTGGGCCACTTCGGCTACGGCCGCGGCCCCGTGCTGCTGGACAACGTGGGCTGCGCCGGCACCGAGGCCCGACTGAGTGACTGCTTCCACCTGGGCTGGGGCCAGCACAACTGCGGCCACCACGAGGACGCGGGCGCGCTCTGCGCAGGTGAGGCCGCCGGCGGGGCCGCGCACTGCGGCGTGGGAGGGGCGGGGCGGGGCCGGGCCGGGCCGGGCGCGGCCTGGGCGGGGCCACGCGTGAGGGCTCTCTGCGGCCGGCCGCCCGGGGAGCATGCGCACTCCGCAGAGGGGCGCCGCCCCGCCGTCCGTGCGCCCTGCGGCTGCGCGGCGGGGCGGGGCCGGAACGGAGAGCCTGCTGCAGTGGAAAATGGGGCGGGGCCTGGGGAGAGCCGCGTGGTGCAGCGGTGCGGGGCGGTGTCGGGAGGTTAGGGCTTAGGCCGATCCCTGTTCGAGAAAGGCATCAAGTCCGTAAAGGGCGGGGCCGTTTGCTCCCGGCTAAACCTAGACCCAGCAAAACTCTATTAAGCAGAGAGTGGATCACCCTGACCAGAGCTAGCGTGTGACCTTTGGGCGAAATCAATGGAAAGGGGTGTTTGCAGTTTGGCAGAACATTGTGAAATTAATTGATTGTTGTGGGAATTGATGTCCTCGCCCTCATTTGGTGCCCCAGAGCTAGTAGGCCCTACTTCCCATAGTTTTGGCCACAAAAGGTTCTGCTTTGGGGCCAAGGTTTGGAGAGGCACAACCCTTATTTCTTTTTTTTTTTCCTTTTGAGACAGAGTCTTGCTCTGTCACCCAGACTGGGGTGCAGTGGCACGATCATAGTTCACTGCAGCCTTAAACTCCTGGGCTCACGCAATCCTGCCCCGCTCAACCTCCAGAGTAGCTGGGACTACAAGGGGCATGCCACCGTGCCTGGGTAATTTTTGTATTTTTTATAGAGATGAGGTCTCGCTGTTTTGCCCAGGCTACTCTTGAACTCCTGGTCTCAAGCGATCCTCTCACCTTGACTTTTTTTTTTTTTTCCGGAGACGGAGTCTCAGTCTGTCACCCAGGCTGAAGTGCAGTGGCTCACTGCAACCTCCACCTCCCAGGTTCAAGCGATTCTCCTGCCTCAGCCTCCCGAGTAGCTGGGATTGCAGGCGCATGCCACCATGTCCGGCTAATTTTTGTAGTTTTAATAGAGACAGGGTTTCACCATGTTGGCCAGGCTGGTCTACGAACTCCTGACCTCAGGTGATCCACCTGCCTCAGCCTCCCAAAGTGCTGGGATTACAAGCGTAAGCCACCGTGCCCAGCCTTACCTTGACCTCTTAAAGTGCTGGGATTACAGGTGTGAGCCACTGCCCCCACCCAGTTACACAACCCCTATTTCTGATCAAGGGGAGCAGTTCTTCAGGAACCTGTGAAGTCCTTTTTGTCCCTAGGACAGGCTTTCCTGGTGCGAGCAGGAGGGGACCTGGCCCTAAGGAACATGCTCCCCATTGTGACAGCCACCTCTTTATCTCTGTCCTTCCTGAACCAGGCCCAGAGGAGCTGGGAGTGCAAGTCCAGCAGGACGGTTCTGAGACCACGCGGGTGCCCACTCCTCGGCCCAGAGATGGTAGGTGCCCATAATCCCCTGAAAGTGGGTGGAGGCATGAGGGTCTGAAGGACATGGATTGGGGGAGGTCACAGCCTGGGTTATAAAGCTCAGCAGATTAACACCGGGACCTGGAAGTCTGGTCCTTTTGGTTGGTCTCAGGCCTCCTTTGTGGGAATATGGTATCCAGAAAGAAGGAGGTGAGCTTTAAACTAGAGAAATCTGGAGATTTCTAGAGGGGAGA
The DNA here is from genome assembly GCF_007565055.1 of Rhinopithecus roxellana. Taxonomy (NCBI): domain Eukaryota; kingdom Metazoa; phylum Chordata; class Mammalia; order Primates; family Cercopithecidae; genus Rhinopithecus; species Rhinopithecus roxellana. Next base: position 98,668,496 of record NC_044554.1, on the reverse strand, counting down.
TCAGAATGAGGGGATAAGGATCCTGTCCTGAGCAGAGCAATGAAAAAATTCAGAATGTAGTTCTGGGAGCCCAGGGGGTTGGGGGAGACCATGGAGACCATCATGACCTCCAGGGGACACAATAGGATGTAATCACCAAACAACCAGCCTGGGGCTGGGGTACTGGGATTACGAGCAGAGGACCAGGGAGAGAGCAGACATAAAGCACCCAGCACACGTCGCGGATCACTCAAAAATGTTTGCACGCTTTCTCCCAGTCCTGAGACTCTGGGTCTGGACTAATGCTCATCTTATTTATTTATTTGTTATTTTATTTTTTTGAGATGAAGTCTTGCTCTTGCACCCAAGCAGGAGTGCAGTGGCACAACCCCCACCTCCCAGGTTCAAGCGATTCTCGTGCCTCAGACTCCCCACTAGGTGGGATTATAGGCATGTGGCACCACACCCAGCTAATTTTGTTTGTGTGTATTTTTAGTAGAGACGGGGTTTCACCATGTTGGCCAGGCTGGTCTCTAACTCCTGACCTCAGGTGATCTTCTAGCCTTGGGCTCCCAAAGTGGTGTGATTACAGGCATGAGCTTTTGCACCTGGCCCCATCTTATTTATGTTTGAGACAGTCTTGCTGTGTCATCCAGGCTGGAATTCAGTGGCACAATCATGGCTACTGCAGCCTTGACCTCCTGGCCTCAAGCGATCCTCCTGCTTCAGCCTCCCAAGTACCTGGGACTACAAGGCACACACCACCACCACGCCCAGCTAATTTTTTTTGGCTTTGTTTTGTTTTTAGAGACAGGGTCTTGCTATGTTGCCCAGGCTGCTGTCCGGCTCCTGGGCACAAGCAGTCCTCCCTCCTCAGCCTCCCAAAGTGCTGGGATTGCAGGCATGAACCACTGCACCCAGCGTCAATTTTTTTTTTTTTTTTTTTTTTTTTTTTTGGAGACCGAGTCTCGCTCTGTCGCCCAGGCTGGAGTGCAGTGGCGCGATCTCAGCTCACTGCAAGCTCCGCCTCCCAGGTTCACACCATTCTCCTGCCTCAGCCTCCCATGTAGCTGGGACTACAGGCGCCCGCCACCACACCCAGCTACTTTTTTGTATTTTTAGTAGAGACGGGATTTCACCATGTTAGCCAGGATGGTCTTGATCTCCTGACCTTGTGATCCGCCCACCTCGGCTTCCCAAAGTGCTGGGATTACAGGTGTGAGCCACTGTGCCCAGCCAGTGCCAATCTTACTTTAATTTAATGTGTCTGCCTTCATCTAGTGGCTCCTAGGACAGTGCTCAGAGTGTCTCAGACCTCTCTTTACTCCCAACCTGGCCTAGCTTGGGAGTGGCCCGGCATGGACCAGCCCCTTCCAACCCAGCCCTTGTCCCCCCACAGGGCATCTACGTCTGGTCAACGGAGCCCACCGATGTGAGGGGCGTGTAGAGCTCTACCTAGGGCAACGGTGGGGCACTGTCTGTGATGATGCTTGGGACCTGCGGGCAGCCGGTGTCCTGTGCCGCCAGCTGGGCTGTGGCCAGGCCCTCGCAGCCCCTGGTGAGGCTCACTTTGGCCCAGGCCGAGGCCCCATTCTCCTGGACAATGTCAAGTGCCGTGGGGAAGAGAGTGCCCTGCTGCTCTGCTCTCACATCCGCTGGGATGCCCACAACTGCGACCACAGTGAGGATGCCGGTGTCCTGTGCCAGCCTTCATGACCCAGCCCGCTCTACGTACCACCTCTTCTTCCAGGAGCTGTGATCTGCCCTCCCTCCTCCAGGAAGCCCTCCTCTTGTGACGACTACAGCTCACTTTGCCCCTTCTTCCCTTGCCTGGGAGAGAGCCTACCCAGACAGTGCAGTCCTGCGTGGGGGAGCCTGGCTGTACCCCCATCCACTTACTGCGTGACCTCAGCCTGTCATCGACTATTGTGAGCCCAGTTCAGTGAAAGCTCCCGTGGTTTTGCTCAGCCAAAACCAAAACGAGGGGAAGAGAAATGATTCCTAAGTCTTCCCTTTGGTGGGGCTCTTTTTATAGCACCAGCCCCTGCCTTCCTTGCCCTAGATCCAGGAGGCTCAGGGGCTCTTTAAATGGGGTATCTCCTCTTCCCCCAATCCATCTTGGGATCCCCAAGATGAGGGAAGGCAGGAGGGGCCTACATCTCTTACCTTGGGCCCTCAGGGACTGCAGAGGAACCTGGGTCCCTGCCCTGCCCTGCTCCACGAGGGCCTGGACTCACTCAGATGGTGCTCAGCTGGACAAGGGGACTGGGGGAGGGGCCAAAGCAGGGACAGTGGCCCCTCCCTGCAGCTGGCAGCATCTCTGATTTATGCCGTCCCCACCACAGAGCCTCCACTTTGCAGGAGCAAAGAACCCTGGGGGCCTGTAGCCACCCGTTCATAGGTGCCAAGTCAATAAAGCGTTGTCCCCCGTCTCTTGTAACTGAAGTCACTGTCTGAGCACAAATGCATTCTCTGTGGCAGCAGGAGATACTCTGGGCAGGACTCTCGGGAGGAAACAGGGTTTGGGATGGAGGACGGTTCAAGAGCATCATCCGAGAGCTCTCAGCAGGTCCATCGCATCCTGGAAATGCTGAGTCATGGTGTCAGGCCTCCATGGCCCCTAGGGAGTCCCTTAACCCAACTCCTCTCTCCTTTCACATATATAGAAATCAACGTCCAGCAAAAGGAAGCAGCTTGCTCAAGGCCACATAGCAAGGCACTGGAGTCACTAAAGGAAAGAAGAATTTTTTTTTTTTTTTAAGACGGAATCTCACTCTGTTGCCCTGTTAAGTGCAGTGGCACAAACTCGGCTGACTGAAACCTTCGCTTCCTGGTTTCAAGTGATTCTCCTGCCTCAGCCTCCTGAGTAGCTGGGACTATAGGGATGCGCTACCACACCCGGCTAATTTTTGTATTTTTCGTAGTGACTGGGTTTCACCATGTTGGCCAGGCTGGTTTCAAACTCCTAACCTTAGGTGATCTGCCTGCCTTGGCCTCCCAAAGGGCTGGGATTACAGGTGTGAGCCGCTGAACCTGGACTTTTTCTTCTTTTAAGAGACTGAGTCTTATTCTGTCACCCAGGCTGGAGTGCAGTGGTCTTCATAACTCACTGCAACCTCCAACTCCTGGATGCAAGCAATCCTCCCACCTCAGGCTCCCAAGTAGCTAGGACCACAGGCGCATGCTACCATGCCCAGCTGTTTTAAGATTTTTCTTGTAGAGATGGGATGTTTGTTACCCAGGCTGGTCTCAAACTTCTGGCCTAAAGAGATCCTCCTGCCTCGGCCTTTCAAAGCACTGCGATTAGAGGTGTGAGCCACTATGCCCAGCTGAGAAAAAATTCTTTTTCTTCAGTTTTGTTTTGTTTTTTTGAGACAGAGTTTTGCTCTTGTTGCCCAGGTTGGAATGCAATGGCACAGTCTCAACTCACCGCAACCTCCGCCTCCCGGGTTCAAGCGATTCTTCTGCCTCAGTCTCCTGAGTAGCTGGGATTACAGGCATGTGCCACCATGCCCGGCTAATTTTGTATTTTTAGTAGAGATGAGGTTTCTCCATGATGGTCAAGCTGATTTCGAACTCCCGACCTCAGGTGATCTGCCCACCTTGGCCTCCCTAAGTGCTAGGATTACAGGTGTGAGCCACCGTACCCGGCCTTTTTTTTTTTTTTTTTTTTTTTTTTTTTTTTTTTTTTTTTTTTTGAAGACAGGTTCTTACTTTGTTGTCTAGGCTGGACTACAGTTACATGATACCATGTTGGTTCACTGCAGCCTCTGCCCAGGTTCAAGCAATCCTTCCACCTCAGCCTCCCAAGCAGCTGGGACTGCAGGTGCATGCCACCACACCCGGCTAATTTTTGCTTTTTTTTTTTTGAGATGCAGTTTCACTCTTGTTGCCCAGGCTGGAGTGCAATGGCATGATCTCAGCTCACTGCAACCTCTGCCTCCCAGGTTCAGAACGATTCTCCTGCCTCAACCTCCCAAGTAGCTGGGATTACAGGCGCCCACCACCATGCCTGGCTAATTTTTTGTATTTGTATTAGAGACGGGATTTCACCATGTTGGCCAGGCTGGTCTCAAACTCCTGACCTCAGGTGATCCACCTGCCTCAGCCTCCCAAAATGCTAGGATTACAGGCATGAGCCACCTCACCCGGCCAATTTTTGCATTTTTTGTAGAAACACAGTCTTACTATGTTTCCTGGCTGGTCTTGAATCCCTAGTTTCAAGCGATCGACTGGCCTGGACCCACCAAAGTGCTGGGATTACAGGTATTAGCCATCATGCCCAATCCCTTCTTTTGCTTTGAGACAGTCTTGCTCTGTCCGTCAGGCTGAAGTGCAGTGGTGCAATCATGATTCACTGCAGCCTCGACCTCCCAGGCTCAAGTAAGCCTCCCACTTCAGCCTCCCGAGTAGCTGGGACTATAGGTGTGTGCCATGACACCCCGATATTTTTTTTTAAGTTTTTTTTGCAGAGAGGGGGTCTCACTATGTTGCCTAGGCCAGTCTCAAATTCCTGGCCTCAAACAGTCCTCCCACCTCTGCCTCCCAGAGTGCTGGGATGGCAGGCCTGAGCCACTTTGCCTGATCTGTCGTCTCCCTTTGTTGACTCTATGTCTGCCTCCTCCATCTTTTAAGGCCTCTTGTGATCCACCTGGGTAATCCCGGATCATCCTCCATCCCGAGATCCTTAATTTAATCACATCTGCAAAATCTCTTTAGCTGCATAAAGGAACATATGCACAAACTCCAAGGATTAGGGTATGGGAATATTTAGGGGCCAGTATTCTGCCTCCAACAGGCTCCAAATTGGGGTCATGGCTCTCAGCCAGGGAGTGAGGTGGATGCTTTGGCTCCAAACTCCATCGGCTCCTGGCAGTCATGGCTTTGTCTCCATTTGTCAGGGAGTTCTCTGAGCTGTGTCATCGGAAGATGAGACCTGGAGAAATATTTCTTGTTTTGTTTTCTGCAAGACAAGAGTCTCGCTTTGTCACGAGGCTGGAGTGCAGTGACGTAATCTCAGCTCACTGCAACCTCCGCCTCCTGGGTTCGAGCGATTCTCCTGCCTCAGCCTCCCAAGTAGCTGGGATTACAGGCACACACCACCATACCCAGCTAATTTTTGTATTTTTAGTAGAGAGGGGGCCAAGATGGTCTTGATCTCTTGACCTCGTGATCTACCTGCTTTGGTCTCCCAAAGTGCTGGGATTACAGGCATGAGCCACCATGCCTGGCCAAGGCCTGGAGAAATGAAAGATGAAAATGCTATGAATTCAAGGAGCTGGAGCAGAGGGACTGGAAGGTTCTAGCTGCCTTACTGTCTCCAGCACATTCAGAAATTCTTTTTTTTTTTTTTTTTAATTGAGATCAGGGTCTCACCATGTTGTCCAGGCTGGTCTCAAACTCCTGGGCTAAAGCAGATCCTCCTGCCTCTGCCTCCAAAAGTACTGGGATCATGGCCGGGGGCGGTGGCTCACGCCTGTAATCCCAGCACTCTGGGAGGCCGAGGCAGGCGGATCACTTGAGGTCAGGAGTTTGAGACCAGCTTGGTCAACATGGTGAAACTGTTTCTACTAAAAATACAAAAATTAACCGGGTGTGGTGGTGAGCGCCTGTAATCCCAGCTACTCGGGAGACTGAGGCAGGAGAATCGCTTGAACCTAGGAGGCAGAGGTTGCAGTGAGCTGAGATCACACCACTGCACTCCAGCCTGGGCAACAGAGCAAGACTCTGTCTCAAAAAATAATAATAATAAACAAAAGGCCGGGCGCAGTGGCTTAAGCCTGTAATCCCAGCACTTTGGGAGGCCGAGATGGGCGGATCACGAGGTCAGGAGTTTGAGACCATCCTGGCTAACATGGTGAAACCCCGTCTCTACTAAAAAATACAAAAACTAGCTGGGCGAGGTGGCGGGCGCCTGTAGTCCCAGGTACTCGGCAGGCTGAGGCAGGAGAATGGCGTAAACCCGGGAGGCAGAGCTTCCAGTGAGCTGAGATCCGGCCACTGCACTCCAGCCCGGGCGACAGAGTGAGACTCCGTCTCAAAAAAAAAAAAAAAAAAAAAAAATTCTTGGCTGGGTGTGGTGGCTCACGCCTGTAATCAGAGCACTTTGAGAGGCCAAGGCAGTTGGATCACGAGCTCAGGAATTCAAGACCAGCCTGGCCAACATGGTGAAACTCTGTCTCTACCAAAGATAGAAAAATTAGCCGGGCATGGTGGTACGCACCTGTAATCCCAGCTACTTGGAAGGTTGGGGCAGGAGAATCACTTGAACCTGGGAGGTGGAGGTTGCAGTGAGCCGAGATCGTGCCATTGCACTCCAGGCTGGGTGGCAGTGTGACACTCCGTCTCAGAAAAAAAAAAAAAATTCTAGCTATTCTAGTGGGTATGAAGTGGTATCTCCTGGTTTTAGTTAGCACTCACATCTTTTTTTTCTTTTGAGACAGAGTCCTGTTCCGTCACCCAGGCTGTAGTGTAATGGTGTGATCTCAGTTCACTGCAGCCTCTACCATTCTGATTCCAGCAATTCTCCTGCCTCAGCCTCCTGAGTAGCTGGGACTACAGACACACGCCACAACGCTTGGCTAATTTTTATATTTTTAGTAGAGATGGTGTTTTGCCATGTTGGCCAGGTTGGTTTCGAATTCTTGACCTCAGGTGGTCTGCCCACTTCAGCATCCCAAAGGCTCCCAGGTGTGAGCCGCTGCGCCCGGCCTTCAGTTGCATCTTAATTACTAATTATGTTGAGAATCTTTTCATCTGCTTATTGGCCACTTTTCTTCTTCTGATAAAGCATCTATTCAGTCCTTTGCCCATTTTCCATTAGACTCTTGCTCATTTTTTTAAAATGCAGAACTGTCTAGCTATCCCAGTCTAGTGGCTATGAGACCCAGCCTTCAAAAATTGCCCTTTTTGATTTGCTAGGTCTCTCCTGCCTGGCAGAGTGGCTCACACCTGTAATCCCAACTCTTTTGTTTTTGGAGACGGAGTCTCTCTGTTGCCCATGCTGGAGTGCAGTGGCAGCGATCTCAGCTCACTGCAACCCTGCCTCCCGGGTTCAAGCCATTATCCTGCCTCAGCCTCAAGTAGCTGGAACTACAGGCATGCGCTAACATGCCCGGCTAATTTTTGTATTTTCAGTAGAGACAGGGTTTCTCCATGTTGGCAAGGCTGGTCTTGAATTCCTGACCTCACATGATCTGCCCGCCTCAGCCTCCGAAAGGGCTGGAATTACAGGCGTCAGCCACCTTGTCCAAGTAATCCCAACTCTTTGGGAGGCCAAGGAGGGAGGACGGCTTGAGGCCAGGAGTTTGAGACCAGTTTGGGCAACATAATGAGAATCCATCACTACAAAAAAAAAAAAAAAAAAAAAAAGTAGCCAGGACGTGGTGGTGCGTGCCTATAATCCAAAATACTGGGGCCGCTGAGACAGAAGCATCACTTGAGCCTAGGAGTTCTAGGCCGCAGTGAGATGATGCGCGGGATCACACAGCTGAGATTTCCACCCTGAACGGTGGAATTCCAAAGCTCCATGCTCTTCCTATAACTGTTACTGTCTTATCTCCAAATCTCCAAGTGTTTATTGTTACCTCCTCTGTACAGAAGAGAAACTAAAGGCCAGGGAAGCCTGGGAGGTTTTCCTGGGTCACACGCAAAGGCCAGGGACCAGGTCTTGGGTCTCCCAACCCGGCACACAGATCTCCCCGCCCCGATGGCATAGACACGGGGGACAGGGAAGGGCGCGGAGTGACTCGGCCTTTCCGGCCGGCCCAGTCGGGTCGCGCCTTCCTGCTGAGTCACGGCCTCCGCGGGGAGCCGCTCGGGGCGGGGCTGGAGAGACAACGGGAAGCGGGAGTTCGCCCCGCGTGGGAACCGGAGCCCCACCCCTGGACCCACGGCACCCTCCTGATTGGAGAGCCTGCGACTGGCACAGCCTATCACAGCCAGCTGCAGAGTGCTGGTGAGGCGGGGCCGAGGGCGTAGGCCACACCCCCTCCTCCTCCCCTAGAACCCGCCCATCGCGCCGCACCTCTCGGGGCTTCTGGGGACATCCCGGGCCCAGCCACTGGATGGGCGGGGCTGGCTGGGCCCTGGGCACGGAGCCCTGCGGCCTACGCGGGCACAGGAAGGAAGGGACAGGAACGGCCTCCACAAGCCTGGCATGAAGGCGACCTTATTAGTCTATGTGGCCACTGGAAACTTACAAAGAGCATTTATCCCCCCCGCCCAGCCTTGCCCCCTCCCACCAAGGCTAGGCTGGGGTATTTACTCTTGTTTTCAGGGGTCTTTACCCTTGTAACCCAAAGAGGCCTGCTAAAATTGTAAAGCTGTGGGTCACGCCTGTAACCCCAGCACTTTGGGAGGCCGAGGCGGGAGGACCACTTGAGCCCAGGAGTTAGAGACCAACCTGGGCAATATAGTGAGACCCCTCCCCCGCCAATCTCTACAAAAAAATTTAAAAAGTTACTCAAGTTGGTGGCACGTGCCTGTAGTCCCAGCCACTCTGGAGGCTGAGGTGGGAGGATCACTTAAGCCTTGGAGGTCAACGCTACAGTGAGTTATGATGACAATACTGCACTTCAGCCTGGGTGACAGAGTGAGACCCTGTCTTTACAAAAAAAAAAATTATAAAACCAATTTTTAATAAAACCAGGATTGGAAAGGGAGGGGCTCCTATACACTCTCAGACATGTGCACTAGAGTGAGGGTTTAACAGGACCAGCTGCCTAGAGGCACCCCAGCAAAGACATGAGAGTGCAGGGTCTCCAGAGTGCGCCCTGGGACTTTTTTATTTTTTTATTTTTTTGGACGTGGAGCACACTCTGTCGCTCAGGCTGGAGTGTAGTGGTGCAATCTTGGCTCACTGCAATCTCTGCCTTCCGGGTTCAAACGATTCTCTTGCCTCTGCCTCCCAAGTAGCTGGGACTACAAGCATGCGCCACCACACCCAGCTAATTTTTTGTATTACTAGTAGAGGTGGGATTTCACCATGTTGGACAGGCTGGTCTCGAACTCCTGGCCTCAAGTGATCCCGCCCGGCCAGATTTGAATTCTTTTTGGGTTTTCTTTTAGATGAAGTCTTGCTCTGTCTCCCAGGCTGGAGTGCAATAGTGTGGTCTTGGCTCACTGCAACCTCTGCCTCTTTGGTTCAAGCAATTCTCCTGCCTCAGCCTCCTGAGTAACTGGGACCACAGGCGCATGCCACCACACTCGGCTAATTTTTTGTATTTTTAGTGGAGACGGGGTTTCACCATGTTAGCCAGGATGGTCTCAATCTCCTGACCTCGTGATCTGCCCGCCTCAGTCTCCCAAAGTGCTGGGATTGCAGGCGTGAGCCACTGCACCTGGCCAGATTTGAATTTTTAAAAGATCACTCTGGGTATCCTGTGGAGAAGAGATAGTAGGGAAACAGGGAATCCAGAGGCAGTAGGGAGCAGGGACTCCAGTTTGGAGACTGCTGTGACAGTACAGGGAGAGAACTGGTTTGAACCCTGATGGGAGTGGTAGAGACAGTGAGAATAGGATGAATTGTTGACCTGTCCAAAGTGGGCTGTCATGCTCAGGAGAATTAGAATACAGCTCCCTCCCTTAGACCCCATTTGTTTATTTGTTCATTTATCCTCTCATTTTTTTTTCTTTTTTTTTAGAGACAGGGTCTTGCTCTGTCATCCAGGCTGGAGTGAAGTGGCACAATTATAGCTCACTGCAACCTCCAACTCCTGGGCTCAGGCAGTCCTCCAACATCAGCCTCCCGAGCAGCTGGGACTACGGGCGTGCATTACCATGCCTGGCTAATTATTTTCTCATTCATTCAACAAACATTTGAGCACCACTCTGGGTCAGAAATTATGTCTGGTCTGCCAGGGAGAGGGTCTGCTGCTGCATCCATTGAGGGCTTGGAAGAGAAAGGGTGATGTCTGCAAAGGGATTGCTGCAGACCTCACGGCAGCCCCACAACTGCACAATATTTGGACATTGTCTTGGGGTGCCTGGTCTCATCTTCTTGTTGCCAGCCAGCCAGGGATTATTATGTTTTCTTGGCAGGTGCAGAAACAGGATGCTCAGAGAAGGGACCAATCTGCTCAAGGTCACCCACCCTGAGCTAGAGGCAGCCTTGGAACCTGAGTATCTGGGCTCTCACCCTCTTCTCTTCCCGCTGCAGTCTGGCTGCCCACATTGGTTTGTTTCATGCTCAGAGAGTCCCTCCATCACTCTCAGGCAGGAGGGGAAGCTGCAGACAGAGGGATGCTTGCTCTCTGCCTCTCTGAGTCCAGCTCCGATCTCGAGATTGCTGTATTATTAGTAACAGCCCACGTCTGCGCAGTGCTTAACAGCCTCCAGTGAACCAGGAGACTTTGCATGCAATATCTCATTTGATCCACCTGGCCAGCCACAACTGGGAAGTGAAATTATTGTTCTCATTTTACAAGTGGGGAAACTGAGGCTCAAAAACTGTATGCATTCATTGAATTACACTGAGGTTCAAAGACACACAACAAATACATATCCACCAAAATGGGATCCCCTGCTGCTGTGGGATGCCAGAATGAACAGGATGTGGACTCTGCATGCAGGAGGAGACAGCCTAGTGGGATATAATTCATATACATTCCTAGGCCTTGTATGAGACCCCATGTCGGGGACATTGCAGGAGAAATGTTATGGACATCAGAGGCAGAAGAAAATGTCCTGCCTAGTAGAAGTTCTGGGAAGCCTTCTGGAAGAGCAAGCATTTAGCTGGGGTTGAAGGACCTGGATTTGGGTAGCTGGGGAAGGGGAGATGGGCTCCTTCCATACCTTCTCCCAGCATCCTGCATCTTAGGCTTCTTCTGTTGGTGTGTCTCTTTTTTTTTTTTTTTTTTTTTTTTTTGAGATGGAGTCTCGCTCTATCGCAGTGGCGTGATCTCGGCTCACTGCAACCTCCGCCTCCCAGGTTCAAGAGATTCTCCTGTCTCAGCCTCCTGAGTAGCTGGGACTACAGGCGCGTGCCACTGAGCCCAGCTAATTTTTGTATTTTTAGTAGAGACAGGGTTTCACCATTTTGGCCAGGCTGGTCTCGTACTCCTCGCCTCAAGTGATCTGCCCACCTCGGCCTCCCAAAGTGCTGGGATTACAGGTGTGAGCCACCGCATCCGGCCCAATGTGTCATTATTTTATGCACCTACTAGGCACTCAACCTTTTTTTTTTTTTTGAGACTGAGTCTCGCTCTGTTGCCCAAGCTGGAGTGCAGTGGCGTGGGGACAAGGGGGTGATGGACAGGAACCCTTAATTGGTGAGATCTTTGAAAATTATGCAGCCCTGGGAGTTGGGATCACAACCTATTCTCACCACTCACCACCCTCAGCTTGGCTAGATTTTGAAACTATTGAAACCATCCCCGAAGGATGCTGGGTGCAGGAGGCATATATTAACTCTAAGTTCTTGTTGGACCTGAAGGATACCCTTATACCCTAGTCTCACCCAGGTCCCCATCTCTATGGGACAGGTGAAGATTTGCTCTGAATCACTGAGGACTGGGGAGGTTGTTTCTTTTTTTTTTTTTTTTTTTTTTTGAGACGGAGTCTTGCTCTGTCACCTGGGCTGGAGTGCAGTGGCCGGATCTCAGCTCACTGCAAGCACCACCTCCCGGGTTTATGCCATTCTCCTGCCTCAGCCTCCGGAGTAGCTGGGACTACAGGCGCCCGCCACCTCGCCCGGCTAGTTTTTTGTATTTTTAGTAGAGACGAGGTTTCACCGTGTTAGCCAGGATGGTCTCGATCTCCTGACCTCGTGATCCGCCCATCTCGGCCTCCCAAAGTGCTGGGATTACAGGCTTGAGCCACCGCGCCCGGCCTTTTTTTTTTTTTTTTTTTTTTTTTTTTTTTTTTTTTTTTAAGATGGTGTCTTGCTCTGTCACCAGGCTGGAGTGCAGTGGCACCATCTCAGCTCACTGCAACCTCTGCCTCCTGGGTTTAAGTGAGACGCCTGCCTCAGCCTCCCGACTAGCTGGGACTACAGGTGTGCGCCACCACGCCTAGCTAATTTTTGTATTTTTAGCGGAGATGGGTTTTCATCATATTGGCCAGGATGGTTTCAATCTCTTGACCTCGTGATCCACCCACCTCGGCCTCCCAGAGTGCTGGGATTACAGGTATGAGCCACTGCACCCGGCCGGTTGTTCCTATTTTACAGATGAGAATGAAGACTGCAAGACGTGGGCTGGGCGCAATGGCTCATGCCTGTAATTGCAGCACTTTGGGAGGCCAAGATGGGAGGATTTCTTGAGTCCAGGAGTTTGAGACCAGCCTGGGCAACACAGGGAGACCCCTGCTCCTCATCCATCTCCTGTCCCAGAAAGTAAAAATAAATAAACAAACAAATAAATAAAATAAGTGGGCCTAGCTACTAGGGAGGCCAGGGCAGGAGGATCCCTTGAGCCCAGAAGGTTGAGGCTGCAGTGAGCTATTATGCCCTCCAGCCTAGGCAACAGAGCAAGACTCTGTCTCCAAAAAAACAAAACCAGAAGAGACTGCAAGGATCTCAGTGGCTGCCAAACATCACAGCTAGAATTGGAGTCCATGCTTCCAACGCAGCCCTATCCTACGACCTGATCCTCCCCCAGAGGAAGCCCTTCAGGGGCCTGCCTCAGTCTCGTGTGGGGAAACAGGGTCACCCCGCTGGGCTTTCTGCAGCAGTTTGTCCAGATGGAAGAGACGCCCCAGCTGCCTGGCCTGGTGGCCTCCACCATCCCCGAGCAGCCATCCCTCTTGCACGGATTGGGTCCATCCCAGCAGCTTCCGGGATGAGTCTCGGGCACCTGGACAGGCACTCAGCGTCTTCTTTCCCTGTCTCAATCTCTGGCAGTCTGTCTTCCTGTCCATCCCTCTGTCAGATCCTCATCTCATGGTGTTTCCACCATGGTGTGTCTGTTTCTCCGTCATTACCCTTTTCTCATCTCTGTTATTATTATTTGTTTTGTCTACCTTAAGGTTTCCTCCCTGTTCTTTCTCCTATCCCAGGAATGGCCTCAGGACTTCCAGCCCCTTAGGAATCACAGTGGCCCCTGCTCTTCCTGGTCCCTCTCCTCCACTGCCTACATGAGCCAGTGGATAAAAAAAATTACAGACCAGCCGCCGTGGCTCACACTTTTAATCCCAGCACTTTGGGAGGTCGAGGAGGGTGGATCACGTGAGGCCAGGAGTTCGAGACCAGCCTGGCCAACATGGCAAAACCCCGTCTCTACTAAAAATACAAATATTAGCCGGGTGTGGTGGCGGGCACCTGTAGTCCCAGCTACTCAGGAGGCTGAGACAGGAGAATCGCTTGAACCCGGGAGGTGGAGGTTGCAGTGAGCTGAGATCGCACCACTGCGCTTCAGCCTGGAAGACACAGTGAGACTGTGTCTAAAAAAAAAAAAAAAGGCTGGGCGCAGTGGCTCAAGCCTCTAATCCCAGCACTTTGGGAGGCCAAGACGGGCGGATCATGAGGTCAGGAGATCGAGACCATCCTGCCTAACACGGTGAAACCCCGTCTCTACTAAAAAATACAAAAAACTAGCCGGGCGTGGTGGCGGGCGCCTGTAGTCCCAGCTACTCAGGAGGCTGAGGCAGGAGAATGGCGTAAACCCGATAGGCGGAGCTTGCAGTGAGCTGAGATCCCGCCACTGCACTCCAGCCTGGGCGACAGAGCGAGACTCTGTCTCAAAAAAAAAAAAAAAAAAAAAATCTCATTGTCATGCTCCAATCTATTCAAGCCCTTGGCTTCCTCTTCCCTCATTATGAAGCCCAAGAGTCCCACACTATCCCCATCTTACAGAGCTGGATGCGTTGCCCAGATATCAGGCTTACTGAATGAAATTAGAGCATGTCCAGCCTCTGTCCCAGGCAGAATGGAAAGGTGTGGAAGCCCAAGGCCCCGGCTGCCCCATCCATCATGCTGTCCCTTCCAGACGCCTTGGGCAAACCCCTTTCCTCAAAGCTCAGGTTCTGCAGCTCCATAAGCTGTCCCTTTGCCCAAATCACCTGGTCCTAGGTGGGATTCCTGAAACCTTTGGTCTCTGATTGTAGTTTTCCTCCTTCCCCAGACCCTGCCTCATCCTGGGGAATTCCTGCATCCACAGCACACGGCATCTTCCATCTGAGTATGTCGGGGTGAACCTTCTCAAACCTGGGCTTCAGCCCGCATCCATATCAGCCCCCCATGACCCATGACCCAGGGGTTTATGTGGATCTTAGGGGACGTCCCAGAACCAGGACACTTCACTCTCCACTCTCCACTCTCCCTGGGTTTTTTTTTTTTTTTTTTTTGAGACAGAGTCTCACTCTGTTGCCAGGCTGGAGTGCAGTGGTGCGATCTCGGCTCAATGCAACCTCTGCCTCCTGGGTTCAAGCAATTCCCTGGCCTCAGCCTCCCTAGTAGCTGGGACTACAGGTGTGTGCTACCACGCCCAGCTAATTTTTGTTTGTTTGTTTGTTTTTTTGAGACGGAGTCTCGCTCTGTCGCCCAGGCTGGAGTGCAGTGGCCGGATCTCCGCTCACTGCAAGCTCCACCTCCCGGGTTTACGCCATTCTCCTGCCTCAGCCTCCCGAGTAGCTGGGACTACAGGCGCCCGCCACCTCGCCCGGCTAGTTTTTTGTATTTTTTAGTAGAGATGGGGTTTCACCGTGTTGGCCAGGATGGTCTCGATCTCCTGACCTCGTGATCCGCCTGCCTTGGGCTCCCAAAGTGCTGGAATTACATACACGAGCCACCGCGCCCGGTCACTGCACTCTCTTGATGCTCTGGCACCTCTACTTCATTGTCCCCCTCTATCTATTCTTCAGGGTCCTCCAGGCCTCCAGCCCTTGACTGCCTCCTTCTTTCCTTTCTCCACCTTGGCTAATCTGAGCACTCACCTCTTTGATATATTGAACTCCCTACCCCCCGATCTCATGGCCACAGTGGGCCACTGCTTGCTGTGGGTGGTCTGACCTCAGCTTTCTCAGCTCCTGGCTCAGGCTGCTGAGGGCCCTGGAGAAAACCACAGATGCAGGGCCTTCAGTGCCTGGTCTCCAGGCCCAGCTGGTATCCTAACAGCTGGTCCTTCCCCAGCGTGCTCCCTCACCCTCTCCAGAGGCTCCTGGAAACCTTCAGCCTGTTCTCCAGCCTCTTCCCATCCTCCTCCATGACTCAGCAGATGACTTCAGAGAAACACTTCTCAGAGAAACAGGTTCCCGGGGACCTGCCTGCTCTCTGCTCAGAAGTCGATTCTCTTGCCTTCCACTTCAGTGGAACCTCCCTGAGTGCTCCAGACCTCTCCGTTTCCAGTTATCCACATGTCCCTCCCACCTCCACCCCTAACCCTCCAGCCTCACTCTCTCTAGGCTCCTGCATTTAAACCATCCCAGGCATCTCCCAGCCTAATATAGTCTTCCTATTGCCCACAGCCACGAGCAATATCAGCTCCTCCCTTCTTCATCTGACCATTAATTTACTGTTCAAAACAGTCGTCTCCAAATCTTTTTTCCTTTTTTTCCTTAAGAGATTGGGTCTTGCTCTGTCACCCAGGCTGGAGTGCAGTGGAGCAATCACAGCTCACTGCAGCCTCCAACTCCCAGGCTCAAGCAATCCCCACACTCGGCTAATGTTTTGAATTTTTTATTTTATACAGATGGGGTCTCACTCTGTTGCCCAGGCTGGTCTCCAACTCCTAGACTCAAGAAATCTTCCCACCTTGGCCTCCCATAGTGTTTGGGTTATAATTGTCAGCACTGTGCCCAGCCAGGACTCCAAATCTTTTTTTTTTTTTTTTTTTTGAGATGGAGGCAGAGTTTGCAGTGAGCCCAGATCGTGCTGCTGCACTCCAGCCTGAGCAACAGAGCAAGATTCCGTCAAAGAAAAGAAAAGAAAAGAAAAGGAAAGAAAAGAGAAGAAGGTCAACAGCTAGTCCAGCTAGTCTGTCTTCAGGTTTTGCTTCTCAGGACCTTTTATCTTACCGTCCCCCAGTCCCAGAACCTAGAAAATCTCCATGATGCCATCACACCCTCTTTATATATGTATGCATTTTCTCTTTCTATGAAATGGGGTCTTAGTATGTTGCCCAGGCTGGTCTTGAACTCCCAAGCTCGAGCAATCCTCCTGCCTCAGCTTCTCAAATACCTGGGACTACAGGCACATGCCACTGTGCATGGCTCATTGAGCACTTAATTTTTATTTTTATTTTTCGAGATGGAGTCTAGCTCTGTCACCGAGGCTGGAGTGCAGTGGCACAATCTTGGCTCACTGCAACCTCCACCTCCTGGGTTCAAGCGATTCTCCTGCCTCAGCCTCCTGAGTAACTGGGATTACAGGCGCACACCACCACGCTTGGCTAATTTTTGTTTCTTTTTTTTGAGATGGAGTTTTACTCTTGTTACCCAGGCTGGAGTGCAATGACGCGATCTTGGCTCACTGCAACCTCTTAGGTTCAGGCGATTCTCCTGCCTCAGCCTCACGAATAGCTGGAATTACAGGCATGTATCACCACACCCGGCTAATTTTGTATTTTTAGTAGAGAAAGGGTTTCTCCATGTTAGTCAGGCTGGTCTCACCCACCCACCTTGGCCTCCCAAAGTGCTGGGATGACAGGCGTGAGCCACCGTACCAGGCCCATTTGTGTGTGTGTGTGTGTGTGTGTGTGTGTGTGTATATATATATACACACATATATATATATATTTTGAGACGGAATCTCGTTCTGTCACCCAGGCTGGAGTGCGTGGTGCAATCTCAGCTCACTGCAAGCTCTGCCTCCTGGGTTCACACCATTCTCCTGCCTCAGCCTCCTGAGTAGCTGGGACTGCAGGCACCTGCCACCACACCTGGCTAATTGTTAGTATTTTTAGTAGAGATGGGGTTTCATCGTGTTAGCCAGGATGGTCTCCATCTCCTGACCTCGTGATCTGCCCGCTTTGGCCTCCCAAAGTACTGGGATTACAGGTGTGAGTCACCGCACCCGGCCCATTTTTGTATTTTTTTTTTTTTTTTAGTAGAGACGCGGTTTCACCATGTTGGCCAGGCTGGTCTTGAACTCCTGACCTCAAGTAATTCATCTGACTCAGCCTCCCAAAGTGCTGGGATTATAGGCGTGAGCCACTGTCATCAAGCACTTCTGATCTGCACAAGATAGCTGGAGTTCAGATAACTTTGGCAAAGGCAAGAAAATGTAAAGGTTTTCATATTAACTCAAGGGGCTTGTTTTGAGCTGATGGATCACTGGTTCCTCATTTAACAAAGGAAAGACAAAGATCCACAGAAGAGAAGTGATTGCTTTAAGGTTATTTAGCAAGTCATTGTTGGAACCAGGCCTCTAGGGTTCTATTTGCTGTCCTGGCTCCTGAATCCAGCATGGATGGCCACAGTCTTGGGCAGTCCACCTGGCAACTGCACTCCCTCCAACTTCGTCAGTGGGGCCTTGACTCTGACTCTTGCAGAGAGCACACTCCTTCTCATTCTCATGAGGGGGCAGGTCATTTGTTTCTTCCCTCTGTCCCCTCCCTCACCTACCTACCTTCCTCTGCATCCTCTGATAGACGGGGTTAGAAATAAATCCAGCTGGCCAAGCGCAGTGGCTCACACCTGTAATCCCAGCACTTTGGGAGGCCGGGGTGGGTGGATCACCTGAGGTCAAGAGTTCGAGACAGCCTGACCAACATGGTGAAACCCTGTCTCTACTAAAAATACAAAATTAACTGGGCATGTTGGTGGGCACCCGTGATCCCAGCTACCCAGGAGGCTGAGGCAGGAGAATAGCTTGAACCTGAGAGGTGCAGGTTGCAGTGAGCCAAGATTGTGCCTCCGCACTCCAGCCTGGGTGACAGAGATTCCATCTGGAAAAAAAAAAAAGATGTCACTCCATTCTCTGTCTCAAAAAAAAAAAAAAAAAAAAAAAAAAAAAGAAGAGAAAAGGAAAAGAAGAAATTCCCTCCACTGAGCTGGTGCTTCTGGATGGTGGGATAGGGAACAGGAAACACAAGAGCCAGGTTTACAACCCAGCGACTTCACTGACTGGCTGTGGGACGTGGACAGATTACTTCATAACCTTACTGTCCACTGGGGTCTGGGGGCACGCATTTGCTCCCCTGTTTCTTCTTCTTATTGGCCTTTCCCCACCGTCTGAGTGTTGGGGACCGAGGCAGGGACAGGGGAGGATAGAGCATTAATTACAGAGCCTAAAGTAGCCTTTTTTTTTTTTTTTTTGAGACTTGGTCTCGCTCTGTTGCCCAGGCTGGTGTGCAGTGGCATGCTCTCGGCTCACTGAAATCTCCATCACCTAGGTTCAAGTGATTCTCCTGCCCCAGCCTCCCAAGTAGCTGGGACTACAGGCGTGCACCACCACACCCAGCTAATTTTTGTATTTTTAGTAGAGACAGGGTTTCACCATGTTGGCCACAATGGTCTCGATCTCTTGACCTCGTGATCCACCTGCCTCAGCCTCCCAAAGTGTTGGAATTACAGGCGTGAGCCATTGCGCCCGGCCCCAAGGCAGCCTTTTATGTAGACCACCCCTAGGTTGAGGGTGCTAGCCCTGGGGCTGGAGGCCAAACCTTCACTTGTCCTAAGGTGCTCTTTGGCCTTATGTAATGCTCTGGGCTCATATTTCTCAAAGGGGGTGGTGTCAAGAGCCTAGCACCCCATGTCGTGGCCATCGATGTTGTTGGTCATCTTTCCATTTCCATTGCACAACAGGCATTATGGATGGAGAGAAGCACTTGGTGAAAACCTACTCTCCACTCCTGGAGAGTGTCCAATGTGGGGACAAAAGGTCTTCACATATTCTGGTGTCATGATTGATCGATTGATTTATTGATGCGGAGTCTCTATCTGGCGCCCAGACTGGAGTGCAGTGGTGAAATCTCAGCTCACTGCAACCTTCGCCTCCCTGGTTCAAGAGATTCTCCTGCCTCAGCCTCCCAAGTAGCTGGGACTATAGGTGCGTGCCACCATGCCTGGCTAATTTTTATGTTTGGTGTCATCGTTAAGAGCTGCTGGGCTGGGCGTGGTGGCTCATGCCTGTAATCCCAGCACTTTGGGAGGCCGAGGCGGGCAGATCACGAGGTCGGGAGATCAAGACTATCCTGGCCAACATGGTGAAACCCCATCTCTACTAAAAATGCAAAAATTACCTGGGTGTGGTGGTGCATGCTTGTAGTCCCGAGCTACCCGGGAGGCTAAGGCAGGAGAATTGCTTGAATCCGAGAGGTGGAGGTTGCAGTGAGCTGAGATTGGGCCACTGCACTCCAGTCTGACAACAGAATGAAACTGTGTCTCAAAAAAAAAAAAAAGAAAGAAAGAAAAAAAAATGCTGCTGGAAGCTGGGAGTGGAGGCTCATGCCTTTAATCCCAGCACTTTGGGAGGCCAAGGTGCGGAGGATCACTTGAGGCCAGGAGTTTGCGACAAGTCTGGGCAACATAGCGAGATCCTCACCCCTACACAAAACAGGTTAACTGGTCATGGTGGCGCCTGTAGTCCCAGCTACTCAGGAGGCTGAGGTGGGAGGATCACTTGAGCCCAGGAGTTGGAGGCTGCAGTGAGCTATGATCCTACCACTGCACTTAAGCCTGGGCAACATAGTCAGATCTCACCTCTACTACAAGTTAAAAATAATTTTTTTTTTTTTTAGATGGAGTCTCGCTCTGTCACTGGAGTGCAGTGGCCGGATCTCAGCTCACTGCAAGCTCCGCCTCCCGGGTTTATGCCATTCTCCTGCCTCAGCCTCCCAAGTAGCTGGGACTACAGGCGCCCGCCACCACGCCCGGCTAGTTTTTTGTATTTTTTAGTAGAGACGGGGTTTCATCAGGTTAGCCAGGATGGTCTCGATCTCCTGACCTCGTGATCCGCCCGTCTCGGCCTCCCAAAGTGCTGGGATTACAGGCTTGAGCCACCGCGCCTGGCTTTTTTTTTTTAAATTTAAAAAGCTGTTAGGGAGAAGGAAAGTTATCCTTTTTCTTTTCTTTCTTTTTTTTTTTTTTTTTGATGGAGCCTCACTCTGTCACCCAGGCTGGAGTGGAGTGGCATGATCTCAGCTCACTGCAACCTCTGGCTCCCAGGCTCAAGCCATCCTCCTACCCCAGCCTCCTGAGTAGCTGAGACCACAATCGTGCATCATCACACCCAGCTAATTTTTTGTATTTTTGGTAGACATGGGGTTTCACCAAGTTTCCCAGGCTGGTCTTGAACTCCTGAGCTCAAGCAATCCTCCCACCTTGGCCTCCCAAAGTGCTGGGATTACAGGCGTGAGCCACCGTGTCCGGCCCGTATTTTTTTTCTTTTAATCCCAGAGGGTAGAATAAGAAAGCACGGGCAGAAGGTTCTGGGAATGTGAGAGCTGTCCCATAGTGGAAAGGTGACCTCGGGGAATGGTAAATTGCCTGTGGCTAGAAGTGTGCTAGGAAGGGCTGAGAACAAGGAGATGGAGAGCTGTATACAAGATTTCTATCCTGGACAAACTAGAGTCCCACTGCAGTCCTTTCCAACTTAACAATCCCAAACTCCAGGAAGACAGGAAGGGCATCTGGCTGGCTCTGAAACCTAGAAGGCACTGCAGGGTCCACGCCCCTGAGTCATCTTGACTGTGCTGGAAGCTGGAGGTGGAGATGGTGTCTTTTGCCCATGCCTGTCCCCAGGCTCAGAGCAAGGAGTTGGGGATGAATGTCTGTGCCTACCTCCTGCCCTGGTGCAGCCTGGGCTCCTGTCTGCCTGCTGCGTCAGCACTGGCGTTCCTATTACGTGACCAAGTGGGATTTGCGCTCTGGAAGCATTAGTGCTGGGCAGACTTGGCAGAACGGCCAATACCAGAAAATGCCAGCTCCTGCACCCCTTCCAGCCAGCTCCCGGGACCCTTCCTGGCTGTTTTCCTTCCTTTTCAGGCAACCCAGGCTGGCCTCCTTCAGACCACTGGTGGTGCATCTCCTCAGGGAGATTTGAAAACATACAGATCCTCAGACCTCTCAGCACTGGAGACTGATCCACTATGTCTAGGTGGGGTCTGGGGCCTATTCTAGATCAGCTTCCTCAGAGTGTTGGGGGACTGTGATGCACACCTAGGCTGAGGACCAGCGCTCAGCATCACCCATAAGCAGTGGTCTCTGTCCCCTGACTCCCCCGCCATTGCTGGACAGCTCCAGCTGATGGAGAAATCACTTCCTTGAACTAAGCTGAAATTGATGGGCTTTCTCCACTTGGAGTCCTCTAAAAACACAAAAACAGCCATCAGTGGTGGCTCACACCTGTAATTCTAGTACTTTGGGAGGCTGAGGTGGGAAGATTGTTTCAGGTCAGGAGTTTGAGACCAGCCTAGACAACACAGCGAGACACTGTCTCTAAAAAAAAAAAAAAAAAATTAGTTGGGTGTGGTGGTGTGCACCTGTAGTCCCAGCTACTTGGGAGGCTGAGGTGGGAGGATCGCTTGAACTTGGGAGGTTGAGGGCTGCAGTGAGCCATGATCACACCATTGCAGCCTGAGTGACAAAGGGAGACCCTGTGTCAATACACACACATACGCGCGCACACACACACACACACACGTGAAAAACCACAGGCTGCCACCATCCCTGTCACTGTGGGTCCCCCACAAGTCATTTGTCCTCTGTTGGTATTCCAAGTACCAAAACACTCCAGATTCTTCTATGAAGTCGAAGAATACTGCTGTTCATTTCACAGTTTGATTCAAAGAGCATGGTACAGTTTTCTCTTTAAGATTCAGTTGGAGAACCCAAGCTCTGGATTGGTAAAGTACTTGGCCTAAGTTCACACAGCTGGGTTTTGGGAGAAAATTGCAGCCCAGGCTCTTCTCCCTCTTGAGAATACTTGTCTCTTTGAGACAGTGGCCCGTTTTTTTCATGGTGATACATATTCCCTTGGTGGGATACATTTTTTTTTTTTTTTTTTTTTTTTTTTTTATAGACAGAGTCTCTCTCTGTCTCCCAGGCTGGAGTATAGCAGCGCAATCTTGGCTCACAGCAACCTTTGCCTCCCGGGTTCCAGCAATTCTCTAACCTCAGCCTCCCCAAGTAGCTGAGATTACAGACATGTACCACCATTCCTGGCTAACTTTTGTATTTTTAGTAGAGACAGGGTTTCATCATGTTGGCCAGGATGGTCTTGAATGCCTGGCTTCAAGTGATCCACCCATCTTGGCCTCCCAAAGTGATGGGATTACAGGCATGAGGCACTGCACCTGGCCTGCTTTAAAAAAAATTATTTTTTATCTTTGTATTTTTTGAGATAGCGTCTCACTGTGCTGCTTAGACTGGAGTGCAGTGGCGCCATCATAGCTCACTGCAGCCTCCAACTCCTGGGGTCATGTGATCCTCCCACCTCAGCCTCCCAGAGTGCTGGGGTTATGGAGTTAAAGGTGTGAGTCACAACGCCTGGCCTGATTCCCTTCTTAAAGCAGAGAGTCTCTTTCATTGAACACAACTTCGCCAAGCACCTGTTCCATGCTAGGCTTGGAGATCAGAGATGGCTCAGATTGAGTCCATGTCTTTGAGGAATATGACCTCAGAGAAGACAGACTCATATACATCTGAGTGCAATATGGTGGTCTGGGCTCTTCTCTAGAGAACATGGCAGGAGAGCCCATGGGGACCAAGGAGAGAGTGGTTAGTTCAATTCAGTGTTTGAGTGAAGATGAGGAGGTATGGATCTAATGGGGGTGGGCATAGAAGGAGTTTTCAGCACAAGGAACAGCTTTTGAAAAAGCCCAGACTGGGCCAGGCGCAGTGGCTCACGCCTGTAATCCCAGCACTTTAGGAGGCCGAGGCGGGTGGATCACCTGAGGTCGGGAGTTCGAGACCAGCATGGCCAACATGGAGAAACCCTGTCTCTACTAAAAATACAAAATTAGCTGGGCGTGGTAGCACATGACTGTAGTCCCTTCTACTCAGGAGACTGAGGCAAGAGAATTGCTTGAACCCGGGAGGTGGAGGTTATGGTGAGCTGAGATCGTGCCGTTGCACTCCAGCCTGGGCAACAAGAGCGAAACTCCGTCTCAAAAAAAGAAAAAAAAAAAGAAAGAAAGAAGGAAAAGAAAAGAAAAAGCCCAGGCTGCCCAGGTGTGGTGACTCATATCTGTAATTCCAGCACTTTGGGAGGTCGAGGCAGGAGGATTGCTTGAGCCCAGGAATTTGGGACCTGCTTGGACAACTAAACGTAGACCCTATCTCTACAAAAAAAAAAGTAGACATTTTTTTTCTACCGGGTGTGGTGGTGTGAGCCTGTATTCCCAACTGCTCTGAAGGCTAAGGTGGAAGGATCATCTGAGCCTAGGAGGTCAACGCTGTGGTGAGCTATGATGGCACCACTGCAGTTCAGCCTGGACGATAGAGCGTGACCCTATCTCAGAAGAAAAAAAAAAAAAAAGATGTTTTGGGTCTTTCACTAGAGAGAATGGAAAGACACTGAGATGGTGCCATTAGTTGAAAAGCTGTTGCTATAAACTGGAAGATCTTAAGAAGCATCCACCTGGTTCCTCTATTTTATAGATGCACAATCTGAGACCCAGAGAGGCAAAGTGATTTGCCCAAAGTCACCCAGCAAGATTAATGGCAAAGTTAGGGCTTCAACCTGTGGGTCCTGCCTCCTGGGCTCATGCCTCCTCCACTGGCCTGAGATCCTCAGAAGGAGAGGCAGGCTGCAGAGATTTCCTGTCATTCTTTGTCCCTGTTGCAGGACAGCCTGCTAAGGCAGTGACGGGGAAGTGTTCCCAAAGGACAGGGCGGGGAGCATTGCTGCTTGGTTTCAGAAGATGCTGCTGCTGCTGCCTCTGCACTAATCAGGGAGCTTTCCAGTCGCAGGAGGAAGCCAGAAACCAGGGGATGGGGCTGCAGGGATTTATGACTGCACAGAAACAGCAGGACAATCATGTCCCTGGCTGGCCTGCGTGTCCACCAACCCAGCCGGAGAGGATGCATTTAAAATGTCATATTCTCCAGCACTGGAGAAGGGGATGGAGGGTGTCCTTCGGTCAGGTTAGTCACTCCTTTCCTGAGCAGATGCCAAGGACGGTAGATCCTGGACAGGAAACGGTGCCTTTGCTGCTAAGAGTCTAGGAGGTCTGCCTGGGTTTGAATTCAGGCTCTGTTAGCTGAGACACAGAGAGGCTGTGTGACTTTTGGCTGATCACACAGCCTCTCTGTGCCTCCACTTCCTTGTCTTAAAAAACAGGGATGAGGCTGGGTGCAGTGGCTCACACCTGTAATCCCAGTACTTTGGAAAGCTGAGGCAGGTGGATCACCTGAGGTCAGGAGTTCGAGATCAGCCTGGCCAACATGGTGAAACCCTATCTCTACTAAAAGTACAAAAATAAGCCAGGCATGGTGGTGTGCACCTGTAATCCCAGCTACTCAGGAAGCTGAGGCAGAAAAATCACTTGAACCCCGGGAGGCAGAGGTTGCAGTGAGCCAGAATCATGCCACTGCACTCCAGCCTGGGTGACAGAGCAAGACTCCGCCTAAAAAAACCCAGAGATGATTCTGAGCTTTTCCACCCTAGGGCCTCAACTGTCTCCCAGGTCTGCAGGCACAGATTTCCCGGACTCCCCATTTCCACAGCTAAAGAATGCCAGTAGTGGCCAGGCACGGTGGCTCACATCTGTAATCCCAGCACTTTAGGAGGCCGAGGCAGGTGGATCACTTGAGGTCAGGAGTTCGAGACTAGCCTGGCCAACATGGTGAAACCCCGTCTCTACTAAAAATACAAAAATTAGCCAGGTGTGGTGGCGCGTGCCTGTAATCCCAGCTAATCGGAAGGCTGAGGCAGAAGAATCGCTTGAACCCGGGAGGCGGAGGTTGTGGTAAGCTGAGATCGCACTGTTGCACTCCAGCCTGGGCAACAAGAGCGAAACTCCGTCTTAAAAAAAAAAAAAAAAAAAGAATGCCAGTAGCTTCCATTTCAGAAGAAGAACATGCTGAATCTAGAACTATGACTCATCACAGCTGGGTGGGGCACTTAGTGCTTCTTTAGTTTAATTTCACATTTTCAAGATGGGAAATTAGACCCAGAGAAGAGATAGGTCTGGCATGCAGAGCTAGGGGCCAGGCAGAAGCCAGAATGCTAGCTCTTAATGTCCTTGCTCCAGGTTTCTTTCTGCACCACCAGGCAGTGGAGGAGGAAGCCAGGATCTGAAGCCATTTGCTCTTTGTGATGTCGTCATGCCTCCGAAGCCGCCCTCTAAACAGCCAGGACCTGTGGGCAGCTGCAGCTGGAAGCCTAGAGCCTTGCAAAATCAGAAGGGAAAGGAAGGCACGGCCAAGTCTCCCCTGCACCATCGGAGGGGAGGTTCCGTGTGGAGGCTGCGGATGTCATTCCTGTTTGGCTGTGAAACATCGTTTTCTTTGCATCTGCTGTATTTTTCTTTTTCCCAAACAGATTCGGCCTGAGCTGGGTTTTTTTTTTTTTTTTTTTCCCCTTTGTGCATTAGACTGTTGGGGGAAGAAACTGAGGTGGAGAGGTCAGAGAGGTAGCCTGAAATGGGCCAGGAAGTTCCTGAGATTTCACATCTGGTCCTGAATCATGGACCCATTTAAGCCACATGTGGGCAACCCAGGTTGGCGGTCAGGGCTCATTCCCATGGACTAGTGATGCCGGGGCCAGAGGAGCTCAGGCCTGCCCTGCAGGGAGGAAGAGAAAGGAAGAGGAATGACTTGGCGAACACTGATGCAAGAGACAGAAGGAAGTGGGAGGGTTTATTCAGCAGCAGGATCGCATTTTGCTGGGTGGTGTGGTAAGAGAAGAGGGTCCGGGCCAGATCTTATGTTGGAGGAGGGGGAGAAAACTATTTCTAGACTCTCTCCCCACTCAGTCCATCTCATCCACCTCCTGCCAGTACAGTCTCCCCAAAGCACACTCCTTTCTTCCCTCATTCATTTCTTTCTTTCCATTTTTTTAATCATTATTTTCATTTTTTTATTTTATTTTTAGAGACAGGGTCTTGCTGTGTTGCCCAGACTGGAGTACAGTGGTGTGATCACTGCTCACTGCAGCCTCCAATTCCTGGGTTCAAGCAATCTTCCCGCTTCAGCCCCCCAAATAGCTGGAATGACCATGCCCAGCTAATGTTTAAATTTTTTTTTGTAGAAATGAGGTATTGCTATGTTGCCCAGGCTAGTCTCGAACTCTTGGCCTCAAGTAATCTTCCTGCCTTGGCCTCCTGAGTAGCTAGGACTATAATCACATTCATTTCTTTTTTTTTTTTTCTTTTCTTTTTTGAGATGTGGTCTCGCTCTGTCACCCAGGCTGGAGTGCAGTGGCACAATCTTGGCTCACTGCAACCTCCACCTCTTGGGTTCAAGTGATTCTCCTGCCTTAGCCTCCCGAGTAGCTGAGACTACAGGCACGCGTCACCACACTTGGCTAATTTTTGTATTTTTAGTAGAGACAAGGTTTCGCCATGTTGGCCAGGCTGGTCTCAAACTCCTGACCTCAGGTGATGCGCCCACCTCGGCCTCCCAAAGTGCTAGGATTACAGGCGTGAGCCACTACACCCGGCCATATTCATTTACTTATTTCCTATGCTCTCTCCATGTATTTATCACGTGTCAGTTACTATGCTAAGCACTGAGCAGCCAAGGTGATGATGAAGAAGACAAAACCTGAAGCTGATCATTTTCTGCCACTGTTAAAATCTCTTCACAGGCTTCCAATTAATTTTAGAATAAAAATTTAACTCCTGGGGCTCCCATTTAGTACCCCTCATATTCTGGCCCGTGACTCTATCCCTAGCCCCTTACCCATCACCTAGACACCGGATACATCAGATTATTTGCCTATCAATAAATATTTCAGGGGAGCTGGGTGTGGTGGTACATGCCTGTAGTCCCTGCTACTCAGGAGGCTAAGGTGGGAGGATCACTTGAGCCCAGAAAGTGGAGGCTACAGCGAGCTATGATTCTACCACTGTACTCCAGCCTGGGCTATACAGTGAGATCCCCACCTCTAAAAAATAAGTACATAAATAAATAAATCAGGGAGGAACTTGCCTTTGAGTCTTGCTACCTGTGCCTCTGCCTGCTCTCAAATCCTACAATCCTTTAAAGGCTGGGTTGGAAATGTTACCAAACTCCCTGGAGAAGTTTTTCAGAACCTCTTCCTATGCAGCCTGAAAGAAGTTATTTTTTAAACAAAATATTTATAGTGCTTAACACACTCTGAATTCCTTGAGGACAGGGGTCCTCCAGCATCTGGCATAGAGCCTGCAATATTCCCCGACGGAAACTCTTTCATTCCAGATTCTCATCCACACTTCATGTTTCCTATTTTATTTTTCACTTCTTATTGATTTTTTTGTTGTTATTTAGTTTTTATTTCATAGTCACAATCTTACCTCTGCAATTCAACCAGACGTGGAAGGGAATAAGAAAAACATGGGACCCAGGCTGGGCACGGTGGCTCAAGCCTGTAATCCCAGCACTTTGGGAGGCCGAGACGGGCGGATCAGGAGATCAAGACCATCCTGGCTAACACGATGAAACCCCGTCTCTACTAAAAAATACAAAAAAAAAAAAAACTAGCCGGGTGAGGTGGCAGGCCCCTGTAGTCCCAGCTACTCGGGAGGCCAAGGCAGGAGAATGGCGTAAACCCGGGAGGCAGAGCTTGCAGGAGCCGAGATCCGGCCACTGCACTCCAGCCTGGGCAACAGAGCGAGACTCCATTTCAAAACAAACAAACAAACAAACAAATAAACAAACAAACAAACATGGGACCCAAATGGAACTGTAGCAAGACCACAAAGACGATAGGATACTGGGAGCAAATGGGGTGGATAGGTGCTCTCCTGAGCTACTGAAGAAATGGTCTGGTGGTTAAGATAAAACACAAGCCGGGCGCGGTGGCGCCAAGCCTGTAAATCCCAGCCTTTGGGAGCCGAGACGGGCGGATCACGAGGATCAGGAGATCGGAGACCATCCTGGCTAAACACGGTGAAACCCCGTCTCTAAACTAAAAAATTACAAAAAACTAAGCCGGGCGAGGTGGCGGATTGCCTGTAGTCCAGCTACTCGGGAGGCTGAGGCAGAGAATGGCGTAAAACCGGGAGGCGGAAGCTTGCAGTGAGCTGAGATCCGCCACTGCAACTCCAGCCCGGGAGACAGAGCGAGAACTCCTTCTCAAAAAAAAAAAAAAAAAAAAAAAAAAGATAAAACACAAGTCAAATTTATTAGAGTTGTTCATAGTCAGCAATGGTGATTTTTTTTTTTTTTTTTTTTTAGGTGGAGTTTCGCTCTTGTCGCCCAGGCTGGAGTGCAATGGTGCAATCTCAGCTCACTGCAACCTCTGCCTCCCAAGTTCCAGTGATTCTCCTGCGTCAGCCTCCGGAGCAGCTGGGACTACAGGCACCTGCCACCACGCCCAGCTAATTTTTGTATTTTTAGTAGAGACGGAATTTCACCATGTTGGCCAGGCTGGTCTCAAACTCCGGACCTCAAGTGATCTGCCTGCCTCGGCCTCCCAAAGTGCTAGGATTACAGGAGTGAGCCACCGCACCCGGCCATAGCAATAGTGATCTTCTTGCTGGTCTTGCCATTCCTGGACCCAAAGCGCTCCATGGCCTCCACAATATTCATACTTGCTTTCACCTCGCCAAAGACCACCATGCTTACCATCTAACCACTCAGTCTTGACAGTGCAGATGAAAAACTGGCAAGTGTTTGTGTTGGGTCCAGCATCTGCCATGGGCAGGATGCCAGAATCTGTATGCTTCAGGATGAGGTTCTCATCATCAAATTTCTCCCCATAGATGGACTTGCCACCAGTGCCATTATGGTGTGTGAAGTCACCACCCTGACACATAATCCCTGGAATAATTCTGTGTAAGTAGGAACCCTTGCCGGGCGCGGTGGCTCACGCCTGTAAACCCAGCACTTTGGGAGGCTGAGGTGGGCGGATCATGAGGTCAGGAGTTCGACACCAGCCTGAGTAATATGGTGAAACACCATCTCTACTAAAAACACAAAAATTAGACGGGCGTGGTGGCGCGTGCCTGTAATCCCAGGTACTCAAGAGGCTGAGGCAGGAGAATCGCTTGAACCCGGGAGGCAGAGATTGCAGTGAGCAGAGATTGCTCCACTACACTCCAGCCTGGGCTACAGAGCGAGACTTCGTCTCAAAAAAAAAAAAAAAAAAAAGAGAGAGTAGCAACCCATAATCAAATCCTTTCTCTCCAGTGCTCAGAAAACGAAAGTTTTCTGCTGTCTTTAGAACCTTGTCTGCTAACAGCTCTGATATGTTAACATGGCTTTACGGTTTAGAGAGGTCACTTCTTGGCTTCTTGGTTTCCAGGCCCCTAACCTTGAAGGAGACGCAGCTCCTGGCGGCAGCAGTGTCTGCAAAGCTCACTTTTTTTTTTTTTTTTTTATGGATTTTCGCTCTTGTTGCCCAGGCTGGAGTGCAATGGCACCATCTCAGCTCACTGCAACCCCTGCCCCCAGGTTCAAGCGTTCTCCTGCCTCAGCCTCCCCAGCAGCTGGGATTACAGGTGCTCAGCTAATTTTTGTATTTTTAGTAGAGATGGGGTTTCACCACATTAGCCAGGCTGGTCTCGAACTCCTGACCTCAGATGATCCACCCGCTTCGGCCTCACAAAGTGTTGGGATTACAGGTGTGAGTCACCAGGACGGGTCAAAGTTTACTTCCTTTTTTTTTTTTTTGAGATGGAGTCTCGCTCTGTCACCCATGCTGGAGTGCAGTGGCGCGATCTCAGCTCACTGCAACCTCAAAGCTCACTTCTTATTGACTTCTAGCATACTGTACATGTCTTGCCTATTTTCTTGGGCAGGGATTTTTTTCTGTTTTGTTCACTACTGTACCTTGTGGCTTAGAATAGGGCTTGGAACACAGTAGTGTCTCATAGATAATTGTTGAATACATAAAGTAAATAAAATGTGCAGTCAAAACTATGGGGCCTGCAGGCATGGTGGCTCATGTCTGTAATCCCAGCACTTTGGGAGGCCGAGGCGTGAGGATCGCTCAAGCCCAGGAGTTCAAGACTAGCATGGGCAACAAAGCTAGACCCTCGTCTCTACAAAAAACAAAACAAAGCAAAAAAACCTATGCTATCTTTAAGCTACGTGGAATAATATGAACAAGAATATATCAGCGTGACCTCAGTAGGTATGTATGCCTAGGAGGGGAGAGAAGGGCTGGACAACCAAGCCCTAGACACAGCCCATTAAGGCGTGGAGTAGGCTCCTGGTAGCTGAACTGAATCTTTAGCACTCCACCCTGGAGAGAAAGAAGGGGTTCTCCAGGGTCAGCCAGCAGACAGCTGCATCCTTTCTGGAAACCAACCAGGGTGGCCAGCCGGTATTTGTCGTTCGTCCTTGTTTTCACCTAGTCAGGCCCAAGAGCCTCAAGGTGGGGTGGGGGGTTAGTGGAAGCTCGTAGGGGGAGGAGGTGACAGTCCCCAGAGTCTGGCCCCTTAATTCAGCCATCCCGCGGGCAGGCACCACACTGAGAGTCTGGATCTACAATGGACGCGCCTCCTGTCCTTCCCCCACTACGACCTGCTACGTGATCTCGGAAACAGGGTCTAGGACTGAGGCCCCTGCCCCCTCCTCTCGTAATTTCCCGGAGAATATGGGGCGGGGCGGTGAATCAGCACTCGCAGGGACTGATGCAGCCCTGATCCCCGCCAGGGGTCCCCAGCGGCCTCGGGATTCGAACCACCCCCAGTCCTCCTGCGCCTGCGCACTACCTCCGCTGGGAGTTGTAGTCTTGCCCGCCCCTTTGTCCTCGGTCTTCTCAACGCCTCAGCCCACGGCAGGTTACACTACAACTCCCAGGGGCCCATGCGTCGGAGGCCTGGCGGGGCGGGGGGCTGAAGGGAGAGGAATAAGGGGGCGTCTGGAGAAGCTGGGGTGAGGGAACTGGGGAGTGAAGTGAATAAAGGGGAGAGTGGGGGCGCAGTGGGAAAGGACGGGGTGCCCGGAAGACGCGCGGTGAGTCGAGTTGGGGAGCCGGGAGTTCTAGCCGCGGCCGGGCGGGGCCTGGGCGGGGCTTGCGGACGGGCGGGCGGGGCCTGCCTGCGTCATGCTGCGTGGGCGGGGCCGCACAGGGTTGTCCGTCCGTGGCACGCACAGCAGCCGCAGCCGCCTCGCTCCCGGTCCCGCGGTCGCAGCTCCAGCCGCCTCTTCCGCGCAGCCGCCGCCTCAGCCGCTTGTTCCGTGGGTCGGTCCTCTCCGGCACTTGGGCTCCAATCGCGCCCTCCAAGCCCTTCAGGCCGCCCCAGTGTCCTCCTCCTTCTCCGGCCAGACCCAGCCCCGCGAAGATGGTGGACCGCGAGCAACTGGTGCAGAAAGCCCGGCTGGCCGAGCAGGCGGAGCGCTACGACGACATGGCCGCGGCCATGAAGAACGTGAGTGTCTCCTCCCCTCCCCCGCCGCTCCCTGCCCCTCCGAAGACGCGGTCCTTGGCGTGGAAGGCCCGGGGCTTCGTCGCCCTGTCGCGATGGCGGGGTGACCGCCCCGTCTCGCTCACTGAGGGGGTCTGGGGAGGGTCCCCAGAGCCGACAGGAACACGGGCTGTGACGCGGCCTCTCCTCGGCGTCCCCAGGGCCCAGCGGCGCGGCCTCTCTGGCCCGGCGCGGGCGCAGGGCGGGGCGGGGTCCCGCGGGGTGGACTTGGGAGCGGGGTCTTAGGTCCCAGCGGCTCTAGGGGTACAGGGGATACGAGCTGGGAGCCGTGCGCATCCTTTGTGCCCCACTTCCCCCCCTCCTCCCAGCCTGGGCGTGGGGGCGGGGGACCGCATGGATGCGGTTCCTCTTTCTCTCCCTGGTGTCTGGGCGGCGCCTTTCCCATTCACTCAGCAGGTCTCCCGGTTTTCCACCTCCCCAGCCCCCCCAAAATCTTCCCCACTGTCTGTCCCGACAGATCACTGAGAATCTTCCCAGAAACATTGTATAGGGTCTCTTGAAAACCTGAGCTCCGTGGCGCAAAATCGAAACCACCTTGCTCACGTTTTTCTTAACAAAAGGCTCTTCTTTCTCCATTCCCCCAAAGCAAGTCCTCCGGCTTTTAGGAAGGGGGAATGTTTGTCTCGCTAGCGTTTTCATTGATCGTTTTCAACATGTCCTCTCTATTTTATTCCCTAATGTTTTTGTATTGAAAAGGGTAGGTATTGCCTGTAAAATAAAAGGTGGTGAATGTAGCTGACTGGTTCGATCCGTGTGACATATGCCGTTTCTTTTTTGAATACAGGCACGCGTCTGTGAAATTCCTATAAGTTGGGGGAAAAAATATTCTGTCTGATCTGATAGTGCAAACAAAGCGGTGGTGAGAGGCAGTATCAAGTCATTCCAGAAGATTCTGCATTTGTCATATTGCAGAGAGCCTAGACTGGGTGGAGGCTGGGAGGAGTTATTTTAAAGGGGAAAAAGTCTTTTTAAAAATTTTTGGTCGTTAGATGCATCTGAGGCTTTTTTTTTTTTTTTTTTTTTTAAAGCGAGTACATCTTCATGCTGATGAAAAGAGAATACTGATCTCCAGTTGTCGCATTTTGTCTGGGTTGCAGATTCCTCCCTGTATTGCACCATTTTGTCAGTGACACCACATTTATCTAATGGGCTGTCAATCAGTTTGATATTAGAGGAGGGGGAAGTATTGAACATTATGAAATGAAAGGTAGAAAATTAATGGTTTCGGGCCCCCACTATCTTAATATTTAATTTCCTGCCTTATGTAACAAAGGTTTTCAAATGCATCTGCATTGTGAAGTGGATGCTGGAGTGTACCTTGCATGTTACATCTTTTAAATGAAGCATTATTGATATTACAGATCAATTCTTGAATAACTTTACTGGTTCTCAAAAGAGGACAATGCTGATACCTTTACATTTAAACCAGGTATTTTAACAAAGAAAGGTTTTTGCCTTATTAAAGAAGAGAACCGGTTCTGAAATTCGGAATACTGCTGTGGCCACAGTCGCTGTCTTACAAGGTTTTAATGCTCAAATGATGTAAGTTGCACTTCTAATGGGTATCAGTATTGGAAATATCTTCAGTTCGTGTTATTTAATTTAGACTCTTCTAATTTTTCCGTATTTCTAGTTCCACAGGAAAGCGAGTGACCTCGCACCTATATCTATAGCAACCAAGTGATGTCACACACAATGACACAGAGGCTGCAATGCACCTAAGGGCTGGTAGGGAGTGTGCAAATGGCATTTATCCAAGGTAATGCAGAAATTAGCCGATAAGCCAGGTGGAATCAAGCACTTCATATTCCACCAGATAAGAATTAGTCCAAAAAATAAGGATTTCATTTACCCTTAAACATGCAAATCCGTGACCTCTAGCTAGGCCTTGTTCACCCTATTGCTAGCTTTCTCACAAAAGTTTATAAGATGCTTTTTTTATATTTTTAAACATTCATCTCACTTATTTAAAATACTGGGCAATGATGGAATAAAAGTAGAAATTTTAAACGATAATATATTTTATGGAATAAAAGTAGAAATTTTAAACAAGAATATAGTTTATGATAATAGTGCAGAGATGAGATGTATACTTGTGTTTATTTCAGATAGTTAATTTGGCAGGTTTTAATAAAAACCTTAAAAAAATGATGACTTTCTACTGAGTCATTTTCAGTTACTGTTAGGGAATGAGAACCAGTTCCAAAACCTTTTAAATCGAGATTTGGGAAGTTTGTTTTTTACTAGGTTTGTGCTTCTGCACCTTCACAGTATAGAGGAAAGAACAGTTTGTAAAATAAAAACCTTTTTTCAACTCTGTTTCCTGTGACTTTAAGGAAATAGGCTCTGTCCCTCATTTTCCTCATCTGTAAAATGGGACAGTACTTGAAAAAGTTGTGCGGATTCAATAAGAAATGTAGTAGGTGTTCCCAAATGGCAACTACCTAAGAAATTTTCTTCCTGTTTATAAAAGTCATCATGGAGAATTTGGAAACTGCAGAGAAAGAACCCAGTCTTACCACTCAAGTGAGCTCTCTTTTAAGGCCGAAATCATCCTGTTGATGGATTAAAATTTATTTGAGTTTAATGAAATTATCCTGGTGCTAACACTATTGGAATCTGTGCAGAATGATAGTTCTATGTGGGCAACCAGGACAGAAATACTGTATTATCCAGTATTTTGAAAAGAAGGAAAGAGAAATGTTAGGTCTTTTAAGACACATGTTTAGTCTTGTATTGAAGGAGGGTGAATACCTAATGTATCCTATGTATTAGACAATACTGTCTTGTCCTTTGACTTTTAATAGTCTCTTGAGAAGTTAATATTTTAAGTAGGCTACTGGTACTTGCCTCGGGGGGAGAAAAGGTTCAGGGCTACTAATTTTGTTGAAGTTACTGGGTTAAGCAGTTTACTTCAATGAGGGGTGGTGGGGGCAAAGGTGGCAAAAGGCTATCGTAATTTTTCTAAATCTTCCTAGTGGGATCAGTAGACTTTCAAATTCTTACTATCTTAAATATTCCATTCCCTAGCCACCCCCCTGCCCAGCTTTTCCAGATCAATAGCCATTATCACTAATGGTACCTCTGTAGACTCTTCAGAGGTGGAGTTCTGCCAACCATTATTCTGAGTCATGTGGCTTGAATTGTTCTCTTCTTGAGGGTGGAAAGAATACAGATCATACAGCTTGCTATTCATGTGTTAGCCTTCATAGTAACTGAAGCAGATATTAAGTGCTTTTTCTGATTATTTTGGAAATCTCCTACGTGTCTTTTGAATTCTACTGAGATTCAACATGGTGCTAAATGTTCATCCTCATTGCAGTCCTGGATTAACTGCAGACCTTGGGTAGGAGTTCATCTCTTGTATTCAGGGAAGCCTTATAAATAAGCCTTATAAATAAATAAGCCACTGTCTAAATTATTGAAAAGAGTGGAGAGAACGTTGTGTTTTTATTGAGGTAGAAGTTGCATAACATAACTTTAACACAGTCACATCACATTTCAAATGTGCAGTTGAGTGGCATTGGGTACATTCAGTGTTTTGCAGCCATCACCTATGTTCAAGAAAGGAGAAAGTGGTTACTTTTAAAAAGTGATGCCGGTCTGGCCTACAGCTGGCTGGAATTCAGCATGCCATTACCGATTCAGGAATGTGTCGATAATGGAGTGCCCACAACAGCTCACAGCCGGCGATAATTGTCTATCCCTTTGTCTTCGTTTACAAGCCTCTGAACTGAAAAAAGGGAATTAGCTTTAGTTAAGTTTGTACTGTATTCCCACTTAAAAAGTTATGGAACTTGAACACCGTATAATGTTCACCCAAATAAATAAGAACAATTTACTTGAAATCTGAGCAAATCATTACCTCTTTGGGGATTATGGAAATTTTGCTGGTGTTCTTGTGACTGGTTTTCAGCCCCAAGGCTGGCTTTATTATCAGTGATTTGCCGCCTGTGTGGTGGTGGTTTCCTAATGAGCAGGATGCAGGACTGAGACTGGGGAGCTCCTGCAGCTTGAGGCTGTCAGCTGATGGGACACCAGCCCAAGACATTCAGTACACTGTGACTGTCAGCAGCTGGATGGGAAAAGTACCGTTACTTTTCCCTTCTTTGCCCACTGCCAAGATCACCGGTCCTAACCTTTTTTTTTTTTTTTCTTTTTTTGAGAGAGTCTTGCTGTCACCCATGCTGGAGTGCAGTGGGCAGTGGTGTGATATCTGGGCTTACTGGAACCTCCACCTCCCGAGTTCAAGTGATTCTCCTGCCTCAGCCTCCCAAGTAGCTGGGATTACAGGCACACATCAGTCACCACGGCCAGTTAATTGTTGTATTTTTAGTAGTGACAGGGTTTCATCATGTTGTCCAGGCTGGGCTCGAACTCCTGACCTCAGGTGATCTGCCCACCTCGGCCTCCCAAAGTGCTGGGATTACAGGCATGAGTCACCGTGCCCAGCCTCAAGGACCACTTTCTGTGTTCAGTAGTCAAAGGGAAATAATCACTTTTAAATGATATAAAACATTATCTTCTCTTTGCCTTCTTTTTAGAGCTATTTAGGGTTTTACCAGATATTCCAGTCTATAATTATGTGTGCGTTTGATTGCTTGGTTTTGTTTGTTTTTTTGAGACAAGGTCTCAATCTGTCACCCAGGCTGGAGCATGGCTCACTGCAGCCTCCACCTCACAGGCTAAGGTGATCCTCCAGCCCCAGCCACACAAGTAGTTGGGACTACAGGTGCGTGCCACCACACCCGACTAATTTTTTGTATTTTTTTTGTAGAGACGGGGTGTTGCCATGTTGTCCAGGCTGGTCTTGAGCTCCTGGACTCAAGCAGTCTGCCCATCTTGGCCTCCCAAAGTGCTGGGATTACAAGTGTGAGCCACCACACCCAGCCCAGTCTATAATTATAAAGCAGCTAAATGTTGCCTTTCTACAAAGACTACCAAATACCAGCTGCCTTCTGGCCTCTCCTCTCAGAATCATTTTTCTGTATCTTCCCCAAATTCCATTTTAGGTGTCAGCTATCATATTGCTTAACTACCAAACCATGTTATTTTACTTAAAATTGTCATTTGTAGAAACCTTGAAAATTTTGATATTTTGCTAAATGAATTTATGAATTTGAGTGGTAGAAATTTAGTTACACGGAAACTGATTTAAAAAATTCCCTGGGTCGGGCACGGTGGCTCACGCCTGTAATCCCAGAACTTTTGGGAGGCCGAGGCGGGCTGATCATGAGGTCAGGAGTTCGAAACCAGCCTGACCAACATGGTGAAACTTTTCTCTACTAAAAATACAAAAAATTGGCTGGGCATGGTGGCGCTCACCTGTAATCCCAGCCACTTGGGAGGCTGAGGCTGGAGAATTACTTGAACCTGGGGGGCGGAGGTTGCAGGGAGTTGAGATTGCACCATTGCACTCCAGCCTGGGTGACAGAGCAAGACTCCATCTCGGGAAAAAAAAAAAAATTCCCAAAAGAAAGCTTTAATTTTAAGGTAAATAGTTATAAATAATTGGTTTGCTACCATGATTTTGTAGAAAAAATAAAAATTGCAAATCTTAAAAGACCATGTGAGTGAATCTTTTCTTTCTGTTTAAAGAACTGGTGAAGTCTTAGTTAAATTGCTGCCAGCATTTCACTTGTTAAGCGTGTGTCCTACAGAAATAGATTTTTCTTTACCTGAGTTGAATACTACTACTATGTGCTGCATGGCATTAAGTTTTGGTTGTGGGCCAGATGCAGTGGCTCACACCTGTAATACCAGCACTTTGGGAGGTCAAGGTGGGTTGATCTCTTGAGGTCAAGACCAGCCTGGTCAACATGGTGAAACCCTATCTCTTCTAAAAATACAAAAATTAGCTGGGCATGGTGGTGTGTGCCTGTAATCCCAGCTACTCGGGAGGCTGAGATAGGAGAATCACTTGAACCCAGGAGGCAGAGGTTGCAGTGAGCCGAGATCACACCACTGCACTCCAGCCTGGGTGACAGTGCGAGACTCCATCTCCAAAAAAAAAAAAAAGTTTTGGTTGTGAATAGGAAAGAGAGTGTTCTTACATATATAGCAATTTAACTAAGACTTTAAGATTTTTTTAACGTAACATTAAAACAATAAAATTATTCCAAATAAACTGTTGGGCTTCTTTTTTTTTTTTTTTTTTTTTTTTTCTAGACGGAGTCTTGCTCTGCTGCCCAGGCTGGAGTGCAGTGGCCGGCTCTCAGCTCACTGCAAGCTCCGCCTCCTGGGTTCACGCCATTCTCCTGTCTCAGCCTCCCGAGTAGCTGGGACCACAGGCGCCCGCCTCGTCGCCCGGCTAGTTTTTTGTATTTTTTAGTAGAGACGGGGTTTTCACCGTATTAGCCAGGATGGTCTCGATCTCCTGACCTCATGATCCGCCCGTCTCGGCCTCCCAAAGTGCTGGGATTACAGGCTTGAGCCACCGCGCCCGGCCGGGCTTCTTAACCTTTGGAAAGGTACCTGTGTTTGGAGAGATAAAGCCCATCTTAGTGAGTGGGACCCAGGTACCCAGCTTTCCTCTGAGCAGGGGTGTCCGAGCTGGGAGTATGACAGTGACAACAGTAGCCAGCTGAACATGTAATGACAGTAGCTGAAGAGGAGTCACTGATCCACCCCCAACCTGCCGCAAGCTGAGTATGAAGAGCAGCTGCCGTGGGCAGGGAAGTGAGGAATGGCTAAGCGAGTGAGGGGGGAAGGCTTTAAAAAGCCAGGTTTCTTTTGAAGCCATAGAGATGACTTACATTTCTTGAGCTGTCTGAAATAAATTTCTCATGACTCTTAAGCTATCATGTTTTAAAAACCCAGATCTGGGAAACAAAATGCCTCTGGGGCTGGTTCTTTAATAATGTAGAAATCAGCTTGAATTTTTGACTTTCTCTGTACAGACTCCTTTTGTAGCAATCTGACATGAAGCAGTGAGCATGTCTTTGCAGTGGAGGTGCAGCATAGTTAGTAGCCATGCAGGTAACCCCATACTCATTGGCACTATGTTTTAATGTGAAGACCTGGCTGGCCTGGGTAGGCTATAGAGCAGTGGTCCCCAACCTTGTTGGCACCAGGTACTCGTTTCATGGAAGACAGTTTTTCCATGGACTGGTTGGGGGCGAGGGGTAGGGGGATGGTTTGGGGATGAATCAAGCACATTGCATTTATTGTGCACTTTATTATTGCTACTTTGTGGTATGTAATGAAATAATTACAGAACTCACCAGTAATGTAGAATCAGTGGGAGCCCTGAGCTTGTTCTACAATTAGATGGTCCCATCTAGGGGTGATGGAAGACAGTGACAGATCATCAGGCATCAGATTCTCATAAGGAGTGCGGCCTACGTCCCTCACGTGTGCGGTTCACAGTAGGGTTGGCACTCCTTTGAGAATCTAATGCCACTGCTGATCTGACAGGAGGCAGAGCTCAGGTAATTCGAGCAGTGGGGAGTGACAGACTTCCTGCTCTGCAGCCAGGTTCCTGACAGGCCACAGACCCGTTGGGGACCCCTGCTATAGAGAATAGATGTTATTATTTTCAAACCTTTACATTGGGTCTTATATCTGTGTACTAGAGGTTAAGACTGGACATTATTTTTCCTACTAGGTTGAAAAAAATGACCCTACCCGGAAAGGCAAGAAGAATGAACAGGAGAGGAGGATATGAGCGACAAAAAAGGGCCTTCCAAGGCGAGGAAAGCTAGTGGGGACAAGGGAGTAGGGAAGGAATATTCTAGAGTATCTTGGATTTTGGAATGCCATGCCTGTTTAAAGGAGTCTGTAGTCTTTGGAAGGCTGTCAACAATGGGATTGACTACTGAAGACAAAAATGTTGGTGGCCTTTAGGATGCTAGAAATTTTGGGGGAAAATGACAAGAATCACCATAATGATTCACATGCAGGGATATTTCCATCGTGTCTTTTTCTGCAGTTTATATTCTTTTGCACCTTGCCTTTTTCACTTGACATCATTTCAATGATACTCTGTCGTTATTTTCAGTAGCTGAATAATCCTGTGGATATATCATAATTTGATTTTGTTTTACTTGGTATTTAGGCTGTTTCCAAATTTACGTTTGTAAATAATATTGATGAGGGTATAGATGGTCCCTGATTTCAGATGGTTTAACTTGATGATCTGATCTTTTCTTTTCTTTTTTCTTTTCTTTTTTTTTCTGTTTTTGAGACAGTCTCGCTCTTTTGCTCAGGCTGGAGTGCAGTGGCGCAATCTCAGCTTACTACCACCCTGCCTCCTGAGTTCCAGCGATTCTCGTGCCTCAGCTTCCCAAGTAGCTCAGATTACAGGCACGTACCACCATGCCCGGCTAATTTTTGTATTTTTAGTATAAATGGGGTTTCTCCATGTTGGCCAGGCTGTCTCCAACTCCTGGCCTCAGGTGATCTGCCCGCCTTGGCCTCCCAGAGTGCTGGGGTTACAGGCATGAGCCACGGTGCCTGTCCTTAACCTGACGATTTTTCGACTTTACGATGGTGCAGAAGCAGTAGGCATTCAGTAAGCTCTTCCACTTAGGAGGGTCACGTCCCGGTAAACGAGTTGTACGTCAAGGAGCATCTGGTATCTTTCAGGCACAATTCGTACATTAAGACAGACCCAAGAGGGGAATTGCTGGAAAACCAGCTAAGAATAATGTTTAAGGTCCTCACTAGTACAGGGTATTCTTTCTTGAAAGTTTTGAAAAATTTGTTTGAATAGGTATTATGTGCACATGTTTCAGAATTCAAAAGGCACCCGTCGCCCTTTGTCCTCTAGGAAGGAAAATGAGGTTGAAGCAGGGGTAGGCTCAAGTGCTGGCTTATTTGAGGCAGGGCGCATCTCCCTTATGCTTCTTTGGAGTGATTGCCTTTTTTTCCCCTTTGACTAATGGAAACTTTCAGACATACAAAATAAAGACAAATAGTACAGTAACCCCCGTACACCCAGCTTTACCATTTTTCAGCATATTGGTCTTTTATCTGTATTACATTTTCTTACTCTTTCTGGCCTCCTCAGGGATTGTTTTACCAGTATGGAAGATGGCTTTTTGGAGACAGTCTCTCTCTGTTGCCCAGGCTAGAGTGCAATGGTGCAATCTCAGCTCACTGCAACCTCCCCCTCCTGGGTTCAAGCAATTCTTCTACCTCAGCCTCCCGAGTAGCTGGGATTACAGGTGCTCACCCCCACGCCTGGCTAATTTTTGCCTTTTTAATAGAGACTGGGTTTCACCATGTTAGCCAGGCTGATCTCGAACTCCTGACCTCAAGTGATCTGCCTGCAGGTGTGCTTTTGTTTTTCATCGTTTGCTGGCCCTATAGAAAAAGGCTTCAGGTTTTTGGAAGTTGATCTATTTATTGAAGAAGGAAAAACAATATGGCAAAACTTCAAACAAAGCTATCGTTAACAGATTAAATTTTTAAAACTTAGGTAGAATATATTTCTACTGACATTATTTGGTACTGTGGCATGTAGATTCTCAAAAACACTTGCTGAGTGAATTACAACTACCTCTTATTTTCATTTTATGGTACCTGTTGCATTTTGATCTTGGTTTTCTCTGTTTATCATCTGACTGTGTGTGTGTGTATGTGTATGTGTGTATGAATAAATGGTGACCAAAACACTTTAGCAAGTGTTGATATCTGCTGTAAAAATATAGTACCATTATTTGCTGAGCTGTTGCAGTTCTGAAATGTTGATGAGTTAAGCTAAGCATCTGGACCACAATGGAAAACTTAGGGTACTTTTTGGCATGAATTTTTTTTACATCTATTCTCTAAATTTCTGCATTGACTAAAATCTTTTTGGGAAGACAAAAGATTTTTTAAATTACACACTGTTAGATGAAATATTGTAATATAGTTTGATATTTACTGTCACTTTGGGAAGCATTTTTATATACTTTTCCCAATTAATTTAACAACAGTTTTATAAAGTGATAGTCTTCTCATTTTAAAGGTGGAAATGTTTAATTTGCCTTAATTTTTTTCAAAGTCTAAGGCTCTTGGTTTGTAATCCCAGCACTTTGGGAGGCTGGGTGGCTCACGCCTGTAATCCCAGCACTCTGGGAGGTGGAGGTGGGCTGGTCACCTGAGGTCAGGAGTTTGAGACCAGCCTGGCCAACATGGTGAAGCCCTGTCTCTACTATAAATACAAAAATTAGCGGGCATGGTGGCATGCGCCTATAGTCCCAGCTGCTCAGAGGCTGAGGCATGAGAATCACTAGAACCAGGGAGACAGAGGCTGCAGTGAGCTGAGATTGTGCCACGGCACTCTAGCCTGGGCAACAGATTCTGTCTCCAAAAAAACAAAGTCTAAAGCTCTTATTTTAAGTTGTTTTTTTTTTTTTTTCTAGAAAAGGGGTCATGGGTAAAGTGGATACCAGCTGTTGTTTCAATTGATCTCTTTTAATTAATTTTAGCTTATGTTCCATTGCTTGCAGATGCATGGAAAATCCTTTTAAACTACTGCATATTTAATAATTTTTCCATTGGTTAACCTTGAGGTGGTGGCGTGTCGTCTAGGTTTGAATACAGAAGAACACTTTTCCTCTAGGACAGTTGCAAGATGTATTACTCAATACAAGTGTAACCCTGTTTCTTTCAGAAAACATCATTTGATCCCACGATTGCAGTGTGTTTTTTAAATGTCATTTAACAAAGGAGAGCTTGAGATTTTTAACATGAGGTAAGTGCTGTAGTTTTGCTGTTGGAGTCTTCGAGATATTGCCAGGAGGCATGAGGGTACCACTCAGAACTTAATGGAAGCGGATACCTCACTCATAAGAAATAGATCTCGGAGGAAGAGAAAACCTTTTGTATAGCAAATAAAAACCAGTATAATACGGTTTTATGTGGAATTTGCAAACTGGAGTTTGGAACATGTTTTGAGGATTTGGGTGAAGATCAAAGGAAGAAAAGAGATGCTAGTTTTTTATATTGTGTATAAGATATTTTTGTAGACATTTGAGTGTTTTTTTGTTTCTTTGTTTTTTGAGACAGATTTTCCCTCTTATTGCCAAGACTGGAGTGCAATGGCGCGATCTCAACTCACTGCAACCTCCGCCTCCCGGGTTCAAGCGATTCTCCTGCTTCAACCTCCCAAGTAGCACACGCCACCGTGCCCAGCTAATTTTTTTGTATTTTTGGTAGAGACAGGGTTTCTCCATGTTGGTCAAGCTGGTGTTGAACTCCTGACCTCAGGTGATCCACCTGCCTTGGCCTCCCAAAGTGCTAGGATTACAGGCATGAGCCACCGTGCCCGGCAGACATTTGAGTATTTGAATGTAAGCATTTGAATGTTTTGAAGACATTTTAGGCAGTTGGAAGAAATAAATGCACTGATCTCAAATCCTAGGAAAGATACAGGTTGTGATGGGATTCCTGTTGAACATCTGTGGGGATCTTGATTCTGCAAAATCAATTGAAGTAAGCCCAGAATGCTGTGCAACTGGAGACAGACACTGAGTTCACACTGGTCGTCAAGGAGGGTTTCCTAGAGGAAGTGATGCCTGCGCAGTGTCTTTGTGGGGCTTGAAGGAGGGGGAGAGGTTGGAGGAAGGAATAGCCAGGCAGAGGGCATGGGATGCTTAGTTTCAGTATGGAAAAGGAGAATCGGTGGCGTGATTTGTTTAGTTCCTGTTGGTGGCATTCAGGGAATGCCGTGGTGGTGTGCTTTTGAGGGAGTAGCAGGAAATGAGTTGAAACAGGCTAGCAGGAACCAGTTCATGAAGGGCCTTCTGGAGTTTGTTTCTTCTTAAGCCATGGTGAGTCTCTTCAGGCTGAAGAGGACCATAATCTACTTTTTGGTGTGGAGAGATCCCAGGCAGCAGTGTGGAAACTGAGTAGGACAGTGAGGCAGAGCGAGGGAAGGCTGAGGAGTAGATTGTCGGGTCTAGTCTTCAGGGACCTGGACAAGAATGGCGAGGGCAGATTGGAGAGGGAGAAATGGGTGGCCGGAGATAGAAGAAGAAAGAGGAGGCCGGGCGCGGTGGCTCAAGCCTGTAATCCCAGCACTTTGGGAGGCCGAGACGGGCGGATCACGAGGTCAGGAGATCGAGATCATCCTGGCTAACACGGTGAAACCCCGTCTCTACTAAAAATACAAAAAACTAGCCGGGCGAGGTGGCGGGCGTCTGTAGTCCCAGCTACTCCGGAGGCTGAGGCAGGAGAATGGCGTAAACCCGGGAGGCAGAGCTTGCAGTGAGCTGAGATCCTGCCACTGCACACCAGCCTGGGCGACAGAGCGAGACTCCGTCTCAAAAAAAAAAAGGAAAGAGGAGAAAATGGTGGAAAAGATGAATTCACGTGTTATGCTGAATTTGAGGAAACACTTAAGTGGAGGCAAATTAACTTGGCTACAGGTCAGTTTGGCGCTTATAACAGCGCCTGGCACAGTGTAAGCAAAGAAACATTTAGGATCCACTAATAACCAGGCTGGCCTAACCCTTGCAGAATATAATATCCTCTTCCCTGGTAGAACTGATGTTCGAGAGGGAGCCTTCTTTGTATCCATGTGTGTTGGAACCATGCAGAACAAAGGTCACCCAGAGAAAAATGTGACATGCAGTGATTGGCACTTAAATAGTGACTGAAACGAGGAAGGAAAGACCAGGAAAGAAGGCTGACAAGGGGCGGAGAGGAGAGCCTCAGGGTTAGATGCCTCTGTGAATTCAGACTTAAGATGAAGGCCAAGAGCACTGCATGCGTGGGGTCACGGGATGGGAAGACAGTGACCACTGTGTAGGGCTGTGGGTTGAGGAGGAAGTGAAACATGGAAGAAATGGTAACAATTGCAGACTTAATTCCAGAACCTTGATTTTGAAAGAACCAGGAAGAGGTGGGATTGAAATGCATCATTTATTGTTTATTTTATTTATTTATTATTTATTTTTTTGAGGTGGAGTCTCACTTGGTAGCCCAGGCTGGAGTGCAGTGGCGCGATCTCGGCTTCCTGAAACCTCCACCTCCCGGGTCCTGGGTTCAGGCAATTCTGCTGCCTCAGCCTCCCGAGTAGCTGGGATTACAGACTCGCGCCACCATACCCAGCTAATTTTTGTATTTTTAGTAGAAGCGGGTTTCACCATGTTGGCCAGGCTGGTCTTGAAGACCTCATGATCTGGCTGCCTCAGCCTCCTAAAGTGCTGGGATTACAGGCATGAGCCACTGCTCCCCGTCTCATTTATTTATTTTAAACCTTAACTTTTGCTGTATGTTAATGGGAAAGAGTAGGAGAGGGAGAATAGAAGAATGTAATAGAATGTAATAGAATAGTGGGATTCCATGGAGGGGGAAGAAACATCTTTTGTTGGCACTTAACGGAGGAGGTAGTGATAGGTGCAGCTACCTTTGGAAGAAAGGCCTTAGGATGGACCTAACTAATGGTCACATTCCTCTATGAAGAAGAGGTGGCAGTAACCTAGGATTGCCAGGTTTATAGTGACTTCAACCTCTAGTTCTCTCTCTGTGTCCTCCTCCCTCACGTAAATCTTGGTTGTGAGAGTGGGAGGGGCAGGG
The DNA here is from genome assembly GCF_007565055.1 of Rhinopithecus roxellana. NCBI lineage: Eukaryota > Metazoa > Chordata > Mammalia > Primates > Cercopithecidae > Rhinopithecus > Rhinopithecus roxellana. The sequence goes on along the minus strand of NC_044554.1, from coordinate 98,623,608 downwards.
GGTTGGATTGATGTGGGTATTTTAGGGATGGTGTAGCAGAAGGACAAGACATGATATGCCTGCAGAAAGAATGGAGTTGCTGGGTCTCCATGAACCTTGCAGGGAGTGAATAAAGCCTGAAGGGAAGGTGCTGAGAGAGAAAGGACAGAATTCAAGAGTAAGTCTTTTTTTTTTTTTTTTGAGACGGAGTCTCGCTCTGTCGCCCAGGCTGGAGTGCAGTGGCCGGATCTCGGCTCACTGCAAGCTCTGCCTCCCGGGTTCATGCCATTCTCCTGCCTCAGCCTCCAGTGTAGCTGGGGCTACAGGCGCCCGCCACCGCACCCAGCTAATTTTTTGTATTTTTAGTAGAGACGGTGTTTCACCGTGTTAGCCAGGATGCTCCTGATCTCCTGACCTTGTGATCCTTCCATCTTGGCCTCCCAAAGTGCTGGGATTACAGGCGTGAGCCACCACGCCCAGCCAAGAGTAAGTCTTATAGGTAAGAATGGGGACTGGGAAGTTAACAAGAGTTTGACTTTAAAAGTGAATGATTCGGCCGGGCGCGGTGGCTCAAGCCTGTAATCCCAGCACTTTGGGAGGCCGAGACGGGCGGATCACGAGGTCAGGAGATCGAGACCATCCTGGCTAACATGGTGAAACCCCGTCTCTACTAAAAAAATACAAAAAACTAGCCGGGCGAGGTGGCGGGCGCCTGTAGTCCCAGCTACTCGGGAGGCTGAGGCGGGAGAATGGCGTAAACCCGGGAGGCAGAGCTTGCAGTGAGCTGAGATCCGGCCACTGCACTCCAGCCTGGGCGACAAAGCGAGACTCTGTCTCAAAAAAAAAAAAAAAAAAAAAAAAAAGTGAATGATTCTGCTTAAGATCAAGAGTAATAAGTTGTCTCAATTGACTAGTTCAACAAACGTTTATAATTCATTTTTGAGAATAGCCTTGGGATGATAATGGAAGTGGAACCAGCGGTCTGGACACAGATAAATAACCCTATTTAAAGTGAGCATGACATTGATTCCCGGAGAAATTGTAGAAGCAAAGATCAGACCTGAAAGAGATTATCACGTAGGAGTCAATATGGGTGTGTTTAAGAACCTTTTTAACTAATTTTGATCGAACTAATTTTGGAATAGGGTTTTTGACTGCCAGCCATGGGAGTGCTGGAACATAGTATATCTGGATTTTTTCAAGGCATTTGATGAGGTGTCTTCCTGATATGGAGTTAGGTGAGCTGCAGAGGCTTGTCATGTGCCCTGATTGTTAATAAGTGTTTTAACAAGCCTAATTCTGAGGCGGGCTGATCACCTGAGCTCAGGAGTTCAAGACCAGCCTGGCCAAGGTTTAGTAGAAACCCTGTCTCTACTAAAAATACAAAAATTAGCTAGGCGTGGTGGCATGCACCTGTGGTCCCAGATACTCGGGAGGCTGAGGTGGGAGGATCTCTTGGACCCAGGAGGTGGAGGCTGCAGTGAGCTGAGATTACACCATTGCATTCCAGCCTAGGCAACAGAGCGAGACTCTGACTCAAAAAAAAAAAGCCTAATTGTTTGCTTAAAGTCCTGTACCTTGCTCCCCAGATTCATTTGTTCCATTCCACTTGGTGCAGGTGTTGCTTAACAGTAACACCTGCAGAGAACAGCAGATCTCAGGACTCTGACTGCCATCTCAATAGGAATTGAGTATGATTTGCTTTTCATAAGTCAGTTTAGTTTGGAGCTTTGAAATACCATATTAGTTTTTGCTTGTCTTACAGTACCCCAAACAAGTATTTGTTGATTCTCACAAATCTGTGGGTTTGCTGAGTAGCTGGTCTAGGCCAGCTGCACTGAGACTGGGTGAACTGCAGTGGCCTCACCCACAGTCTCTCACCTCCAGGTTAACCCAGGCTTCTTCACGTGGTGGTGGAAGATCCCAGCAGCGAGTCCCAACGCACAGGCACTTGCTTATCTCATACAGCCTTGATTATCTCATACTTGCTCAGGCTCCATTAGTCAAAACCAAGTCACATGACCAAGTTCAGATTGTGGAGGTAGAGAGATATCCAATCTCTTGATGGGAGTAGCTGGATTCATATTGGAAAGGAAGTGGGTGGAAGGAATGACAGAGTCAGGAGGTGTTACTAGGACCCTTTTTGAAAACAATCTCTGCTGGGTACGTCATGTGTAGATTGATGTCATTCAGCACACATTCAGAAGTGACTGTTGAGTTAAGGTCCCACCATGATTTATGGGTGATGCTGATTCACATGGCCGAGCCTAGATTCTAGGGGTGGAGTATGAGCGTTATATTAATGTGAAGAAGCAGAGAGAGGTGTGATGGGAAGAGTCTGAGTCTGGTGGCCGGGGTATTGAAAACTCACAGGAGGGTTCTTCTGCTTCCACAGTATGCGCATTTGGAGCAGATGATCCTTTGCTGATATGGAGGCCATCCTGTGCATTATAGGGTGTTCAGCAGCATCCCTGGCCTCTACCCAGTAGATACCTTAATAAAGCTGATTGTTAAAAATGGCTACAATATGCCATAGTTTACAACAACTTTTACACGTAAAAAAAAATTAATTTTTTTTTTCTCTTGAGACAGTCTTGCTCTGTCACCCAGGCTGGGGTGCAATGGTGCAGTCTCGGCTCACTGCAACCTCTGCCTCCTGGGTTCAAGCGATTCTCCTATCTCAGCCTCTTGAGTAGCTGGGATTACAGGCGCCCACCACCATGCCCGGCTAATTTTTGTATTTTTAGTGGAGACGGGGCTTCATCATGTTGGCTAGGCTAGTCTTGAATTACTGACCTCAGGTGATCCTCCCGCCTCGGCCTCCCAAAGTGTTGTGATTACAGGCGTGTGCCACTGCGCCCGGCTGGTTAATTTTTTTAATAGTTTAATTTTTTGTTGGGAAAGTCCTCTCCCCTCCCCCCCTGACTTCCAAATCAGATCTATGATAAAACTAGTAATTAATTAGAAATAGTCGCTAATTTGTTTGATGAGTTCAGAAAGTAGCCCAGCGGAGGTTTGAAGCCTGATATACTAAATAGCAGACTGAGGGTTATTGATAAGCGGGAGCGCATTTAGGGGAAGATCGGGGCAGGGAGGCAGGTGTGGCCTGGCTGTGGAAACAGGTTAGAGAAGACTCTAGGATACGAGAACCAACCTCGCCAGTTTCAAAAATAGATTCTGGCCCTCACGAGAGAACAATCTTAAGGCCAGCAAATGGCAGTTGTAGGGAAATAAGCAGCCTTGATATGAAGAATTCAAGTACTTATTAACCTCTGAAGGTGGAATTCAACCAAGTTCTCACAGAAGTGTGCAACAGAGGGTCGGAGACCATCCTTCGCCCAGCGGGGTTTGTAAGAGGGAAAGGAGTGCAGAGTGGACTATCTGTATTTCAGAGCACGTTGTCTTAGTGCTTCTTCTTTGATTTTTTCCTCCATATTGGTGGGACCGAATGCTTCGTAATGACAGATACCCATGGCAGGACATGTAAATTTCCTGCCCTTTTTCTTCTTTCCTTTATGATAGCTGTACACAAACTTAAAATAAGCCCTTTCGTTCCCCTTTTTGGAGAGGATATTAAGAAATATAACCTGCATTATACTACTAGGAGGACACAAGAGGAGGATTAAATGTAAGAGCCAGAGGTCTGTGCTCCATTCCAGTGAGTTTTCTCTGTGTAAGTCCACATATTATGAAACGTCAGGTATTTCGAATTTTGTATTTCAAACAAAAGAGCTGATGTTTGATTGCTGGTGTGTGTGACAGTGCTGTATAAATTGTCGTATAGTGCAACAATTTTTCAGTAGCTTTGTTGAGGTACAGTTTACATACCATGCAATCCACCCATTTAAAGTGTGCAATTTAATGGTTTTCAGTATGTTCAGTCTTGGATAACCATCACCACATTTTAGAATGTGCCATCAACCCAAAAAGAAACCCCATATTGGCAGTCATTCCCCATCACCTCCCCTCCCAACCCAGCCCTAAGTAACCACTAATCTGCTTTCTGTTTCTATGGATTTGCCTATTCTGGACGTATTATGTAACTGGATCATACAGTATGCAGTCTTTTGTGACTGGCTGCTTCCATTTAGCAAAATGTTTTCAAGATCATCAGTGAAGCATGTTATCAGTGCATCATTTGTGTGTCTAAATAATATTTCATTATATAGATCACACTACATTTTGTTCAGCCATTCCTCATTTGATGGACATTTGCATTGTTTCCACCTTTTGGCTGTTAGGACTAATGTTGCTGTGAACATTACAAGATTTCTTTTTTTTTTTGAGACAAGAGTCTTGCTCTGTCACCCAGGCTGGAGTGCAGTGGTGCCACCTTGGCTCACTATAGCCTCTGCCTTCTGGGTTCAAGTGATTCTCGTGTCTCGGCCTCCTGAGTAGCTGGGATTACAGATGCGAGCCACCACGCCTGGCTGATTTTTGTATTTTTAGTAGAGATGGGTTTCACCATGTTGCCCAGGCTGGTCTCAAACTCCTGACCTCAAGTGATCTGCCAACTTCAGCCTCCTAAAGCGCTGGGATTACAGGCATGAGCCAACGCTCCCAGCCCCTGTACAAGATTTTGTATGGGCCAGGTGCAATAGCTCCCCCTGCACTTTGGGAGTCTGGGGGACAGGAGGATCACTTAAGCCCAGGAGTTTGAGACCAGCTGCAGCAGCATGGTGAGACCCCAATCTCTACAGAAACTTAAAAAAATTAGCCAGCCGTGGATGGCACATGTCTGTAGTCCCAGCTACTCGGGAAGCTAGACTGAGACAGAAGGACTGCTTGAGCCCGAGGCTGCAGTGAGCCGTGATCATACTACTGCACTCCAGCCTGGTTGACAAGAGTGAGACCCTGTCTCAAAAACAAAGAATTTTTTATGGACGTATGTTTTTATTTCTCTTGTGTTTATCTGTGAGTGGAATTGCTGAGTCATAATGCTGCTAAGGAAGCATTTTGAGAAACTGCTACAATTCTTAACCTAGAGAAATAAATATGCATGGTTCCCATCTGAATCGGCAAGGGAGAGATTATTATAAAAACCCTCCCTCCTTGGTTAAGAACTATTCGTATAGTGGAAAGCATGCAGGATTTGGATTCAGTGTATTTGAGTTCTGTTCTTCAGCTCTGAGCCTTAATTGTCTTTAAATTAGGAATAATGATACTTAATCATAAATGATTGTCTCGAGGGCGAGGAGTTAATAGTTTTGTTGAAAAATCCATTTCTGATCACAGAAGTTTATTAGAAAAATATAGACTAGATGGATACTTTCTTAACATGATAGAGAAAAACACAATTAAACCAAGAGCTGACATTTAAGAATGAAATCACTGGAAATAGTTCCATTGAATTCAAAACAAAACAAAAAAATGCTCTTAAGCATTATTGATATTGGCCTTGTCCAGGTAGTATATGATTCAAGTATAGGAAATTCTAACTATGGGAAAGGACAGGTGATATTTGGAAACCATAGGTTATGTTTGTAGAGAATAAACTGGAAAAATAATAGAATTGATTGTTAGTAAAACAGGGCTGATCCATACAGTTGCCCCTTGCACAATGTGTGAGTTAGGGGCACAGTCAAATCCCATGTGTAACTTTTTTGTTTTTTTGTTTGTGTGTGTTTTGTTTTGTTTTCTGAGACAGAGCCTCACTGTGTCGCCCAGGCTGGATGGAGTGTGATGGCGTGATCTCGGCTCACTGCAACCTCCACCTCCCAGGTTCAAGCAATTATCCTGTCTCAGCCTCCCGAGTAGCTGGCGTTACAGATGTATGCCACCACGCCTGGCTAATTTTTTGTATTTTAGTAGTGACGGGGTTTCACCATGTTGCCCAGTCTGGTCTCAAACTCCTGAGCTCAGGCAATTCACCCGCCTTGGACTCCCAAAGTGCTGGGATTACAGGCGTGAGTCACCGCACTTGGCAGAAAATATTATTAAGAAAAGCGTAAGAGAAACTATATTTACTCTTCCTTAAGCGGAAGTCGGTCGTTGTAAAGGTCTTCATCCGCATGGTCTTCATGTTGAATAGGCTGAGCAGGAGGACAAAGAGGATTGGGCTTGCTGTCTCAGGAGTGACAGAGGTAGAGGAAAATTCACATGTAAGTGGATTTGTGCAGTTCAAACCTGTGTTGTCCAAGGGTCAACAGTATAGTATATATTCTGTATACTATTTTTAACCATATAAAGATATCCTTTGTTCTTCATTGTATCTTTATCATTTTTATACATTATTATTATTACTTCTATATATATTTTTTGAGATGGAATCTTGCTCTGTTGCCCAGGCTAGAGTGCAGTGGCACAATCTTGGCTCACTGCAACCTCCGCCTCCTGGGTTCAAGTGACTCCTGTCTCAGCCTCCTGAGTAGCTAGGATTACAGGCACGCGCCACCACGCCCAGCTAATTTTTGTATTTTTAGTAGAGATGAGGTTTCACCGTCTTGGCCAGTCTAGTCTCAAACTCCTGACCTCAGGTGATCCGCCCACCTCAGCCTCCCAAAGTGCTGGGATTACAGGCGTGAGCCACAGCACCCGGCCTGTTACCATTATTTTTATACAACTAAGTTAAAACATACAGAAAGCAAAGAAGTGTGGGTTTGAGTTTATTGTATACATCCATAAACTGTTTATATAAAATTACTGGCATTGGGCTTTTCTGAAAACTTGGCTTTCAAGGTTGTCTTTAAGCTGCAATTGTAGGTATGAATAACGGTAACTAGTGGAGAGTGTTCGTTGGAATAGGTACTACTAGTCGTCGGTACAAAGTCCAACCTAATCACCCTTGACTGTTTCCCAGCCAGTCTTGCGTTCAGACCCTTCTAGAAATGCAGTGTGAGTGCACAGATGATTTTTAGTGCCATCTAGATTTCTGTCCTGTGCACATGACCACTGGATACGTGCCTGTTACCCACACTGTCACCTTCACTAGGAAGCCTTGGCAGTGTGATCGGAGAAAAATTCACTGAATGAGGTTGAGCATTTTTCCTGTTTTCCTTTTCTCTGTTCCTTTTGCCCATTTTTGTGTTACTGGTTGATCTTAGAAATTCTTTGGAGGTTTTTATGTGTTAGAGAAATCAGCCCGTTCTCCGTGGTATTGCAGTAGTTACGTCATCAGAGACTCTTAGCATAGAAAAAGAGCACAACATTTGAAGCCCAAGGGCTGGAGTTTTTTCTGCTCTGTGGAGTGTTAGTGACGTGACTCTGGGGAAAAGTCATGTTATTTCTCTGAGTCCCACCTGTAAAGTGAGTGTAATACCCACCTTGTAGAGTGGGACTTGGCACTGTTGGCCAAACCCAGTCTGTCACCCAGCTCTCCTCTCATCGGTGAGACTTTGGCTTGGCCTTGGATAGAAGTTTCACGACTCTGAGGCTGTTGCTCTTCCTCGAATGAATGTTTCCCTTCTGCACAGTTTTTAGCCAGGGTGATTGCTGCTGAAAAAACCAACTAAAGTTGTTACTTCCTAATTAAAATTTTCTCCAAGTATTCCATGCAGTTTGCTACGTTAAGAATACCTCTGACTGATACTCCAATGTGAATAAGTTGTATTTTCTCCATGTAGACTGAGTACCTTGAGTACATCCCACTAACGTTTTGTGTCTTCACGTTGTGGTACAATGTGATGTATATACTAGATGGTGCATGGATACTTGATGAATTAATTATTTGATAAGTAGTGGCCATTAAGCATATTTTACTTAGTCACCGGACTATAGAACATGTTGTATCAAGTTTTCTGGAATGAATGTGTGTTGAAAGTCCCCAAGACTGCTTCCAGGCTTGGTGATTTGCTGGGACTCAGCAAATACTTGTACTCATGGCTGTGGTTTTTTACTGTGAAGTATGCAAAACTCAGTCGGCAAAAGGAGGTTGGTCACAGTGGCTCATGCCAGTAATCCCAGCACTTTGGGAGGCTGAGGCGGGCAGATCACTTGAGCTCAGGAGTTCAAGACCAGCCTGGCCAAACATGGTGAAACCCTGTCTCTACTAAAAGTAGAAAGTTTAGCTGGGTATGGTGGTAGGCACCTGTAGACCCAGTTACTCAGGAGGCTGAGGCAGGAGAATCACTTGAACTTGGGAGGCAGAGGCTGCAGTGAGCCGAGATCGCACCACTGCACTCCAGCGTGGGTGACAGAACGAGACTCCATCTCAAAAACAAAATTAGCAAAGGGAAGAGGTTCATGAGACGAAAATCAGAGGAAGCCAGGCACAAACTTTCAAGAGTCCTCTCCCAGGGAAATCACACGGGATATGCGTCATTATTCCAAACTGTGACAATATGTGACAATATGTGAGAAATGCTGCCTACCAGGGGTCTTGTTAGAGACCAGCTGGGGGCTGGTTACCTAAGTACCCTCTGTCTACCTAGCACATGTCCAAATCCAGATTCCCAGAAGGAAAACAGGTTTAACATAAACCAGATTGTTTGTACCAACAGTTTGGCGACAGTGAGCTATCTTTATCAGGGAATGGTGGGAACCCTCCCTAAATCCGTGTTCTCAGATGCCAGCCAGAGACCAGCCTTGTAAGCAGACCTTTCGAAAGACAGCAGACTCAAGCCTGTTATGTTAGCTCTTCTGCGCAGAATAGAGTTCACATTTGAGGCGTGTTATTCAGATACGTAAGGTTATTTTCACAAGTGTTCAGTCGATTATTTAGTAAATATAGGTTGTCTTTCGAATACACGATGAGTTGTGATGAAGGAGAACCGTGTCCCATCCATTTGCAGTGGTTTATTCCACTGTCTGCATATTGTATCCTTAATACGGACATCAGCGCACATCCTGCACTTGGTCATCTCATTCTTTCTGTTTCTATTTAGCACTCACTGCATTTTTCTTTTTCATGGCCCCTTGGCCCTTTCAGGTGACAATATTCTCAAATTCTAGGAGGACAGAAAATGTAAGATGGAGCGAAGTCTCATACCTAGCACCTGCTAGGTTAAAAAAAAAAAAGCTGGGCATGGTGTCTCACGCCTGTGATCCCAGCACTTAGAAGGCCAAGGCGGGTGGATCACCTGAGGTCAGGAGTTCGAGACCAGCCCGGCCAACGTGGTGAAACCCTGTCTCTACTAAAAACACAAAAATTTAGCGGGGTGTGGTGGTGGGTGCCTGTAATCCCAGCTACTTGGGAGACTGAGACACAAGAATCACTTGAACCCGGGAGTCGAGGGTGCAATGAGCCGAGATCGCGCCATCACGCTCCAGCCTGGGTGACAGAGCGAAACTCTGTCTTCGGGGGAAAAAAACAGACTTTCTTAGAGCAGTTTTGGGTTCACAGCAAAAATGAGTGGAGTTCCCATGTACCCCCTGCCCCCACACAAGCGCAGCCTTTCTCCCTCAGCAGCCCCCACCAGAGGGGTACACTTAAACTAATTAATGAATGTATCATCATTATCACCTAAGGTCCACAGTTTACAGTAAAGCTCACTCTTGGTGTTCTACATTCTGTGGATTTGGACAAGTGTATAGAGGCGTGTAGCCACCGTCTGAGTATCACACAGTGTAGTTTCATTGCCCTGAAAGCCCTGTGTGCTCTGCCTGTTCATCTCTCCTGGGTTAGTTTTTGGATGTGAACTTCAGTTCTTTGTAGGGATTTTCAGTTTTATTAAATCAAAGTGTTGGGTGAGGTGCCTGTAGTTCCAGTTTGAGGCAGGAGGATTGATTGCTTGAGCCCCCAGGAGTTATTTAAGAAGATTAAAAATGCAGAATTGTATTCATAACTTTTGGTGGGGGGGACAGATCGCTCTTGCCCAGGCTGGAGTGAAGTGACTCCATCTTGGCTCACTGTAACCTCCACCTCTCAGGTTCAAGTGATTCCCCTGCCTCAGCCTCCCAAGTAGCTGGGATTACAGGCATGCACACCACACCTGGTTCATTTTTGTATTTTTAGTAGAGATGAGGTTTCGCCATGTTGGCCAGGCTGGTCTCAAGCTACTGACCTCAAGTGATCCACCCACCTCGGCCTCCCAAAGTGCTGGGATTACAGAGGTGAGCGGCTGTGCCTGGTCCCTACCATTACAATGTAAGGTTCTTGTTAGATAAGGAAATTGTGAATGACCTGGTGCTCCATGACTTAAGGTCAGAAAGTCATCTGAGCAGCTTTCCAAGAATTTCAAGAGTTGCTAATCTTAGGTAGAAAAGGTTTCTCTCCTCATCAACTCTTAGGGGAAAATAGTTGACACTAATTAATATCTGATTCCTTAGCAGCTGGGATTTGGGGAGTTCTACTTTTTAAACTGTTGGTGAGAATAACATAGATTTTTCTAACCATTTTACCTACAGCTATCTTTAACATCTTTTAAGTCACCAAAATAAATTTGAACTTGAGCTTGTAGTAGTAGAGAAGGCAGAAATTTTAATTTTGTTTTTAAGCAGAACATACAACTCTGGGGAATAAAAACTGAAACCTACATTTTCCAACAGCCATGACAGTAAATTTTGAGGACCATGTTTACAAGTGTCCCATTCGTAGAAACAGTTTATTAACCAGGGCGTGGTGGGAGGCTGAGGTGGGAGGATCACCTGAGCCCAAGAAGTTGAGGCTGCAATGAGCTGTGATCACACCATTTGTCTCCAGCCTCGGCAGCAGAGTGAGACCCTATTTCTTTCTTTTTTAATTTTTTTTAATTTTTTATTTTTTAAAAAAGAAGAAAGTTAGGCAGGATGGCTCACGTTTATAATCCCAGAACTTTGGGAGGCCAAGGCTGGAGGATCACTTGTGCTCAGGAGTTCGAGACCAGCCTGGACAACATATGGTGACCCTGGCCCCTGCAAAAAAAATTAAAAATTAGCTGGCGTGGTGGTAGATACCTGTAGTCCCAGCTTCTCTGGAGGCTGAGGGACAGGAGTTTGTGGCATGGCTGCAGTGAGCCATGATTACACCACTGTACTCCAGCCAGGGCAGCACAGTGAGACCCTGTCTCTGTTTAAACAACAACAACAAATTTAATGACTGTTTTGAAAAATGTTACCTCCCTTCCCAAATGATACGGATCCTGTATCGTCCCACATTGAATAGTTATTCTGTCATTCTGTATTGATTAAATCTTTTTAGACACTATTAAAATAACTTCTGTTATTTTAAGAGGTTATCTTTTGACCTTTAAAACTAGTATGGTGTGGATCTCTTAATTTAAAAATAACAGATTAATTTTCATGCAAGTAATTTTGATCTAAAGGATAAAGGATTTTTTAAAATTCTAGTTTAAGGTGTTCAGAACAGCCTTTCTTTAGACTTTTTAGAGCCGAAGGGTTTCCCCTCTAACTTAGTTTTTCACTGGCAGAGAACATCTGGGTGTGTTCCAAATGTGGTTGAGCTACTGCATCCAAAGGTGATACTGGCATTTCGTAATCTTGTTCCAATTTGTCTGGGGACAGCTAGACAGACTTTACATAAGTACAGATTGCCACTCTGGGCTCTGCAGGGAGACTTCATTTGCGGCAGGAGGAGCCCCCCCCCAGGACTGGTGAGGTAATTTGAGCTTTAAATAGCTCCTGGCCCTTGAAATAAGGACAGCATGATTTAGGGGAAAGGCCAGAACTTGATCTCTGTGGCCTTCGGCACGCTGGCCTCCCCTTGCACTGGAGGCAGTCATGAGGCCTGCGCTGCGGGACAGTTTGTCTTCAGCGTCCGCACACTCAGGAAAGTATGCCAGAGACCGAGGCTTAGCTCCTTCCAAAGCCAAGTCTGGGCAGTTTTTTTTTCAGGCTATATAGAACTAGGGTTTATGGAAAGGAAGGGATGTGAGGCAGCTAAGGCAATTTCCGCTTAAAATAGAGAAGAGGATGAAACAGAGAAGAGACACTCGATAACAGGAAGATGAGCTGGGAGATCGTTAAGAAATGTAGACATCTCCTGTAGTGAGAACTAAAAGGAAAATTATTCAGGGTATTCTTAAAAGTAGTTCCTCACATTTCTGTAGCATTTTACTTTTTCAAGAAGAGTTTGCTGGGCACAGTGGCTGTCACCCGTAATCCCAGCACTCTGAGCGGCCAAGGTGGGAGGATCACTTGAACTAAGGGTTTCGAGACCAGCCTGGGCAACATAGTGAGACCTTGTATCTACTAAAAATTTTAAAATGGCTGGATGCAGTGGCTCACACCTGTAATCCTAACACTTTGGGGGGCTAAGGTGGGTGGATAACTTGAGGCCAGGAGTTTAAGAGCAACCTGGCCAACAAGCAGGACCTTGTCTCTACGGAAAAACACAAAAATTAGGCATGGTGGCACACTCCTGTAATCCCAGCTACTCGAGAGGCTGAGGCAGGAGAATTGCTTGAATTCCGGGAGAGGTTGCAGTGAGCCAAGATCGTGCCATTGCACTCCGGCCTGGGTGACAGAATGAGACCAGGTCTTTTTGAAACTCTGTCTCCAAAAAAAAAAAATCAGCCATGCATGGTGGCGCATGGCGCACACCTGTAGTCCCAGCTACTCTGGAGATTGAGGTGGGAGGGTTGCTTGAGCCCAGTAGTTTGAGGCTGCAGTGAGCTGTGATCATGCCTCTGCACTTCAGCCTGAGAAACAGAGTAAGACCATGTCTCGAAAAGAAAAAGAAAAAAGAAAGACTTTCTTATTTATCTGATATACCTGTATATTACCTTATGAAAGAGGACAGAAATCCCCATTTTGCAGATAAGAAAACCAAAACCCAGAGAAATGAAGTGGCTTGTCCCCATGATTGCTTAGCAAATGATGAAAGTGGGAAAAGCCCAATCTTCCAGTTATTTGTGGACACATCAGAATTCAGCATGAGTGACAGCGGGCTGCTGGATGACAGATAGTCAGTGCAGAATGAGACACGAGGTGCCTATGTTTATTCATGCAGGAGTGTTTGCAGAAGGCCAGGGCACAGGAGGTGGTGGAGCAAAGCATCTCTTTCCTGGTTCCTTCTGCTCTGAACTCAAGTAGTGCCAACCCCCTATGCTTCCCCTCTTTTGAGTCTGGTTCACCGAGGGCACGGCTGGCAGGAGTAACGTTGTTCTCCAGCATTAAACAGAGCATCAGTAATGTCTAGGAAAAGGTTGACTTTAAAACACTACTGATCAGTTGGAGAATATTTGAGCATACAGCACTGGCTGATGAGTTCATTCAGAAGATGAACCGCCTGCCATAAACTAATAAGATGATTTGGTTTATGTTTTGATTTAATTATCTCTGAGTAGATGCTGCTTGGAGTAGTGATTGTAACCAGTTTTGCCAAGCATACCCCCCGTTTTTAATTTTTAAAAAAAGTTTTTTGAGATGGGGCCTTGTTATGTTGGCCAGGCTGGTCTTGAACTCCTGGCCTCAAGCAGTCCTCCCCACCTGGTGTCTCAAAGCACTGGGATTACAGGGATGTGCCAATATACTGAACATAATGATTCAAACATAGAAAAAAAGTCTGGTAGTTCAGTTCCTCCATGCCGCAGGAGTTTAGTACAGGGATGTCCAGTCTTTTGGTTTCCCTGGGCCACATTCCCTTGGGCCACACATAAAATACACTAACACTAATGAGAGTTGATGAGCTTAAAAAAAAAAATTTGCAAAAAGAAAATCACAATGTTTTAAGAAAGTTTACAAATTTGTGTTGGGCTGCACTCAAAGCCATCCTGGGCTGCATACAGCCCGTGGGCTGCAGGTTGGATAAGCTTGGTTTAGTAGATCTTTTTGGATTCTAGCTCCCTACCTGTTATCTCTGTATGTCATATAATGTTATGCAGATGCTGTGGTTGATCTACACAGGGGACAGGGAGTAACCTACTTTTCTTCTCTCCTCTCTTCACCCCATCCCCAGCCAGTTGGCATATGCCGGTAGTTCCAGCTCCTGGGTAGGCAGAGGTGGGAGAATCATCTGAGCCTAGGGAAGTTGAGGCTGCAGTGAGCTGTGATCCCGTCGCTGCACTCCAGGTTGGGCGATAGAATGAGACCCTGTCTCAAATACAATAATAATAGTAATAATGATAATGTATTTCATATGATTGACAAATAATGTAATAGTGTATGACTCTGATACTATAGAAACCAGGTAAATAAATTTAGTATTATTGGCTGAATTTTTTTATTATAATCAGTGATTTGTAGTCATAAAAATACACAACATTGGTTGGAGATGCCACTTTAGTTTTCTGAAGGTGATTAATCTTGGGGGTGGTGAGGGCGGGAGCCTTGAGAAATGGCCATCTTGGGAGAAGCATTGATTCCTGTTGCCCAGCTCAGCTCAGAGGCGCTGTGCTTGCCTCATTCTTTTGTATTGCTGGTTGTAAAATTGTATTCAGTCAGACACTCCCACTGCCACAAATACATGTTCCCTGGGTTGCTAAAATATCACAGCGATCAGACTCAATCCCAGGCCCCTTATTTGGACTCATTGAGGTTTAGAATTCACGTGCGTATGATCAGAAAGGCCTCCATGTTTCTCAGAAGTCAGCTTGAAGTTGACTCAGTATTTTCTCATCCAGAAGGGATGGGACTGAAGTTTACTAGACAGGGCAGGATTAGGAGGAATTTGTCAGTCTGTTTTCCTAAAAAACCGCGGAGTTAGACCATCTGTACTCACAGTCTCTCATCTAAGGCCTAGACTTGACAATGTTTTGTAGAACACACGTGATAAGCCTGCGTCCTTTTCTGGGGAGGAAGCCAGGGTTCAGACACCATTGATCCGTTGATCCAGCCGCACTTTTCCCTGCCTTTTGTGTGCTCCACCTGCAGCCCCCTTCCCCCAGCCCACGCAACGTAATTTCCTTCTGTTCATCATGTTACTCAACAAAGCTCTGTTCTAGTGTCTCAAAGATACAGTTAACCTAGTGGACACCTTCTGTACCATAACAACTCTGTTCTTTCCTCCTGACAGGTGACAGAGCTGAATGAGCCACTGTCGAATGAGGAACGAAACCTTCTCTCTGTGGCCTACAAGAACGTTGTGGGGGCACGCCGCTCTTCCTGGAGGGTCATCAGTAGCATTGAGCAGAAGACATCTGCAGACGGCAACGAGAAGAAGATAGAGATGGTCCGTGCGTACCGGGAGAAGATAGAGAAGGAGTTGGAGGCGGTGTGCCAGGATGTGCTGAGCCTGCTGGATAACTACCTGATCAAGAATTGCAGCGAGACCCAGTACGAGAGCAAAGTGTTCTACCTGAAGATGAAAGGGGACTACTACCGCTACCTGGCCGAAGTGGCCACTGGAGAGAAACGGGCGACGGTGGTGGAATCCTCTGAGAAGGCCTACAGCGAAGCCCACGAGATCAGCAAAGAGCACATGCAACCCACCCACCCCATCCGATTAGGCCTGGCTCTTAACTACTCCGTCTTCTACTATGAGATCCAGAACGCCCCGGAGCAAGCGTGCCACTTGGCCAAGACCGCGTTCGACGATGCCATCGCCGAGCTCGACACCCTCAACGAGGACTCCTACAAGGACTCCACGCTCATCATGCAGCTCCTCCGCGATAACCTCACGCTCTGGACGAGCGACCAGCAGGACGACGACGGCGGCGAAGGCAACAATTAAGGCCCCAGGGGGACTGGCAGCGCACGCGGATGCTACTACTGCAGTCTTTATTTTTTTCCCATGAGTTGGGGGTCGGGTGGGGGAGGGAAAGGGAGGGATGACCTTCCCAGGGAGAAACCCACGACCTGTCCTGTCTTTGATCGCCTCTTTGACATTTTTGCCAAAATACCACTAGTGGAAAGTCAGGCTAGCTGTGCTGGTATTGGAATAGCAGCCTCACACTGGCGTCTGGACTGTTCTGTAGATTCATGCAAGTGGAGCTGTCTGTCTCTAATTTAACTTATTGCTAGGTAATAGGGTTTTCAGATGAAAAGAAAACTTAAAGAGGAATGGCCCTCATTCAGTAAGTTCTGTGGTTCCAGTAAGGATTTTTATGTACATACGCTCTCGTGTCTCGTTTTGGGTACTTTCTATCTCATCTGTCTTGGCTCTGCATGTTTTCCAGGGTGTAGCCTACAGACATGGAACAGTGTAAATCCCAGACTGACAGACTCAGAACCTGAGGTCTCATTCGTCCTTATGGTTTAGGCCTTGCCAGTTTTCCGAAGTCTCTGATTAGTTGACAGTATTAACACTAAATTGCAGTTTACAGTATTTCTACATTACAGCCATATGTAACACCAAGCCATCAATTGTGTACTTTTCCTTTGCTAGTTGTTTGGGCTTTAACATCCTTATTCAGCCTTATCCAGGTTGGTTTTGCTGTTGATTGGTCTCCTAGGCTAGATGAGGAGAATGAAAGTGACTTCAGGTTTTGGTTCATAGGTGCTCGGCAGGTGGCTGTGGGATTTTTTTTTTTTGGTCCTTCTTTCCTCTTAACGTAAATTCACCACCAAAATTATTAATCCTCTTGAGAGAAACGTGAAATGCCACAAAAATAGAGAAAATTCAGGTCTGTATGTCATGGATCGTGTTGGTATTTTCAGAGAACATCCCGCTTCCGAAGCTGCCGCAGCTCCCTCAGGGATCACACTGCCGTCGCCCACTCTGCACTGGGGCGTTTCCCACTGCGCCTTGTGCGGGCGGACGCAGCTGGGTGGAGAAGCTATGGGGTCGGAGAGGCGTTTGGAGAAGGTCTGTGGTGCAGTGTGTGAAAATTCAGGTGCTAGAAGCCTACAGGTAGAAAAACCCAAAAGGAAGAGCTCTATATCCTTAACCATTCTGTCCAATTTCGGGAGCCTTGTCAGTGTTTCGGGTTTTCCTCCCCGAAGACACTCCCCGAGTAATTGTAGGAAGATAAAAAACTGTTACCCGATAACAAACACTGAACTCCTGTTTGACCAGAACTTTTTCCTCTCGAGATAGTTTTTCTTTTTAATGAAAAAAGCATAGACATTGGAGATTGGCTTGTCTTGCGCAGCCAGTGCACATTTGGAATTGACGGAAACAACATTGCTATTTCCACCCATTTGTTTTCGGCAGCCTTAAGGCCCTCCATTCTCATTTCGGGTGAATCTGTCTATCTGTGAACGTGGCCCGCTTGTGCATTCTTTTTTTTTTTTTTTTTTTTAAGTAAAGTCAGTAACGAGGAACTCCCGAGATGTGTGATGACACCACACTTGTTTTCTTTGTTTATTTTGTTTAGGCAAGAAAAGGTGTGAGTAATTGAGGAAAAACTGACAGATGCTTTTGCTAATACCAAAATTGAGCTTACAGTTAGGAACTGAGTATGTGTAACAGGATATAGGTGACAGTGAAGATAGAAGAACCATGATGACCACAGACTCAATGTGCTCTGTAACATTGCACAGTTTACCCAGCATGACTTTCCTTAGAAGGCCCCCTCCTCACGCTAGAGCAAAAGTCCCAGTTAACTGAAGCCTACCAGAAGAAGTAGTAGAAGAAGCTTTGCTGCTTTTGTGCCTCTTACAGGCGCCTAAAGTCATTGCCATGGGAGGAAAACAGAGGTGGGGGGGCGGGGTAGGTGGGGCTTTCCCTAATTTATCTTCATGTCCAGTGAGCAGTGTTGCGTTTTTCCTTGTAGCATTTGGAAATGATTTACTGGAATTACAAAACCTATTTTTCCTTTAAATTTCAGCTTTGGCTCTGGCTGCTTTTTAGAATAATGCAAGATAAAAATCACACCTGAGGGCTAAAAACGGAGAGGGAATGGGAGACTTGATATTTAAGCAGCTTTGAATGGTTTTTCTTTTCTTTATTTTTAAAGAAATGCACTTGCCTATGATACTGTCTCTCCAGTGAAATGATTACTCCTCCATTACTCTATTGATACAATATTGTGCATGCTAGTGTTGTATTTCTATACAGTAGCTTGAAATTGATTAACTTATACTGTAGGTGTTATGTATTCCTATGACAAAAAAATTAAGTCTTCAAATTTTTTAAAGGTTTTTTTTTTCTTTTTTTTTTAATTTAATTTTTCCTTTTGGGGGTAAAGTTTGCTCTACCAAATAGTGATTGTAACAAATTGATCTGTTTTGGATGTTGCTATAGTGACATGCAGTTATATATTTTGTTTTTAAAAAGGGGGGGAGCAAAAGAAACACCAGTGTTAGCTTAATCTTAATGTCTGGTGTTTGTCATGGTGAAATTATAACTATTACAGTGTCGGAGAACAACGAAAATGTTCTCTGAATGAGCCTTTGTGCTTTTTGTCATGTTATGCGGTGAACTATTTTTAAGGTCTAATCGGTGATTATTTTTCCAGCTCCGTGTTTCTCTAGGGAATTATTTCACACACGGACCATCTTTAGCAGTTTCCTCAGTGATGGAATATCATGAATGTGAGTCATTATGTAGCTGTCGTACCTTGAGCAAATAAACTTACAGATCTGATGCCAGTGTTCCTTAGCTTCATTGTGTCAGTTCGGCTGTCCTTTGCTTTTGAAGGTTGGATCCGATGTTGGTGTTCTCTTCCCTCCCCAGCCCAACGAATGAAGTTGGGTTGGCAGGAAAAAGGGGAAAGACAGTATATACTGGAAAGCGCCTCCAACCAGGAATCAGATTTGGGTTTGGGGACTTAAAAAACCATGGCACCAGGCAGGGTGCAGTGGTTCACGCCTGTAATCTCAGCACTGTGGGAGGCCGAGGCAGGGCGGATCACCGGAGGTCAGGAGTTTGAGGCCAGTCTGGCCAACATGGTGAAACCCCGTCTCTACTAAAAATACACAGATTAGCTGGGCGTGGTGGTGAGTGCCTGTAATCCCAGCTACTTGGGAGGCTGAAGCAGGAGAATCGCTTGAGCCCAAGAAGTGGAAGTTGCAGTGAGCCAAGATTGCACCACTGCCTTCCAGCCTAGCGACAGAGCGAGACTCTGTCTCAAAAAAAAAAAAAAAAAAAAAAAATCACACCTTTTAGGGTGGGAGCAGTGGCTCACACCTGTAATCCAGCACTTTGGGAGGCCGAGGGGGGAGGATCACTTGAGGCCAGGAGTTTTGGAGACCAGCCTGGACAACATATTGATACCCTATCTCTGTTAAAAAAACAAAACAAAACCAATCCATTGCACCTTTTGGGCCTCCATTTTCCTCACATTAAATGAGCCTGTTCAACTGGATCTCTGAGGGCCTTTCTGGGGTACCACTGGGGAGAAATACAGACCTGAGTTTGATGGCACCCCCCAGCCCTGCCTTTTTTAAAAATAACAAAACAAAAAACAGACGGGGTCTGGCCATATTGCCTAGGTTGGGCTCAAACTCCTGGTCTCAGGTGATCCTCCCAGAATTATGGCCCCTTTTGATTCCTGGGCAAATTATTCAGACTTCTTACCCTGGGTGGGTGTGGGTGTGGGTGTGGTTGTAGGTTTAAATAACTGGATCATAGCTTTTAATTATTTTTTTTAGGTGTGACAGAATCTCGCTGTCATCCAGGCTGGAGTGCAGTGGCACAATCTCAGCTCACTCCACCAGGTTCAAGCTATCCTTGTGTCTCAGCCCTCTGAGTAGCTGGGATTACAGGACCCCGCCACCATGCCCGGCTAATTTTTGTATTTTTAGTAGAGACCAGGTTTCACCATGTTGGCCAGGCTGGTCTCAAACTCCTGACCTCAAGTGATCCGCCTGCCTTGGCCTCCCAAAGTACTGAGATTAAAGGTGTGAGCCACTGCACCCGGCCAAGCTTAATTTTCTGAGAGACATCAATTCACATTTCAGGAATGATAACACACTGTGAATAGGCTTTTGGCATATACTCAATGTATTCACTTGTGTTGGCTCATTTGTCACCCAGAACTACCCTGGGTGCCACTGCAAGTGTATGGCTGTGAAATTAGGAGTGACAGCTATACCTGAGGTCCCGTGGGTAACTCACTGATAACCCACATCTGCCTGCCGGAGTTTGGTCTGCTCACACCAGCCTGCTTTCACACCGCTAGGAGACGATAAGAAACTAGGCCGAGCGGCAGCAACCAACTCTTCAGCACACATTGACCAAGCACTTTTATTTTACTTATTTTATTTTTATTTTTTATTTATTTATTTTGAGATGGAGTTGCACTCTTGTTGCCCAGGCTGGAGTGCAGTGGCGCCGTCTCGGCTCACTGCAGCCTCCACCTCCCGGGTTCAAGCAATTCTGCCTTAGGTGTCCAGTCTGTTGTGATAAGTGTTTTCTTAAGACAGGGTCTGGCTGGGTCTCGCTCTGTCTCACAGGCTAGAGGGCAGCAGTTCTATCATAGCTCACTGCAGCCTCAAACTCTTGGGCTCACGTGATCCTGCCTCAGCCTCCCGAGTAGCTGGGAGCGCTACCATACTGGGCCATGTATTTTTGAGATAGAGTCTTGCTCTATTGCCCAGGCTGGAGTCCAGTGGCGTGATCTCGGCTCACTGCAACCTCCACCTTCCAGGTTCAAGTGATTCTCCTGGCTCAGCCTCCTGAATAGCTGGGATTACAGGCGTATGCCGCTATGCCCGACTAATTTTTTTGTATTTTAGTAGAGACGGGGTTTCACCCTGTTAGCCAGGATGGTCTCGAACTCCTGAACTCAGGCAGTCCACCTGCCTCGGCCTCCCAAAGTGTTGGGATTACAGGCATGAGCCACCGTGTCCAGCTGGGCCATTTTATTTTTTAGAGACAAGGTCTTACTATGTTGTCCAGGCTGATCTCAAACTCCTGGCCTCCAGTGATCTGCCTCAGCCTCCCAGAGCACTAGGAGTACAGATATGACAGATATGAGCCACTGCACCTGGCCTGTTGTGATACGTTGTTTCACTTGAAGTATTTGAAAAAAATACAGTATCACACAAATGAGTGGTTGGAAAGGGGTGAACCTAAACAGTTGAAGTTGAATGGCAGAAGCAGAGTAAGGTTAAGAAAGTTCTCATTAGGTGGGTGCGATGGCTCACGCCTGTGAACTTTGGGAGGCTGAGGTGGGCGGACTGCTTGAGCCCAGGAGTTCAAGACCAGCCTGGGCAACATAGTACCTAGTGAGACCCCTGTCTTTACAAAAATTAAGTGGGCATGGTGGTGTGCCCCTGTAGTTTCAGCTACTCAGGAGGCTGAGGTGGAAGGATTGCTTGAGCCCAGGAGGTTGAGGCTGTAGTGAGCTGTGATCACGCCACTGAATTCCAGCAGATACAAAAAACAAAAAAGACCTCATACTACATGAATTAAATCAGTCTGTAGATCAGGCACCAGTGGTAAAGGTCTTCTTTGCCTCTTTTTCAGTGCATTCTAGAATTTTAAAAATAACTGATACTAGGCCGAGCGTGGTGGTTCATACCTGTAATCCCAGCATTTTGGGAGGCCGAGGCAGGCGGATCACCTGAGGCCAGTAGTTCGAGACCAGCCTGGCTAACATGGTGAAACCCTGTCTCTACTAAAAATTCAAAACTTAGCCGGGCATGGTGGCACGCGTCTTTTTTTTTTTTTTTTTTTTTTTGAGACGGAGTCTCGCTCTGTCGCCCGGGCTGGAGTGCAGTGGCCGGATCTCAGCTCACTGCAAGCTCCGCCTCCCGGGTTTACGCCATTCTCCTGCCTCAGCCTCCCGAGTAGCTGGGACTACAGGTGCCTGCCACCACGCCCGGCTAGTTTTTTTTTGTATTTTTTAGTAGAGACGGGGTTTCACCGTGTTAGTCGGGATGGTCTCGATCTCCTGACCTCGTGATCTGCCCGTCTCGGCCCCCCAAAGTGCTGGGATTACAGGCTTGAGCCACCGCGCCCGGCCGCACACGTCTTTTATCCCAGCTACTTGGGAGGCTGAGGCAGGAGAATCACTTGAACCCGGAGATAGATTGTAGTGAACCGAGATCCTGCCACTGCACTCCAGCCCTGGGCAACAGAGCAAGACTCCATCTCAAAAACAAACAAAAACTGATACTTTGTCTGAAAGGTGATTAAAAATAACAGTGTGAAACATCAGAGGTCTCCATTCCAAGAACTTCAGGTCAGGGGTAGAGTGGAGAGGCCATACATGAGGTAATTCAGTGGGACCTTATAGTACAGCAAAGCAGGAAAGCAGTTTTCCTCCACTCTATTTATGTGTGTTGACCACATGCATTGGCCTCCGCTCTGGTCAGCTGAAACTGCATGTTGATTCACTGGGTGATTTGAGTGACTAAGAATGGCACCTCCCTCCTGGGTGCACAGTTCCCAAAGCCAGCTTGGAGAAACAATCTTCTGAGTGCTAGCTGGGTAATCCTGTTCTAGGAGTTGACAATAAGGGGTCACCAGCCTAATCAGAACATTAACATGTGGCATACCAGCTTGCTAATGAGCCCACTGGTCTGCATTTTCCAACTCTGATGTGGATAAATGCGGTTGAATCGGAATGGCCACAAACTCGACTTCTCATTAACCACACAGAGCTGTGGTCAGTGAGGAGTTAGGGCGAGAGTGGCTGGACCACACTGGCAAGACAATGAGTCAAGACATCCCAGGTTATGTAAGGCACTCACGTGGCACTCTGTTATCCAGAGTATTGGAGAGGAAAGGCTGTAGGAATTACTTTGAGGAACACTATGACTCGAGCTGTTTTTTTTTTTTTTTTTTCTTTTTTCTTTTTTTGGAGAGACAGAATCTCGCTCTTGCACAGGCTGGAGTGCAGTGGCATGATCACAACTCACTGCAGCTTCTACCTCCTGGGCTCAAATGATCCTCCTATGTCAGCCTTCTGAGTTGCTGGGACTATAGGTGTGCACCACCACCACGCACACCTGGCTAATTTTTTGATTTTTTTGTAGAGTTGTAGCCTTGTTATACTGCCCAGGCTGGTCTTGAACTCCTGGCCTCAAGCAATCCTCCCATCTCAGCCTCCCAAAGTGCTGGGGTTACAGACATGGGCCACTGCACCCAGCTGGTTTTTATTTTTTGAACTGGCAGTGCACACACGTTACAAAATACAAGTGTGAGGCGGCCGTATGCAGTCCACGAAGCTTGACATGTTTACTCTGGCCAGTAGTTAGCAGACCCCTGGTTTATCAGAAACTCTGCCAGCATGCCCATTACCCGATCACCCATTCATTGCCATTCTTAGAGGTAACTACTGCCTTCCATTCTTCTAAAATGGTTGAGCTTGAAATAGGATTTTTGCTGCCTTTGAACACTGATGTGACTCTGGCCTTGTGATTTTAAATATGGATAGTTGAAATGTGGTGATCCCAAAACAGACATCTTGAATTAGAATATTTAATTCCATGTAAAGGGTAAGTAGGTGGTATTGAGGCGCTCGAATCCCAAACACAAAAATTGAAAAGAACGTTACAGTGATGGGCTACAGACCCACTCCTTGATATAGCAGGTACATTCCTCTGTGTGTCGTGGAACCTTGAAAGTAAGTCGCTGTTGGCATTTTACTCCCAACGTTCATATTTCTCCTTACAAAGAGGACATTCTCGGCCAGGCGCAGTGGCTCACACCTGTAATCCCAGCACTTTGGGAGGGAGGTGGGTGGATCACCTGAGGTCAGGAGTTCGAGACCAGCCTGGTCAACATGGCGAAACCCTGTCTCTACTAAAAATACAAAAAAAAATAACTGGGTGTGGTGGCTCGTGCCTGTAGTCCCAGCTACCTGGGAGGCTGAGACACGAGAATCACTTAAACCCAGGAGGCAGAGGTTGCAGTGAGCTGATATCGCGCCACTGCACTCCAACCTGGGTGACAGAGTGAGACCCTGTCTCAAAAAAAAAAAGGACATTCTCTAATATAACCACCATACTGTTATCACCCAATTAATAATTTCCTAATAACCCATATGCAAATTTCTCTAAATTGTCCTCAGAATGCATTTGATAGCTTTTTCTAATCCCCCTCCTGCACCAGCTAGACTCCCATTAAAATTCATTAATTGCATTTCAATATTAGGTTTCTTTGCCCTTTTTTTTTTTTTTTTAAGAGACAGGGTGTCGGTTGCCCTGGTTGGAGTGCAGTCGACAGTCATAGCTCACTGCAGCCTCCAACTCATAGACGCAAACAGTCCTCCCAACTCAGTCTCCGGAGTAGCTGGGACCACAGGCCTGCACCACCACTTCCGGCTAAATTTTTCTTTTTTTTTTCAACATGGCCTTCCAATAAACCTATTTTTATTTTTTTGTAAAGATGGGTATGCTGC